>NC_069499.1:1368516162-1368881162 GCF_027579735.1 Bombina bombina
ATAAAGGTGTGATTATTTTTGCACTTCTCGTCTCAGTCTGATTCCTGGCACCCTTTCAGTACTGGTTTGGCTATCTGCTATATGTGGATGGGTGTCTTTTGGTAAGTATGTTTTCATTACTTAAGACACTCTCAGCTATGGTTTGGCACTTTATGTATTTATATAAAGTTCTAAATATATGTATTGTACTTTATATTTGCCATGATTCAGGTTTTCAGTATATTTCCTTTTGCAGATTGTCAGTTTCATATCTGGGAAATCCTTTTTTTAGGAAAAATGTATTTCTTACCTTGGGTATAGTCTCTTTTTTAAATTGACTGTCTTTTAAATTTGCGGGCAGAATTAGGCTTGCTAGGGTGCAAAATGCCAAAGTTTATTACGTCATTTTTTGGCGCGAGATTTTTTTGGCGCAAAGTTACGTTTGTTGACGTAAATTCGTCATTTCCAGCGTCTTAGTCGACTCAGAGTCCTTCACAAGGTTGCGCCATCTGTGTCATTTCCGGACATTTTTGGCGCTAAAAAAATATTTTTCTGTTGTGCGTCATACTTGGTGCCAAATATTTTCATTATTTAAGACCCCATTCCTATATGCCTTTTTTCTCTATCAGAGGGCTATGCTGTTTGCATTTTTTCCCATTCCTGAAACTGCCATATAAGGAAATTGATCATTTTGCTTTATATGTTGTTTTTTTCTCTTACATTTGCAAGATGTCTCAATCTGATCCTGTCTCAGAAATCACTGTTGGACCCCTGCTGCCTGATAACAGTTCTACCAAAGCTAAGTGCATTTGTTGTAAACTTGTGGAGGTTATATCTCCTGCTGTGGTTTGTAATAGTTGTCATGATAAACTTTTACATGCAGAGAATGTATCCATCAGTAGTAGTTCATTACCTGTTGCTGTTCTCTCAACATCTAATGCACAAGATATACCTGTAAATTTAAAAGAATTTATTTCTGATTCTATTCAGAAGGCTTTGTCTGCCATCCCGACCTTCTAATAAACGTAAAAAGGTATTTTTAAACTTCTCATAAAGTTGATGAAATTTCAAATGACTGGCAACATGCTGAATTATCCTTCTCTGATGGGGATCTATCTGGTTCAGAAGATCATGCCTCAGATATTGACACTGACAATTCTTATTTATTTAAAATGGAGTATATTTGTTCTTTGTTAAAAGAAGTGTTGATTACATTGGATATGGAGGAAACTAGTCCTCTTGATATTAAAACTAGTAAACGTTTAAATTCTGTTTATAAACCTCCTGTGGTTATTCCAGAGGTTTTTCCAGTTCCTGATGCTATTTCTGATATGATTTCTAAGGAATGGAATAGGCCTGGTACTTCTTTTATTCCTTCTTCAAGGTTTACATTTTTTTAACCTTTGCCAGCAGTTACTTTAGAGTTTTGGGAAAAGATCCCCAAAGTTGATGGGGCTATCTCTACTCTTGCTAAACGTACTACTATTCCTACGGAAGATAGTACTTCTTTTAAAGATCCTTTAGATAGGAAACTTGAATCTTATCTGAGGAAAGCCTATTTATATTCAGGTCATCTTCTCAGGCCTGCAATTTCTTTGGCTGATGTTGCAGCTGCTTCAACTTTTTGGTTGGAAACTTTAGCGCAACAAGTATTGGATCATGATTTGTCTAGCATTGGTAACTTGATTCAACATACTAATAATTTTATTTGTGATGCCATTTTTGATATCATCAAAATTGATTTTAAATCTATGTCTTTAGCTATTTTAGCTAGAAGAGCTTTGTGGCTTAAATCTTGGAATGCTTACATGACTTCTAAGTCCAGATTGCTATCTCTTTCTTTCTTTCAATAATTTCAACTGTCTCTGAGGGGAAGGGAGTTTTTTTGCCTCAGGATAAAAGACCTAAGTGTAAATCTAAAGCTTCTAACCGTTTTCATTCCTTTCGACAAAATAAGGAACATAAACCTAATCCCTTCCCCAAGGAATCTGTTTGCAATTGGAAGCCTTCCTCGAGTGTGGTGACAAAAATGTTAGTTTTTTATTTCTCAAGCAAAAGTTTGTTATTTTAAATGGTACCGGTGTGTACTATTTACTCTCTGGCAGAAAAGGGATGAAGATTTCTGCAAGGAAGATGATGATCTTAGCACTTTGTAACTAAGATCCAGTGCTGTTCTCGCAAGGGCTGAAGAGTACAGGAAAACTTCAGTTGGGGGAACGGTTTGCATGCTAAGCTGCATATGAGGTATGTTCAGTCTATATTTTTCTAGACAGACTGTGTTAATTCTAGAAAAGGCTGGCAATATTCCCATGAGGGAAGGGTAAGCTGTATTCAGACACTTGGATAGGAATTTCAGCTTGCATGAAGGGCTCATTAGTTACTGGTAACACTGTTAGGGGAAAAAAAAAAAAAAAAGTTTTTGTTTATTCAGTAAATGATGCAATTATAACGTTTTTTTGAAGGGACTAAAGGGGTCATTGTGGCTTGTTTTTTGTTTTTTTTAACCCACATGGTTAATTAAGAGACACTTTGGTGTTTTTCTGATAGGCCTCAAAACATTGAGTGAGGTGGGAGGGGCCTATTTTCGCGCCTCATTTGCACAGTTTCTTTTCCTCAGAGACATCTAACTGCTTCTCCAGAGATTCCTGCTGTGTTTGAGGGCTGTAAAAGAAGTTTTTTTCCCCAAAAAATCGTTCTGAAGGGCCGGTAGGAGCCACAGCAGAGCTGTGGCAAGGTGCTGAAAGTCTTTTTTACCGGTTTTGACGTTTTTTAAAACCGGTTTTGCCATTAAGGGGTTAATTGTTTATTTGCATAGCTGTGCAAAGTTACTAAGGCTTTATGATGTTACTGTAAAAATTTCGTTAAGTTTACTGCTTTTTTACACTGTTTTGAAGAATTTGTGCAGCTTTTTTTCTCTTAAAGGCACAGTACCGTTTTTATTCTAAGTGTTATTTACTTTGATTACAGTGTTTTCCAAGCTTGCTTGTTACATTACTAGCCTGTTTAACATGTCTTACACCAAGCAAAATCCTTGTTCAATATGTTTGGAAGCCATTGTGGAACCCCCTTTTAGAATGTGTCCCAATTGTACTGATATGTCTATAAACTATAAAGAACATATATTAGCACTTAAAAATAGAGCAATAGTTGATTCTCAGTCAGAAGTAAATGAGGGTTCACCATCTA
Organism: Bombina bombina; assembly: GCF_027579735.1. Classification (NCBI taxonomy): domain Eukaryota; kingdom Metazoa; phylum Chordata; class Amphibia; order Anura; family Bombinatoridae; genus Bombina; species Bombina bombina. Next base: position 1,368,519,328 of record NC_069499.1, read on the forward strand.
GCTGTCCCCAAGTGTCACAACCAGTAACGCCCGCACAAGTGACGCCAAGTACCTCTAGTGCGTCAAATTCTTTTACTTTACAAGACATGGCCACAGTTATGAATACAACCCTCACAGAGGTTTTATCTAAACTGCCTGGTTTACAAGGAAAGCGGGACAGCTCTGGGTTTAGGAAAAATACTGAGCCGTCTGACGCTTTAGTAGCCGTATCTGATATGCCCTCACAATGCTCTGAAGTATGGGTGAGGGATTTGTTATCTGAGGGAGAAATTTCTGATTCAGGAAAGACGCTTCCTCAGACAGATTCTGATATGACGGCCTTTAAATTTAAGCTTGAACACCTCTGCTTATTGCTCAGGGAGGTATTAGCGACCCTATAGTGGTTCCAGAGAAATTGTGTAAAATGAATAAATAACTTAGAGGTTCCTGTTTACACTGATGTTTTTCCAGTCCCTAAGAGGATTGTGAATATTATTACTAAGGAGTGGGATAGACCAGGTATTCCGTTCACTCCCCCTCCTGTTTTTAAGAAAATGTTTCCCATATCTGACACCATGCGGGACTCGTGGCAGACAGTTCCTAAGGTGGAGGGAGCTATTTCTACTCTGTCTAAGTGTACAACTATACCTATCGAGGACAGTTGTGCTTTCAAAGATCCTATGGATAAAAAATTAGAGGGTCTCCTGAAGAAATTTTTTGTTCATCAGGGTTTTTCTCTCCAACCTATTGCGTGCATTGTTCCTGTTACTACTGCGGCTGCTTTCTGGTTTGAGGCTCTAGAAGAGGCTCTTCAGATGGAGACTCCATTAGAGGAGATTATGGACAGAATTAAGGCCCTTAAGTTGGCTAATTCTTTTATTACAGATGCCACATTTCAACTGGCTAAATTAGCGGCAAAGAATTCAGGTTTTGCCATTTTAGCACGCAGGGCGTTATGGCTTAAGTCCTGGTCTGCTGATGTGTCATCTAAATCTAAACTTTTGAATATCCCTTTCAAAGGAAAAACCCTATTCAGGCCTGAACTGAAAGAGATTATTTCAGACATCACTGGAGGGAAAGGTCATGCCCTCCCTCAGGATAGATCAAATAAGATGAGAGCCAAAGAAAATAATTTTCGTTTCTTTCGGAACTTCAAGTTTGGTCCCGCTTCAGCTTCCTCTGCTGCAAAGCAAGAGGGGAATTTTGCCCAATCCAAGTCAGTCTGGAGACCTAACCAGGCTTGGAACAAGGGAAAACAGGCCAAGAAGCCTGCAGCTGCCTCTAAGACAGCATGAAGGGGTAGCCCCCGATCCGGGACCGGATCTAGTAGGGGGCAGACTCTATCTCTTCGCTCAGGCTTGGGCAAGAGATGTTCACGATCCCTGGGCTTTAGAAATTGTGTCCCAGGGATATCTTCTGGAATTCAAAGACTCCCTTCCAAGGGGGAGATTTCACATTTCTAGATTGTCTGTAAACCAGACAAAGAGAGAGGCATTCTTACGCTTTGTAGAAGACCTACATACCATGGGTGTGATCCGCCCAGTCCCAAAAGAGGAACAGGGGCTAGGGTTTTACTCCAACCTGTTTGTGGTTCCAAAAAAAGAGGGAACTTTCAGACCAATCTTGGATCTCAAAATTCTAAACAAGTTCCTCAAAGTTCCATCATTCAAGATGGAGACTATTCGGACTATTCTACCTCTGATCCAGGAGGGTCAATATATGACTACGTTGGACTTAAAGGATGCATATCTACACATCCCTATTCACAGAAATCATCATCAATTTCTCAGATTCGCCTTTCTAAACAGGCATTGCCAGTTTGTGGCCCTTCCCTTCGGGTTGGCCACGGCTCCCAGAATTTTCACAAAGGTGCTAGGGTCCCTTCTGGCAGTTCTACGACCACGGGTCATAGCCGTGGCGCCTTATCTAGACGACCTCTTAATTCAGGCGTTGACTTTCCAGCTAGCCAAGTCTCACACGGACATCGTGTTGGCATTTCTGAGATCTCACGGGTGGAAGGTGAACATAAAAAAGAGTTCTCTCTTACCTCTTACAAGAGTTTCCTTTCTAGGGACTCTGATAGATTTGGTAGAAATGAAAATATTTCTGACGGAAGTCAGAAAATCAAAACTCTTAACCACTTGCCGAGCTCTTCATTCCATTCCTCGGCCATCAGTGGCTCAGTGTATGGAGGTAATCAGACTCATGGTAGCGGCAATGGACATAGTTCCTTTTGCCCGCCTACACCTCAGACCACTGCAACTATGCTCAAACAATGGAATGGGGATTATGCAGATTTATCTCCTCAACTGCATCTGGACCAGGAGACCAGAGATTCTCAGGGAATGTACTTCCGCAGGCCAGAGTGGCTCATTGTAACGACAGATGCCAGCCTGCTAGGCTGGGGTGCAGTCTGGAACTCCCTGAAAGCACAGGGCTTATGGTCTCGGGAAACATTCTAGAACTGAGAGCGATATTCAATGTGCTTCAGGCGTGGCCTCAGCCTGCTGCGGCCAAATTCATCAGGTTTCAGTCGGACAACATCACAACTGTAGCTTATATCAATCATCAAGGAGGAACAAGGAGTTCTCTAGCGATGATGGAGGCAACCAAAATAATCCGATGGGCAGAGGATCACTATTGCCATCTCTCAGCAATCCACAGAGAACTGGGAGGCTGATTTCCTAAGTCGTCAGACTTTTCGTCCGGGGGAGTGGGAACTCCATCTGGAGGTATTTGCCCAGCTGATTCAGCTATGGGGCACACCAGAATTGGATCTGATAGCGTCCCGTCAGAATGTTAAACTTCCTCGTTACAGGTCCAGGTCCCGGGATCCCAAGGCGGTACTGATAGATGCTCTAGCAGTGCCTTGGTCCTTCAATCTGACCTATGTATTTTCACCATTTCCTCTCCTCCCACGTCTGTCTGCCAGAATCAAGCAAGAAAGAGCTTCTGTGATTCTGATAGCACCTGTGTGGCCACGCAGGAATTGGTATGCAGACCTAGTGGACATGTCCTCGGCTTCACCGTGGACTCTGCCAATGAGGTGGGACCTTCTAATCCAAGGTCCGTTCACGCATCCAAATCTAATTTCTCTGCGTCTGACTGCTTGGAAATTGAACGCCTGATTCAATCATAGCGTGTTTTTTTTGAGTCGGTCATTGATACCCTGATTCAGGCTAGAAAGCCTGTCACCAGGAAGATCTATCATAAGATTTGGCGCCAATATCTTTATTGGTGTGAATCCAAAGGTTACTCGTGGAGTAAGATTAGGATTCCTAGAATATTGCCTTTTCTCCAAGAAGGTTTGGAGAAGAGATTATCAGCTAGTTCCCTAAAAGGGCAAATGTCTGCTTTGTCTATTCTACTACACAAACGTCTGGCAAATGTCCCAGACGTTCAAGCATTTAGTCAGGCTTTGGTCAGAATTAAGCCTGTATTTAAGCCTGTTGCTCCGCCTTGGAGCCTAAACTTAGTCCTTTAAGTTCTTCAAGGGGTTCCGTTTAAACCTATACATTCCATACATATTAAGCTTCTATCTTGGAAGGTTTTGTTTTTAGTAGCTATCTCTTCGGCTCGAATAGTTTCTGAGCTATCTGCTTTACAATGTTATTCCCTTTACCTTGTTTTCCATGCAGATAAGGTGGTTTTGCGTACCAAACCTCGGTTTCTTCCTAAGGTTGTTTCTAATAAGAATATCATTCAAGAGATTGTTGTTCCTTCTTTGTGTCCTAATCCTTCATCAAAGAAGGAACCTCTGTTACACAATTTTGATGTGGTTCGTGCTTTAAAGTTCTATTTACAAGCAACTAAAGATTTCCGTCAAACATCTTCATTGTTTGTTGTTTATTCTGGTAAACGGAGAGGTCAAAGGGCTACGGCTACCTCTCTTTCCTTTTGGCTGAAAAGCATCATCCGTTTGGCGCATGAGACTGCTGGACAGCAGCCTCCTGAAAGAGTTACTGCTCATTCTACTAGAGCTGTGGCTTCCACATGGGCTTTTAAAAATGAGGCTTCTGTTGAACAGATTTGTAAGGCGGCGACTTGGTCTTCGCTTCATACTTTTTCCAAATTTTCCAAATTCAATTCCTTTGCTTCTTTGGAGGCTATTTTTGGGAGAAAGGTTCTACAAGCAGTGGTGCCTTCCGTTTAAGGTCCCTGTTTTGTCCCTCCCTTCATCCGTGTCCCAAAGCTTTGGTATTGGTATCCCACAACTAAGGATGAATCCGTGGACTCGATACATCTTACAAGAGAAAACATAATTTATGCTTACCTGATAAATTTATTTCTCTTGTGATGTATCGAGTCCACGGCCCGCCCTGTTTTTTAAGACAGGCATATATATTTTTATTTTAAAACTTTCAGTAACCACTGCACCCTATAGTTTCTCCTTTTTCTTCCTAGCCTTCGGTCGAATGACTGTGGGGTGGAGCTAAGGGAGGAGCTATATAGACAGCTTCTGTGGGTGCTCTCTTTGCCACTTCCTGTAGGGAAGGAGAATATCTCACAAGTAAGGATGAATCCGTGGACTCGATACATCACAAGAGAAATAAATTTATCAGGTAAGCATAAATTATGTTTTTTAGGTTTCCAGATAGATTCAGTGTCCATGTCTCTAACGGACAAAAGACGTTTTAAATTGGTTGCAGCCTGTGGGAACCTTCAGTCTCACTCATTCCGTTCAGTATCTATGTGCATGGAAGATTTAGGTCTCATGACTGCAGCATCGGACGCGATCCCCTTTTCTCGTTTTTTATATGAGACCTCTTTAGCTTTGTATGCTGAACCAATGGTGCAGGGATTATACAAGGATATCACAATTAATATCCTTAAATCCCAATGTTCGACTATCTTTGACTTGGTGGTTAGATCACCATCGTATTATTCTAGGGGCCTCTTTCGTTCGTCCAAACTGGACTGTGATCACAACAGATGCAAGTCTTTCAGGTTGGGGAGCTGTTTGGGGATCTCTGACAGCACAAGGGGTTTGGAAATCTCAAGAGGTGAGATTACCAATAAATATTTTGGAACTCTGTGCGATTCTCAGGTCTCTTCAGTTTTGGCCTCTATTGAAGAGAGAACCGTTCATTTGTTTTCAGACAGACAATATCACAACTGTGGCATATGTCAATCATCAGGGTGGGACTCACAGTCCTCAAGCTATGAAAGAAGTATCTTGGATACTTGTTTGGGCGGAATCCAGCTCCTGTCTAATTTCTGCGGTTCATATCCCAGGTATAGACAATTGGGAAGCGGATTATCTCAGTCGTCAGACTTTACATCCGGGAGAGTGGTCTCTCCACCCAGATGTGTTTTCTCAAATTGTTCAGATGTGGGGTCTTCCAGAAATAGATCTGATGGCATCTCATCTAAACAAGAAACTTCCCAGGTACCTGTCCAGGTCAACGGATCCTCAGACGGAAGCAGTGGATGTGTTGACACTTCCTTGGTGTTATAAACCTGCTTATATTTTCCCGCCTCTAGTTCTTCTTCCAAGAGTGATCTCCAAAATCATCATGGAACAATCGTTTGTGTTGCTGGTGGCTCCAGCATGGCCTCACAGGTTTTGATATGCGGATCTTGTTCGGATGTCCAGTTTCCAACCCTGGCCACTTCCATTAAGACTGGACCTTCTGTCTCAAGGTCCGTTTTTCCATCAGGATCTCAAATCATTAAATTTGAAGGTATGGAAATTGAACGCCTAGTGCTTAGTCATAGAGGTTTCTCTGATTCAGTGATTAATACTATGTTACAGGCTCGTAAATCTATTTCTAGAAAGATTTATTATCGAGTTTGGAAGATTTATATTTCATGGTGTTCCTCTCATATATTCTCTTGGCATTCTTTTAGAATTCCTAGAATTTTACAGTTTCTTCAGGATGGTTTGGATAATGGTTTGTCTGCAAGTTCCTTGAAAGTACAAATCTCTGCTCTTTCCGTTTTATTCCACAGAAAAATTGCTAAACTTCCTGATAATCACTGTTTTGTACAGACTTTGGTTTGTATCAAGCCTGTCATTAAATCAATCCTCCTTGGGGTCTTAATTTGGTTTTGAAGGCTTTACAGGCTCCTCCATTTGAGCCTATGCATTCTTTGGACATTAAACTACTTTCTTGGAAAGGGTTGTTCCTTGTGGCCATCTCTTCTGCTAGAAGAGTTTCTGAATTATCTGCTCTTTCTTGTGAATCTCCTTTTCTGATTTTTCATCAGGATAAGGCAGTTTTGCGGACTTCATTTAAATTCTTACCTAAGGTTGTGAATTCAAACAACATTAATAGAGAAATTGTTGTCCCTTCCTTGTGTCCTAATCCTAAGAATTATTTGGAGAGATCTTTACATTCTTTGGATGTGGTGAAGCTACTAAAGATTTCAGGAAGACTTCTAGTCTATTTGTTATCTTTTCTGGTTCTAGGAAAGGTCAGAAGGCTTCTGCCGTTTCTTTGGCATCGTGGTTAAAGCCCCGCCTCAGAGAATTACAGCTCATTCTACTAGATCAGTTTCCACTTCTTGGGCTTTTAAGAATGAAGCTTCAGTTGATCAGATTTGCTAAGCAACAACTTGGTCTTCTTTGCATACATTTACTATATTCTACCATTTTGATGTATTTGCTTCTTCGGAAGCAGTTTTTGGTAGAAAAGTTCTCCAGGCAGCTGTTTCAGTTTGATTCTTCTGCTTATGATTTAAGTTTTTCCTTTTATTCATGAGAATAAACTTATATTTGGGTTGTGGATTAATTTTCTTCAGCGAAATGGCTGTTTTTATTTTATCCTTCCCTCTCTAGTGACTCTTGCATGAGTTCCACTTCTTGGGTATTGCTATCCCATACGTCACTAGCTCATGGACTCTTGCCAGAGTCCATGAGGCCCACCCCTTTGTTATGGTGGTTATTATTTTTTTGTATAAAGCACAGTTATTTCCAAATTCCTTTGTTGATGCTTTTTACTTCTTTCTTTATCACCCCACTACTTGGCTATTCGTTAAACTGAATTGTGGGTGTGGTGAGGGGTGTACTTATAGGCATTTTGGGGTTTGGGAAACTTTGCCTCTCCTGGTAGGATTGTATATCCCATACGTCACTAGCTCATGGACTCTTGCCAATATGAAAGAAATTAATTTATCAGGTAAGTTCTTACATAAATTATGTTTTTTAGGGCTCTGGTGGTTCTACTATCATGGTGTTATTTTTAACATGAAATAATGACTGGGAGACTGTGTTTACCGTTGGCCACGCCCACGATAGGCGGATCTTATGGATTGCACACTTTTTTCACTGCGCTTATATCTGGAGACTCAGTGCAGACCGGATGTTTCACTCTGCCTAGAAACGCATGTTTTTCTTACTGATCAGGCGTTTCTAGGCCTGGAGGGCAGCTGAGTCTTTCCCCTGTCGAGTCCGGATTGTTTGCCAGGAGAGATCAAGAGGTCTCCGGTTTTGCAGTCAGGTAGGCACCTCAGCAAAGCTGCCCTGCACTTCTGTTCTAGTTCCTGCTGGAGTTACTTTAAAAGACATAGCTTCCCTCATGTCTTCTACTATTTCTGATGCATTTTCTGCTTTTCCAATGTTGCAGGGCAAACGTAAGAGGAAAATCAGGCATTCAGTAAGTTCTGATGCACTTGTTGCAATTTCAGTGGTACCCTCCCAAGGACACAACGAGGAGGGTACTGCTGTAGCATCTGAGGGGGAAATCTCAGATTCAGAAAGTGCTTTGCCTCTGACGGATTCGGAGGTTGTAACTTTTAGGTTTAAACTAGAACAGCTCCTCCTATTGCTTAGGGAGGTTTTGGTTACTTTGGATGAGTGTGACTTCACAGTTGTGATTATCCCTGAGAAGTCTAGTAAATTGGACAGATACTTTGAGGTTCCTTCTTACTCAGACCTAGTTCCAGTTCCAAAGAGAGCTTCGTAGATTTTTACTAAGGAATGGGAGAGACCAGGCATTCCCTTTTCTCCCTCTCCTATTTTCAAGAAGATGTTTCCCATAGCTGACTCTTTTAAGGAGGCTTGGCAAACAGTTCCTAAGGTGGAAGGGGCTGTTTCCACCTTAGCCAAGAGAACTACTATTCTCATAGAGGATAGTTGTGCTTTCAAGGACCCTATGGATAAGAAGTTAGAGGGTCTACTTAAGAAGATTTATGTTCACCAGGGTCTGCAATGGCAACCAGCTACGTGCATTACTACCATCACTAGCGCGGCTGCCTATTGGTTTGATGCTCTGTCTGAGTCTCTCAGGACTGAGACTTCCTTGGAAGAGATCCAGGACAGGATAAAGGCTCTGAAGCTTGCCAATGCCTTTATTACGGATGCTTTCATTCAAATTATTAAACTGGGAGCTAAGATTTCAGGTTTCTCTATTCTTACCCACATTTATGGTAAGCTTTATGGTTGAAACCTTGGTCTGCGGATGTTTCTTCCAAGTCTAAACTTCTGGCTATTCCTTACAAGGGGAAGACCTTGTTTGGACCTGGCCTAACGGATATTATCTCTGATATCAGGGGAGATAAGATAAGATAAACAAACAGAAAGTTTGACAGAGTAATTTTTGTTCCTTTTCGAAACTTCAAAGGAAATTCTTCCTCCTCTAAGCAGGAACAATCTAAATCTGCATGGAGACCTAACCAGTCTTGGACTAATTGAAAGCAGTCCAAGAAGCCTGCTGTTGAATCCAAGACAGCATGTAGGGCATGCCCCCGATCCGGGATCGGATCTGGTAGGGGGCAGACTTTCCTTCTCGCTTAGGTTTGGGTTCAGGATGTTCAGGATCCCTGGGCAATAGAGATTGTGTCCCAGGGATACAAACTAGAGTTTAAAAGTTTTCCTCCCAGAGGCAGATTTCTACTTTCAAGATTATCTGCAAACCAGATAAAGAGAGAGGCGTTCTTACATTGTGTAAAAGACCTCTCTGCCCTGGGAGTGATTGTGCCTGTTCCAGTTCCGGAACAGGGTCAGGGGTTTTATTCAAATCTGTTTGTGGTTCCCAAAAAGGAGGGAACCTTCATACCAATTTTAGATCTCAAGAGCCTAAACAAATTTCTAAGAGTTCAGTCCTTCAAGACGAAAACTATTAGTTCTATTCTTCCCTTAATCCAGGAGAGTCAATTTATGACAACAGTGGATTTAAAGGACGCGTATCTACATGTTCCTATTCACAGGGACCATCACAAGTTCCTAAGGTTTGCCTTCCTGAACAAACACTTTCAGTTCGTGGCTCTTCCTTTCGGGCTGGCCACTGCTCCCAGAATTTTCACAAAGATTCTGGGGTCTCTTTTGGCGGTACTTTGGTTACGGGGCATCGGGGTGGCGCCTTATCTAGACGACATTCTTGTCCAGGCTCCAACCTTTCAACAAGCAAGATTCCACACGGACATGGTGTTATCTTTCCTGAGAACTCTCGGGTGGAAAGTAAATTTGGGAAAGAGTTCCTTAGTTCCAGACACAAGGGTAACTTTCTTGGGAACCATAATAGACTGCAAAATCCAAAAAGTGGAAAACAGCACACCTGAATCTTTCTCTTATGGGGCACGGAGCAGCAGACTTGCCAGGTCCACAGCACAATCACAAACTTCAAAAGACTCCAGCCACCATGTTAGTTAAAAGACCTTTATTTTCTTATCCTGGGTCCAAACATACAACATTTCAAGCCAATGTGGCACTTAGTCATGTACATCTTAATTATACAGGTTCATGCTTTTTATATCCTCACCTGCTAATTATTCATCAACTGTTCATTAACCCATTGTATGAAAAACATGCATTGCAACATGCAATAGTGACACCTGGTGGTTGTAATATATAGTACACTCTACTTTACTTTTGATGTCTCTTTGTTTTTCAATAGAATGGGTGAACAGTATGTATATCATTTAAAATATAAACATAAATCCTATACACAATATTAAAAGAGGAGCATAAAATCCAAACATCCACAATGTCTACACAGTCTACAGAGTATGTTTACATCAATCAAGATTTATTCCTTTACAGAATGTATTTCTATTGAGAAGAATTCTTTCACTTTAATTGATTCATTTATCCTTTGTTCTACCATTATAACACACCCTGCTATTCACAAGCCATTTTATGCACCCATAATCGACCAAAAAATATATATAAACAATCCTAACCTTATCCATGTATGATTTCCCTTAGTAAAATAGACTCCAATCAAAGTCTTTAATGAGGCCCTTGGGGATAAGGCAATCCAGTTTGTGAATCCAGAACATCTCCCTAACTTTTAGGAGATGCTCTCTATCGCCCCCCCTCCTTGGTTTCATCACCTGGTCTATAACTAAGAATCTAAGCTGACTTATATTGTGACCTGCAGTGAGGAAGTGAGAGGACACCGGTGCTTCTTTATTATTACACCTTATGTTGGATTTATGTTCCGTTATCCTCTCCCTTACCTCTCTGCAGGTCTCGCCAATATAAATAAATCCACACGGACATTTAATCATGTAAATAGCATATGTTGCTCTGCATGTGAAATGTTTGTTTATTGTAAACTTCATACCACTGGTAGGATGGTAGAAGTATTTGCCTTTTATCATTGAGCTGCAATGGCTACAATTTAAACATGGATAGCAGCCATTATTGCTACTACCAATTGTTGATTGTATACTTCTCTTTCCAGGGCCTATGTCTGTGTGTATAATCCAATCCCTAATCCTTTTTTCTTTCATGTAATTAGCAAGAGTCCATGAGCTAGTGACGTATGGGATATACATTCCTACCAGGAGGGGCAAAGTTTCCCAAACCTTAAAATGCCTATAAATACACCCCTCACCACACCCACAATTCAGTTTTACAAACTTTGCCTCCGATGGAGGTGGTGAAGTAAGTTTGTACTAGATTCTACGTTGATATGCGCTCCGCAGCAAGTTGGAGCCCGGTTTTCCTCTCAGCGTGCAGTGAATGTCAGAGGGATGTGAGGAGAGTATTGCCTATTTGAATGCAGTGATCTCCTTCTACGGGGTCTATTTCATAGGTTCTCTGTTATCGGTCGTAGAGATTCATCTCTTACCTCCCTTTTCAGATCGACGATATACTCTTATATATACCATTACCTCTGCTGATTCTCGTTTCAGTACTGGTTTGGCTTTCTACAAACATGTAGATGAGTGTCCTGGGGTAAGTAAATCTTATTTTCTGTGACACTCTAAGCTATGGTTGGGCACTTTGTTTATAAAGTTCTAAATATTTGTATTCAAACATTTATTTGCCTTGACTCAGAATGTTCAACTTTCCTTATTTTTCAGACAGTCAGTTTCATATTTGGGATTATGCATTTAAATTATTTATTTTTTCTTACCTTCAAAAATTTGACTATTTTTTCCCTGTGGGCTGTTAGGCTCGCGGGGGCTGAAAATGCTTCATTTTATTGCGTCATTCTTGGCGCAGACTTTTTTGGCGCAAAAATTCTTTCCGTTTCCGGCGTCATACGTGTCGCCGGAAGTTGCGTCATTTTTTGACGTTATTTTGCGCCAAAAATGTCGGCGTTCCGGATGTGGCGTCATTTTTGGCGCCAAAAGCATTTAGGCGCCAAATAATGTGGGCGTCTTATTTGGCGCTAAAAAATATGGGCGTCGCTTTTGTCTCCACATTATTTAAGTCTCATTTTTCATTGCTTCTGGTTGCTAGAAGCTTGTTCTTTGGCATTTTTTCCCATTCCTGAAACTGTCATTTAAGGAATTTGATCAATTTTGCTTTATATGTTGTTTTTTCTCTTACATATTGCAAGATGTCTCACGTTGCATCTGAGTCAGAAGATACTACAGGAAAATCACTGTCCAGTGCTGGAGCTACCAAGCTAAGTGTATCTGCTATAAACTTTTGGTATCTGTTTCTCCAGCTGTTGTTTGTATTGCATGTCATGTCAAACTTATTAATGCAGATAAAATTTCCTTTAGTACTGTTACATTACCTGTTGCTGTTCCGTCAACATCTAATTTTCAGAGTGTTCCTGATAACATAAGAGATTTTATTTTTTAAATCCATTAAGAAGGCTATGTCTGTTATTTCTCCTTCTAGTATACATAAAAGTCTTTTAAAACTTCTCTTTTTTCAGATGAATTTTTAAATGAACATCATCATTCTGATACTGATAATGGTTCTTCTGGTTCAGAGGTTTCTGTCTCAGAGGTTGATACTGATAAATCTTTGTATTTGTTCAAGATGGAATTTATTCGTTCTTTACTTAAAGAAGTATTATTTGCATTAGAAATAGAGGATTCTGGTCCTCTTGATACTAAATCTAAACGTTTAAATAAGGTTTTTAAATCTCCTGTAGTTATTCCAGAAGTGTTTAATCTCCCTGATGCTATTTCTGAAGTAATTTCCAGGGAATGGAATAATTTGGGTAATTTATTTACTCCTTCTAGACGTTTAAGCAATTATATCCTGTGCCATCTGACAGATTAGAAATTTTTGGGACAAAAATCCCTAAGGTTATGGGGCTGTCTCTACTCCTGCTAATGTACTACTATTCCTTCGGCAGATAGTACTTCATTTAAGGATCCTTTAGATAGGAAAATTTCTGAAGTAATTTCCAGGGAATGGAATAATTTGGGTAATTTATTTACTCCTTCTAGACGTTTAAGCAATTATATCCTGTGCCATCTGACAGATTAGAAATTTTTGGGACAAAAATCCCTAAGGTTATGGGGCTGTCTCTACTCCTGCTAATGTACTACTATTCCTTCGGCAGATAGTACTTCATTTAAGGATCCTTTAGATAGGAAAATTGAATCCTTTCTAAGAAAAGCTTACTTATGTTCAGGTAATCTTCTTAGACCTGCTATATTTTTAGCGGATGTTGCTGCAGCTTCAACTTTTTGGTTAGAAGCTTTAGCGCAACAAGTAACAGATCATAATTTTATAGCATTATTATTATTCTATAACATGCTAATAATTTTATTGGTGATACCATCTTTTGATATCATTAGAGTTGATGTCAGGTATATGTCTCTAGCTATTTTAGCTAGAAAAGCTTTATGGATTAAACTTGGAATGCTGATATGTCTTCTAAGTCAACTTTGCTTTCCCTTTCTTTCCAGGGTAAATAATCATTTTCGTTCCTTTCCTCACAACAAGGAAAAAAAGCCTGATCCTTCATCCTCAGGAGCGGTATCAGTTTGGAAACTATTTCCAGTTTGGAATATATCCGAGCCTTATGGAAACCTATAGCCAGCTCCTAAGTACCTATGAAGGTGCGGCCCTTATTCCAGCTCAGCTGGTATGGGGCAGATTACGTTTTCTTCAAAGAAATTTGGATCAATTCCGTTCTCAATCTCTGGTTTCAGAACATTGTTTCAGAAAGGTACAGAATTGGCTTCAAGTTAAGGCCTCCTGCTAAGAGATTTTTTTCTTTCCCGTGTCCCAGTTAACTCAGCAAGGCTCAGCATTTCTGAAATGTGTTTCAGATCTAGAGTTGGCTGGAGTAATTATGCCAGTTCCAGTTCTGGAACAGGGGCTGGGGTTTAATTTTATCTCTTCATTGTACCAAAGAAGGTCAATTCCTTCAGACCAGTTCCGGATCTATCATTATTGAATCGTTATGTTAGGATACCAACATTCAAGATGGTTACTGTAGGACTATCCTGCCTTTTGTTTAGCAAGGGCATTATATGTCTACAATAGATTTACAGGATGTGTATCTGCATATTCCGATTCATCCAGATCACTTTTAGTGTCTGAGATTCTCTTTTTAGACAAGCATTACCAGTTTTGTGGCTCTACCGTTTGGCCTAGCCTCAGTTCCAAGAATTTTTTTCAAAGGTTCTCGGTGCCCTTCTTTCTGTAATCAGAGAACAGGGTTTTGGTATTTCCTTATTTGGACGATATCTTGGTACTTGCTCAGTCTTCTCATTTTCAAAGAATCTCATACGAATCGACTTGTGTTGTTTCTTCAAGTTCATGGTTGGAGGATCAATTTACCAATCAGTTCATTGATTCCTCAGACAAGGGTAACCTTTTTAGGTTTCTAGATAGATTCAGTGTCTATGACTCTGTCCTTGTCAGACAAGAGAAGTTTAACATTGATATCAGCTTGTCAAAACCTTCAGTCACAATCATTCCCTTTGGCAGCCTTATGCATGGAAATGTTAGGTCTTAGGACTGCCGCATCAGATGCGATCTCCTTTGCTCGTTTTCACATGCGACCTCTTCAGCTCTGTATGCTGAACCAATGGTGCAGGGATTACTCAAAGATATCTCAATTAATATCTTTAAACCGATTTTACGACACTCTCTGAACATGGTGGACAGATCACCATCGTTTAGTTCAGGGGGCTTCTTTGTTCTTCCGACCTGGACTATAATCTCAACAGATGCAAGTCTTACAGGTTGGGGAGCTGTGTGGGGGTATCTGACGGCACAAGGGGTTTGGGAATCTCAGGAGGTGAGATTTCCGATCAATATTTTGGAACTCCGTGCAATTTTCAGAGCTCTTCAGTCTTGCCCTCTTCTGAAGAGAGAGTTGTTCATTTGTTTTCAGATAGACAGTGTCACAACTGTGGCATACATCAATCATCAAGGAGGGACTCACAGTCCTCTGGCTATGAAAGAAGTATCTCGAATTTTGGTTTGGGCGGAATCCAGCTCCTGTCTAATCTCTGCGGTTCATATCCCAGGTATGGACAATTGGAAAGCGGATTATCTCAGTCGCCAAACGTTGCACTTGGGCGAATGGTCTCTTCACCCAGAGGTATTTCCTCAGATTGTTCAAATGTGGGAACTCCCAGAAATAGATCTGATGGCTTCTCATCTAAACAAGAAACTTCCCTGGTATCTTTCCGGATCCCGGGATCCTCAGGCGGAGGCAGTGGATGCATTTTTTACTTCCTTGGAAGTATCATCCTGCCTATATCTTTCCGCCTCTAGTTTTTCTTCCAAGAGTAATCTCCAAGATTCTGAAGGAATGCTCGTTTGTTCTGCTGGTAGCTCCGGCATGGCCTCACAGGTTTTGGTATGCGGATCTGGTCCGGATGGCCTCTTGCCAACCGTGGACTCTTCCGTTAAGACCAGACCTTCTGTTGCAAGGTCCTTTTTTCCATCAGGATCTGAAATCCTTAAATTTAAAGGTATGGAGATTGAACGCTTGATTCTGGGTCAAAGAGGTTTCTCTGACTCTGTGATTAATACTATGTTACAGGCGCGTAAATCTGTATCTAGAGAGATATATTATAGAGTCTGGAAGACTTATATTTCTTGGTGTCTTTCTCATCATTTTTTGGCATTCTTTTAGAATACCAAGAATTTTACAGTTTCTTCAGGATGGTTTAGATAAGGGTTTGTCCGCAAGTTCCTTGAAAGGTCAAATCTCTGCTCTTACTGTTCTTTTTCATAGAAAGATTGCTATTCTTCCTGATATTCATTGTTTTGTACAAGCTTTGGTTCGTATAAAACCTGTCATTAAGTCAATTTCTCCTCTTTGGAGTTTGAATTTGGTTCTGGGGGCTCTTCGAGTTCCTCCGTTTGAACCTATGCATTCATTGGACATTAAATTACTTTCTTGGAAAGTTTTGTTCCTTTTGGCAATCTCTTCTGCCAGAAGAGTTTCTGAATTATCTGCTCTTTCTTGTGAGTCTCCTTTTCTGATTTTTCATCAGGATAAGGCGGTGTTGCGAACTTCATTTGATTTTTTACCTAAAGTTGTGAATTCCAACAACATTAGTAGAGAATTTGTGGTTCCTTCATTATGTCCTAATCCTAAGAATTCTAGGGAGAAATCGTTGCATTCTTTGGATGTTGTTAGAGCTTTGAAATATTATGTTGAAGCTACTAAGTCTTTCCGTAAGACTTCTAGTTTATTTGTTATCTTTTCCGGTTCTAGAAAAGGCCAGAAAGCTTCTGCCATTTCTTTGGCATCTTGGTTGAAATCTTTATTTCATCATGCTTATGTCGAGTCGGGTAAAACTCCGCCTCTAAGGATTACAGTTCATTCTACTAGTTCAGTTTCTACTTCCTGGGCGTTTAGGAATGAAGCTTCGATTGATCAGATTTGCAAAGCAGCAACTTGGTCCTCTTTGCATACTTTTTCTAAATTCTACCATTTTGATGTGTTTTCTTCTTCTGAAGCAGTTTTTGGTAGAGAAGTACTTCTGGCAGTGGTTTCAGTTTGAATCTTCTGCTTATGTTTTTCATTAAACTTTATTTTGGGTGTGGATTATTTTCAGCAGGAATTGGCTGTCTTTATTTTATCCCTCCCTCTCTAGTGACTCTTGTGTGGAAAGATCCACATCTTGGGTAGTCATTATCCCATACGTCACTAGCTCATGGACTCTTGCTAATTACATGAAAGAAAACATAATTTATGTAAGAACTTACCTGATAAATTCATTTCTTTCATATTAGCAAGAGTCCATGAGGCCCGCCCTTTTTTGTGGTGGTTATGATTTTTTTGTATAAAGCACAATTATTCCAATTCCTTATTTTATATGCTTTCGCACTTTTTTCTTATCACCCCACTTCTTGGCTATTCGTTAAACTGAATTGTGGGTGTGGTGAGGGGTGTATTTATAGGCATTTTAAGGTTTGGGAAACTTTGCCCCTCCTGGTAGGAATGTATATCCCATACGTCACTAGCTCATGGACTCTTGCTAATATGAAAGAAATGAATTTATCAGGTAAGTTCTTACATAAATTATGTTATTTCTCTTATATGCAATCATTGGTTCTTTTTTGAATTCTTCCACCTGTGGGTTGCATTCCCTAATGATGTGCCAATGTTTTTTTAGGATACCTGCAATCTTTCCACTCAATCTATTATGTTGTGTTACAAATATCATATTGTTCTCATTTCTTTTGTCTGTCTGTTTTTGGCTCTGTCCTAAACCCTCCTCAAAATTCACAAGCTGTTCTGTTATTAGTTTTTCTGGGTAGTTCCTAGTGATGAACTTATTGGCCATTTCTCCCAGTCTCTGCTTGCACTTGCTACCATCTGAGACAATCCTCTTCACTCTAGTGAACTGACTCTTGGGTATTGCTCTGAACACACTTTCTGGGTGGCAACTGCTATACTGCAACAAATTATTCTTATCAGTTTTTTTTATGTACAGGTCAGTCTCCAAGAAACCTTTATCCTTATAAACTTAAGTATCCAAGTACTCTACTCCTACCTCACTCATGTTTAGACTGAACTTCAATCCATTCACTGAACAATTAAGGTCTTCTATAAATGATAGAAGGCTCACAACGTCGCCCCCCCCACACGCCAAACACATCATCGATAAATCTCCACCAGGAGATACCATATGTTTGAAAATTCATATTAGAGTATACAAAATGTTCCTCAAAACTACTCATAAATATGTTGGCGTATGTGGGGGCGACGTTGGAGCCCATTGCTGTACCCTGAACAGTTGATGTATAATTAGCAGGTGAGGGTATAAAAAGCATGAACCTGTATAATTAAGATGTACATGACTAAGAGCCACATTGGCTTGAAACGTTGTATGTTTGGACCCAGGATAAGAAAATAAAGGTCTTTTAACTAACATGGTGGCTGGAGTCTTTTGAAGTTTGTAACCATAATAGACTGTCTGTCTATGAAGATTTTTCTGACAGATGTCAGGAAATCAAATATTTTCGATACTTGCCTAGTCCTTCAGTCTACTCCCCGGCCGTCAGTGGCTCAGTGTGTGGAGCTAATCAGGCTGATGGCAGCGGCAATGGACATCATCCCGTTTGCTCGGTCCCACCTCAGACCTCTGCAGTTAAGCATGCTCAGACAATGGAACAGAGATTATGCAGACTTGTCTCCTCGAATAACTCTGGAGCAGGAGATAAGGGTATCTCTTCAATGGTGGTTGTCTCTGGATCATCTCTCCCAAGGAACCTGCTTTCGCAGACCAGCTTAGGTGTTTGTGACAACAGACGCCAGCCTTCTGGGGTGGGGAGCAGTATGGGGCTCCCTAAAGGCTCTGGGAGTTTGGACTCAGTCAGAGTCTATTCTTCCTATAAACATTCTAGAGCTGAGAGCGACCTACAATGCTCTTCTGGCCTGGCCTCAGTTAGCCACGGTCCAGTTCCAGTCGGACAACATAACTTCAGTGGCTTACATCAATCATCAGGGAGGAACGAGGAGTTCCTTGGCGATGACGGAGGTAACCAAGATAATTCAGTGGTCGGAGGCCCATTTTTGCTATCTGTCGGCGATCCACATCCCAGGGGTGGACAACTGGGAGGCGGACTTCCTGAGCAGGCAGACCTTTCATCCGGGGGAGTGGGAACTCCACCCGGAAGTGTTCTCCGACCTGATTCTCAAGTGGGGTCAGCCGGAATTGGATCTCATGGCATCTCGTCAGAATACCAAGCTCCTGAGATACGGTTCGAGGTCCAGGGACCCCTAGGCGGCACTGATAGATGCACTGGCGGTCCCTTGGACCTTCAAACAGGAGAGAGCTTCGGTGATCCTCATAGCACCGGCCTGGCCTCGCAGGGTTTGGTATGCGGATCTGGTGGAGATGGCGTCTCTGCCACCTTGGAGACTCCCGTTGAGGAAGGACCTTCTGATTCAGGGGCCCTTCCCTCATCCAAATCTAGTTTCTCTGAAGCTGACTGCTTGGAGATTAAACGCTTAATTTTATCCAAGCAGAGTTTTTCTGAGTTGGTCATAGAGACCATGATTCAGGCTCGTAAGCCTGTAACTAAGAAAATTTACCATAAAGTTTGGCGTAAATATCTATATTGGTGTGAATCCAAGGGTTACTCATGGAGTAGAGTTAGGATTCCTAGAATTTTGTCTTTTCTCCAAGAGGGTTTGGAGAAAGGTTTATCGACGAGTTCCCTAAAGGGTCAGATCTCATCTTTATCTATTTTGTTACACAAACGTCTGGCGGATTCCCCAGATGTACAGTCCTTTTGTCAGGCCTTGGTCAGGATTAGGCCTGTGTTCAAACCAGTTACTCCTCCGTGGAGTCTTAATTTAGTTCTCAAAGTTCTTCAAGGGGCTCCGTTTGAGCCTATGCATTCCTTAGATATTAAGTTATTATCTTGGAAGGTTTTATTTCTTGTTGCTATTTCTTCAGCTCGTAGGGCGTCAGAGCTCTCGACATTGCATTACGAGTCTCCTTACCGTATTTTCCATTCAGATAAGGTAGTTTTACGTACTAGATTATGATTTCTTCCTAAGGTTGTTTCTAATTGGAACATTAATTAGGAAATTGTTGTTCCTTCCTTGTGTCCTAATCCTTCTTCTCAGAAGGAACGGCTTCTGCACAATTTGGACGTTGTCCGTGCTTTAAAGTTTTACCTGCAGGCGACTAAGGACTTTTGTCAGTCTTCTTCTTTGTTTGTGGTTTTCTCAGGAAAACGTAAGGGACAGAAAGCTACGGCTACTTCTCTTTCTCTTTGGCTGAAGAGTATCATACGTTTTGCATATGAGACTGCTGGACAGCAGCCTCCAGAGAGAGTTACGTATCATTCCAAGAGGGCTGTTGCTTCCTCATGGGCATTCAAAAATGAACCTTCGGTGGAACAGATTTGCAAGGCTGCAACTTGGTCCTCTCTTCACACTTTTTCAAAGTTCTACAAATTTGATACTTTTGCCTCGGCTGAGGTCGCTTTTGGGAGAAAGGTTCTTCAAGCAGTGGTGCCTTCCGTTTAGGTTCCCTGTCTTGTCCCTCCCGTATCATCTGTGTACTCTAGCTTGGGTATTGGATCCCATTAGTAATTAAGATGATCCGTGGACTCATCATGTCTAAAAAAAGAAAATTTATGCCTACCTGATAAATGTATTTCTTTTTTGACATGATGAGTCCACGGCCCGCCCTGCTCTTGTAAGACAGGTTGTTAATTATTATAAACTTCAGACACCTCTGCACCTTGGTTTTTCTTTCCTTTCCTTAACTTCGGTCGAATGACTGGAGTGGGAGGGACGGGAGGAGCTATTTAACAGCTTTGCTGTGGTGCTCTTTGCTACCTCCTGCTGACCAGGAGGTGAATATCCCATTGGTAATTAAGGTGATCCGATGACTCATCCTGTCAAAACAAATTATCAAGTAAGCATACATTTTCTTTTTGTAGTCCTCAATTATTCTTATATTGAAACCACATACACTGAAACACTGGGAAATGGAGGAGCTGTGCTAAGCGAAACTTTGCTTTTTTTCTCAGGTGTGTTACCGTGTCCTGATGCAGTTGTGTGGTCAGTATGGTGAACCAGTGCTGGCAGTGAGAGTGATGCTGGAAATGAGAAAAGCTGGAATTGTACCAAATGCAATCACCTACGGATACTACAATAAGGTGCAAGCTAAAGCAAGGAAGACCCTGTGCATTACATTTACATTTAACAGTTTCTGTAATAATGTGTGGGTGTATTGTGTTCTACATCTCTGCTTTGTCTATAATGTCCGTGGTCTGCAGTTCTAGAACTCTTTTAAAGGGTCAGTCAAGTCCAAAAAAAACTTTCATGATTTAAATAGGGAATGTAATTTTAAACAATTTTCCAATTTACTTTTATCACCAATTTTGCTTTGTTCTCTTGGTATTCTTAGTTCATATGCTAATTTCTTAGACCTTGAAGACTGCCTCTAATCTGAATGGATTTTGACCACTAGAGGGCATTAGTCCACGTGTTTCATATAGATAACATTGAGCTCATGCACGTGAAGTTACCCGGGAGTGAGCACTGATTGGCTAAAATACAAGTCTGTCAAAATAACTGAAAAAAGGGGGCAGTTTGCAAATGCTTAGATACAAGATAATCACAGAGGTAAAAAGTGTATTTCTATAACAGTGTTGGTTATGCAAAACTGGGGAATGGGTAATAAAGGGATTATCTTTCTTTTTAAACAACAAAAATTCTGGTGTTGACTGTCCCTTTAAATACCTAACTCTTTCCCTGCTGTGTTCAGCCATTGTACTCTACTCCCATCTGCAAGTTGTATAGCTGTTATGCTGTAACTATTTGCCTGCCCACTGTTCTCTACATCACTGTCTGCAGTTTGTATAGCTCATCTGCTTCTCTCTGCATGCAGTTAATGCAGTTGCTGTTCTTTTCCTGTCTTCCTTCTTTTTATAGATTCTGTATTCCTTGTTTCTGAAATTTAAAGTGATGGTAAACTTTCCCCTTTGTATATACAGATCCAGAATTTTAGTGAAATTTTAAATGGAGTTTAGTTAATCCGTAGTAATGAAGATGCGCTATAACTTACGTTTTAATGTAGAGCTGAAATTCAAATACTCTGCGCTCCGGGTGCCCACTTCAAAAGTAATTTTTTTGTGTGAAAGGTTTGTTCTCCAATCAGCACTTTAGCCGTAAGGCACTCACACAATTATTTTTATTTGTAGCTGCAGCGCCGATTGGAGCACAAACCGTTTGCTCACTAAAAAAAAAAATGAAAAAATACATTTGAAGTAGGCAGCCGGAGTGCGGGGTATTTGAATTTTAGTGCTACATTAAAAAGTAAGATAAAGCGCAACTTCATTACAGCCGATTAATTAAACTCCATCTATAATATTTCTAACATTCCGTATCTGTTTATACAAAGGCGTAAATTTACCATCACTTTAAGAATACTTTATTAACAGAAAATTACTACATGCGGTACAGAAATAATATTGTACCACAGTAATACTTATGGCAACATAAAAAGGACTTACATGTGGGAATGAGTTGTATCTTCTTATGGATTCTACTTTTTATTGTTTGTTGCTATTACCTTGGTGGCTTTGCCTCTTTGTCTAGGTGTAGTGATCTGACTGTCCGTTTACTACATGTATGAGCAGTTTTGTTTCGTTCTTATTCTGTTCATGCTATATGTGCAGCTTTTGTGCTTTGTCTTTTGTTCTGCTTTTATAACCCAATTGCTTGATTTGTTGTTTTGCTGCTTATTTCTCCAACATAGGTGTGTCCGGTCCACGGCGTCATCCTTACTTGTGGGATATTCTCTTCCCCAACAGGAAATGGCAAAGAGCCAGCAAAGCTGGTCACATGATCCCTCCTAGGCTCCGCCTACCCCAGTCATTCTCTTTGCCGTTGTACAGGCAACATCTCCACGGAGATGGCTTAGAGTTTTTTAGTGTTTAACTGTAGTTTTTATTATTCAATCAAGAGTTTGTTATTTTAAAATAGTGCTGGTATGTACTATTTACTCTGAAACAGAAAAGAGATGAAGATTTCTGTTTGTATGAGGAAAATGATTTTAGCAACCGTTACTAAAATCCATGGCTGTTCCACACAGGACTGTTGAGAGGAATTAACTTCAGTTGGGGGAACAGTGAGCAGTCTTTTGCTGCTTGAGGTATGACACATTCTAACAAGACGATGTAATGCTGGAAGCTGTCATTTTCCCTATGGGATCCGGTAAGCCATTTTTATTCAGACAGTAAATAAGGGCTTCACAAGGGTTTATTAAGACTGTAGACATTTTCTGGGCTAAATCGATCATATTTACACATATTTAGCCTTGAGGAATCATTTAATCTGGGTATTTTTTGTAAAATAATATCGGCAGGCACTGTTTTAGACACTTTATTCTATAGGGGCTTTCCCTAATCATAGTCAGAGCCTCATTTTCGCGCCGGTATGGCGCACTTGTTTTTGAGAACAGCATGGCATGCAGCTGCATGTGTGTGGAGCTCTGATACATAGAAAAGTCTTTCTGAAGGCATCATTTGGTATCGTATTCCCCTTTGGGCTTGGTTGGGTCTCAGCAAAGCAGATTCCAGGGACTGTAAAGGGGTTAAATATAAAAACGGCTCCGGTTCCGTTATTTTAAGGGTTAAAGCTTCCAAATTTGGTGTGCAATACTTTTAAGGCTTTAAGACACTGTGGTGAAATTTTGGTGAATTTTGAACAATTCCTTCATACTTTTTCGCAATTGCAGTAATAAAGTGTGTTCAGTTTAAAATTTAAAGTGACAGTAACGGTTTTATTTTAAAACGTTTTTTGTGCTTTGTTATCAAGTTTATGCCTGTTTAACATGTCTGAACTACCAGATAGATTGTGTTCTGACTGTGGGGAAGCCAAGGTTCCTTCTCATTTAAATAGATGTGATTTATGTCATAAAAAATTTAGTACAAATGATGCCCAAGATGATTCCTCAAGTGAGGGGAGTAAGCATGGTACTGCATCATCCCCTCCTTCGTCTACACCAGTCTTGCCCATACAGGAGGCCCCTAGTACATCTAGCGCGCCAATACTCCTTACTATGCAACAATTAACGGCTGTAATGGATAATTCTATCAAAAACATTTTAGCCAATATGCCCACTTATCAGCGAAAGCGCGACTGCTCTGTTTTAGAAAATACTGAAGAGCATGAGGACGCTGATGATATTGTTTCTGAAGGGCCCCTACACCAGTCTGAGGGGGCCAGGGAGGTTTTGTCTGAGGGAGAAATTTCAGATTCAGGAAAAATTTCTCAACAAGCTGAACCTGATGTGATTACTTTTAAATTTAAGTTGGAACATCTCCGCGCTCTGCTTAAGGAGGTGTTATCCAATTTGGATGATTGTGATTATCTGGTCATTCCAGAAACACTATGTAAAATGGACAAGTTCCTAGAGGCCCCGGGGCCCCCCGAAGCTTTTCCTATATCCAAGCGGGTGGCGTACATTGTTAATAAAGAATGGGACAGGCCCGGTATACCTTTCGTACCTCCCCCCATATTTAAAAAATTGTTTCCTATAGTCGACCCCAGAAAGGACTTATGGCAGACAGTCCCCAAGGTCGAGGGGGCGGTTTCTACTCTAAACAAGCGCGCCACTATACCCATAGAAGATAGTTGTGCTTTCCAAGATCCTATGGATAAAAAATTAGAAGGTTTGCTAAAAAAGATGTTTGTTCAGCAAGGTTACCTTCTACAACCAATTGCATGCATTGTCCCTGTCACTACAGCCGCGTGTTTCTGGTTCGATGAGCTAGAAAAGGCGATTATTAGTAATTCTTCTTCTTATGAGGAGATTATGGACAGAATTCGTGCTCTTAAATTGGCTAATTCTTTCACCCTAGACGCCACCTTGCAATTGGCTAGGTTAGCGGCGAAAAATTCTGGGTTTGCTATTGTGGCGCGCAGAGCGCTTTGGTTAAAATCTTGGTCAGCGGATGCGTCTTCCAAGAACAAATTGCTTGACATTCCTTTCAAGGGGAAAACACTGTTTGGCCCTGACTTGAAAGACCTATTCCTCAGGATAGGTCTTTCAAGGCCAAAAATAAACCTAATTTTCGTCCCTTTCGCAGAAACGGACCAGCCCCAAGTGCTACGTCCTCTAAGCAGGAGGGTAATACTTCTCAAGCCAATCCAGCCTGGAGACCTATGCAAGGCTGGAACAAAGGAAAGCAGGCCAAGAAACCTGCCACTGCTCCCAAGACAGCATGAGATGCGGGCCCCCGATCCGGGACCGGATTTGGTGGGGGGCAGACTCTCTCTCTTCACTCAGGCTTGGGCAAGAGATGTTCTGGATCCTTGGGCGCTAGAAATAGTCTCCCAAGGTTATCTTCTGGAAGTGATTCATCCTGTTCCATTAAGAGAACGAGGGATGGGGTTCTACTCCAATCTGTTCGTAGTTCCCAAAAAAGAGGGAACGTTCAGACCAATCTTAGATCTCAAGATCCTAAACAAGTTTCTCAAGGTTCCATCGTCCAAAATGGAAACCATTCGAACAATCCTTCCATCCAGGAAGGTCAATTCTTGACCACGGTGGATTTAAAGGATGCGTATCTACATATTCCTGTCCACAAGGAACATCATCGGTTCCTAAGGTTCGCATTCCTGGACAAACATTACCAGTTCGTGGCGCTTCCTTTCGGATTAGCCACTGCTCCAAGGATTTTCTCAAAGGTACTAGGGTCCCTTCTGGCGGTGCTAAGACCAAGGGGCATTGCTGTAGTACCTTACTTGGACGACATTCTGATTCAAGCGTCGTCCCTTCCTCAAGCAAAGGCTCACACGGACATAGTCCTGGCCTTTCTCAGATCTCACGGATGGAAAGTGAACGTGGAAAAGAGTTCTCTATCTCCGTCGACAAGAGTTCCCTTCTTGGGAACAATAATAGACTCCTTAGAAATGAGGATTTTTCTGACAGAGACCAGAAAAACAAAACTTCTACGCTCTTGTCGGATACTTCATTCCGTTCCTCTTCCTTCCATAGCGCAGTGCATGGAAGTGATAGGTTTGATGGTAGCGGCAATGGACATAGTTCCTTTTGCGCGCATTCATCTAAGACCATTACAACTGTGTATGCTCAGTCAGTGGAATGGGGACTATACAGACTTGTCTCCGAAGATACAAGTAAATCAGAGGACCAGAGACTCACTCCGTTGGTGGCTGTCCCTGGACAACCTGTCAAAAGGGGTGACCTCCCGCAGACCAGAGTGGGTCATTGTCACGACCGACGCCAGTCTGATGGGCTGGGGCGCGGTCTGGGGATCCCTGAAAGCTCAGGGTCTTTGGTCTCGGGAAGAATCTCTTCTACCGATAAATATTCTGGAACTGAGAGCGATATTCAATGCTCTCAAGGCTTGGCCTCAGCTAGCGAGGGCCAAGTTCATACGGTTTCAATCAGACAAACATGACGACTGTTGCGTACATCAACCATCAGGGGGGAACAAGGAGTTCCCTGGCGATGGAAGAAGTGACCAGAATCATTCAATGGGCGGAGACTCGCTCCTGCCACCTGTCTGCAATCCACATCCCAGGAGTGGAAAATTGGGAAGCGGATTTTCTGAGTCGTCAGACATTGCATCCGGGGGAGTGGGAACTCCATCCGGAAATCTTTGCCCAAATCACTCAACTGTGGGGCATTCCAGACATGGATCTGATGGCCTCTCGTCAGAACTTCAAGGTTCCTTGCTACGGGTCCAGATCCAGGGATCCCAAGGCGACTCTAGTAGATGCACTAGTAGCACCTTGGACCTTCAAACTAGCCTATGTATTCCCGCCGTTTCCTCTCATCCCCAGGCTGGTAGCCAGGATCAATCAGGAGAGGGCGTTGGTGATCTTGATAGCTCCTGCGTGGCCACGCAGGACTTGGTATGCAGATCTGGTGAATATGTCATCGGCTCCACCATGGAAGCTACCTTTGAGACGAGACCTTCTTGTTCAAGGTCCGTTCGAACATCCGAATCTGGTCCCACTCCAGCTGACTGCTTGGAGATTGAACGCTTGATCTTATCAAAGCGAGGGTTCTCAGATTCTGTTATTGATACTCTTGTTCAGGCCAGAAAGCCTGTAACTAGAAAAATTTACCACAAAATTTGGAAAAAATATATCTGTTGGTGTGAATCTAAAGGATTCCCTTGGGACAAGGTTAAGATTCCTAAGAGTCTATCCTTCCTTCGAGAAGGATTGGAAAAAGGATTATCTGCAAGTTCCTTGATGGGACAGATTTCTGCCTTGTCTGTGTTACTTCACAAAAAGCTGGCAGCTGTGCCAGATGTTCAAGCCTTTGTTCAGGCTCTGGTTAGAATCAAGCCTGTTTACAAACCTTTGACTCCTCCTTGGAGTCTCAACTTAGTTCTTTCAGTTCTTCAGGGGGTTCCGTTTGAACCCTTACATTCCGTTGATATTAAGTTATTATCTTGGAAAGTTTTGTTTTTGGTTGCAATTTCTTCTGCTAGAAGAGTTTCAGAATTATCTGCTCTGCAGTGTTCTCCTCCTTATCTGGTGTTCCATGCAGATAAGGTGGTTTTACGTACTAACCTGGTTTTCTTCCAAAAGTTGTTTCTAACAAAAACATTAACCAGGAGATAGTCGTGCCTTCTCTGTGTCCGAAACCAGTTTCGAAGAAGGAACGTTTGTTGCACAATTTGGATGTTGTTCGCGCTCTAAAATTCTATTTAGATGCTACAAAGGATTTTAGACAAACATCTTCCTTGTTTGTTGTTTATTCTGGTAAAAGGAGAGGTCAAAAAGCAACTTCTACCTCTCTCTCTTTTTGGATTAAAAGCATCATCAGATTGGCTTACGAGACTGCCGGACGGCAGCCTCCTGAAAGGGTCACAGCTCCTTCCACTAGGGCTGTGGCTTCCACATGGGCCTTCAAGAACGAGGCTTCTGTTGATCAGATATGTAGGGCAGCGACTTGGTCTTCACTGCACTCTTTTACCAAATTTTACAAGTTTGATACTTTTGCTTCTTCTGAGGCTATTTTTGGGAGAAAGGTTTTGCAAGCCGTGGTGCCTTCCATTTAGGTGACCTGATTTGCTCCCTCCCTTCATCCGTGTCCTAAAGCTTTGGTATTGGTTCCCACAAGTAAGGATGACGCCGTGGACCGGACACACCTATGTTGGAGAAAACAGAATTTATGTTTACCTGATAAATTACTTTCTCCAACGGTGTGTCCGGTCCACGGCCCGCCCTGGTTTTTTAATCAGGTCTGATAATTTTTTTTTTCTTTAACTACAGTCACCACGGTATCATATGGTTTCTCCTATGCAAATATTCCTCCTTAACGTCGGTCGAATGACTGGGGTAGGCGGAGCCTAGGAGGGATCATGTGACCAGCTTTGCTGGATCTTTGCCATTTCCTGTTGGGGAAGAGAATATCCCACAAGTAAGGATGACGCCGTGGACCGGACACACCGTTGGAGAAAGTAATTTATCAGGTAAACATAAATTCTGTTATTTTTAAAAAATATTTTATTTAATAGAAATTTACTATATGGCAGGTTATTTCTTGACAGGCATAAGGTGCTTTCTTTTTAATCTAAGGATCTAGCCAGTTATTATAGATAGATACCTTTTTTATTAAACAATAGTAAGATATTAATCTTTTCATATGGCAGAGAGTAATGTAGCAAAATAGGGGAATAAATCATGAAATCTATTTGCAATAGCAACAGGTAATTCTAATAACCATAAATTTGTCTCAATGAAAAGGAAATCCTGTGTAGTTATGGAAAATGTGTGTAGATGTTAAGCTTTAGTATATGAGCCCTCAAATACTTATTTTCTTTTGTAAGCAGGTGAGAGTACACAATCCATTACTCCTGGGATTAAAGTCCTTGCCACTAGGAGGAGGCAAAGATTCCAAAAACTCTGAGTACTTAATCCCTCCCACCTCTCTGGTGTGCTAGTCTTATCTTTGCCTCCCAGGAGAAAGGCGAAGAATTGAGGTGCTCCAGATTCTTTATTGAGAGGGGTGCTCAGACCAATTTGAAGCCCATTTTCCATTAAAAGAGCTGATACGGAAAGACAGAGGGGATATTGGAGTATAAGGTAGTGACACAATTAGTTACTCCCAGTAAATGGCTCTTTACTAGAAATCTGTTTTATTTCTGCAGCTGGCTAAGCACAGTAGAGCGGGTGCATCTCAAGGTAAGTGAGCAAAAAATGCACTGACATAAGCCCACAGACTATTAGCATGTACATCATAGCCGGGGACATTGCACCATACAGATTTACCACATTTTTCCTAGACTTTATTTATTCAGTCTAGTAAAAGGTTATTAGAGACAGTCGGGCTTAAATCTCTCAGTGTGATTTTTATTTTTTATAATTTTCCATTCAGGTACTTTTGCTGGCTCTTTATCTGTTAGCACACTCCTCATTGTTAAAATTCCTATGTTCTTTTCTTGATTTTTTTTTTCTAATTCCATTTATTTTCAGTCAGCGTTATTGAGCATGCTCACTTTACATGCACTGGCTTGCTACGTAGTTTTTATTCCCCTGCTGCAATACCAAGTTGTGCACCCGACTTGGCGTGAAGTTAATGTCTGAAGAATTTTATTCCTTTTATGGGTACTTTTCCCTACAAGCAAGGATAGGGGTTCAGCTGTGTCCATGTCAATCTCTTGAGTAAGAGTAGTGGTGGCTTTTAACCGGTTAGAAAGTGGTAAGGTTGTCCTTGCTTTTTCTAACATAATTGCTACCCTAGTTATAGAAAGCCAGAGTTGGTTACTCTGTTCTTTCTTTTTCTACAGGTCTACAAGGAGTATGTGTCCTTTCACGCCTTGTGAGCTGTCTTCCTGCCTGACAGCTGGATTTGCAGGTAAGTGCTTTTGCCTCCTAGGTACTGGAGTCTGGCACTCTATATTTCTGCATTGGATTTTTGGGACATAAATGAATCCTTTATAGAGGGTTTATTCTGGACAGTGTGCAGGCACATTTACGTATGTGGAGACTAAGGGGTTAACCTCTTCCCTTGATATTTATGGGATGATAACTCTGGGGCTCAAGAGGTTTTTTCTTTTCTAAATGGCATAATTGTATTGCTTTTATCAGGATAACGGCTCAATTTTCACTATACTGTGGCAGTTTACTCTAGGAGACGCAAGCTTTAAAATTATTGCGCAGTTCCTTGTGACAGTCAGCTTTTCTGAGCGGAGCAGTCTAGTACTGATGCGAGTGCTTTCCCTGTGAGGTGAAGAAGCGACTTGTTTGCCGATTTATGCAAGTGTTGAGATATCTGGTGAAGGTTCAGGTAGGGCACCACGGTAGACGCGCAATATTTGTAATTTTTACTTAGCGTTTTTGGCGCTCTAAAACTAAAGATTGTTTTTCTTAAAGTGATGGTTGTCATTTTCTAATTTATGGTAATTCTTTTAATTAGAGGGAAATTATTTGGCTTTGGACACTAAACAGGAGTCTGTTCCTTTTGACAAATGTTTATTGTGCTTAGAGGCCCAAATTGTTTTGCCTATGGAATTTTGCTCCTCATGTTTAGATAGAACTTTAAAAAAAATGTTATTTTTTTTTTAAATAATATTTTTATTGAGGTAATATAATCCATAATACAGATAAAAGGAGATCAATACATATATGAAGTTACCAATGCAGGTACAATCAATGCCGTTAGTACAGATTCCTTGCAAGAAAAAAAAATAAATATATATTTCTTTTACAAGATATGACGAGTCCACGGATTTCATCCTTACTTATGGGATATCGCTTCCTGACCAGGAGGAGGCAAAGAGCAGCACAGCAGAGCTGTATATATAGCTCCTCCCTTCCCTCCCACTTCAGTCATTCTCTTTGCCTGTGTTAGTGTAGGAAAAGGTAAAGTGAGGTGTTAGTTTAGATCTTCAATCAAGAGTTTATTGTTTTTAAATGGTGCCAGTGAGTACTATTTTTCTCAGGGTAAAGCATCAGGTTTTTTCAAAAGTGGGAACTGAGGAGATTCTACATTCTCGCTTCACTCCCCATGCTGGTGCTGCCCTACTGATGGTCTTATCAGATATTACATAAGGCCCTGTTTGTCCCCACAGAACTACAGGAGGTGATGACAAGGGACCTCATCTTCATGTGGGACAGGTTCATGATGTGATCAGCACTGCGGTATGTACAGTCTTTTTGATTCTAACCTATGGGGTTATTCTACCGCCCACGAAGGGCAGGGCTTAACATTTGCGCGCTTAGCCGCGTACTTGCTATTCTGGCTTCCGACAATCCTGGAAGGGTACTTCGAGGCTCCTGTGTTCCTACGTCCACTTGTCTTCCGTTTATCAGCATCGCAAGCGGACTTAGGCAGCAGTTCACGGAGGGCTTTTTGGTTGGTTGTGAGGAAGGTAGGCGCCACAGCCGAGCTGTGGCTTGGTGCAAGGCTTATTTTTAGTCAATATAGCAGGTAAACATAAAAAAACCTAACGAAAGTGAATAGGTTCCTTATTTCAACTCCCTATTATTTATTGCAGTATCGGTTTATATTTTAAAGGCACAGCACACATTTTGTTATTTAAATTTTATCATGGCTGATCTACTGGAACATACTTGTTCTATGTGTTTAGCTGCCAATGTGGAACCCCCTCTTACATTTTGTCCCTTATGTACTGAGAGGGCTTTACAGTTTAAAGATCAGATTTTCTTTAAGGCTAGCATATCTAAGGATGCTTCTCAGCTTGATGAGACCCAGGGTATGCCGCAACTTTCTCCCCAAGCGTCACAGCCTTTAACACCCGCACAGGCGCCATCAACTGCGTCCACCTCATTTACTCTACAGGATATGGCGGCAGTTATTTCATCCACTCTTACAGAGGTTTTGTCTAAGTTGCCAGTGTTGCAAGGCAAACGTAGTAGAAGAGAGGACCAGGTGGTCCAGGCGACTTCTGACTTTTGATGGCGATCTCCGACGTACACTCCCAGGGCTCTGAGGTGGGAGGTAGGGAGACTTTTTATCTGAAGGGGAATTGTCTGATTCAGGAAGTACATTGCCCCCGACAGATTCGGACGTAATGTCCTTCAGGTTTAAGCTTGAACATCTCCGTCTGTTGTTGCGGGAGGTTTTGCTGACTCTGGACAACTGTGACTCTATTGTAGTACCACCAGAGAAATTGTGTAAGATGGACAAATACTTAGAGGTTCCTTCTTATTCTGATGTTTTCTTTCATGTAATTGACAAGAGTCCATGAGCTAGTGACATATGGGATATACAATCCTACCAGGAGGGGCAAAGTTTCCCAAACCTCAAAATGCCTATAAATACACCCCTAACCACACCCACAATTCAGTTTTACAAACTTTGCCTCCTATGGAGGTGGTGAAGTAAGTTTGTGCTAAGATTTCTACGTTGATATGCGCTTCTCAGCATTGTTGAAGCCCGATTCCTCTCAGAGTACAGCGAATGTCAGAGGGATGTGAAGGGAGTATCACTTATTTGAATACAGTGATTTCCCTAACGGGGGTCTATTTCATAGGTTCTCTGTTATCGGTCGTAGAGATTCATCTCCTACCTCCCTTTTCAGATCGACGATATACTCTCAATTTACCATTACCTCTACTAATAACTGTTTTAGTACTGGTTTGGCTATCTGCTATATGTGGATGGGTGTCTTTTGGTAAGTATGTTTTCATTACTTAAGACAGTCTCAGCTATGGTTTGGCACTTTATGCATTTATATAAAGTTCTAAATATATGTATTGTACTTATATTTGCCATGAGTCAGGTTCATGTATTTCCTTCTGCAGACTGTCAGTTTAATATTTAGGAATATAAACATTTTTAGAAATGTATTTCTTACCTGGGGTTTAGTCTTTTTTCAAATTGACTACTTCTTGCAATTGCGGGTATTAGGCCCGCGGGTGCGTCAAATGCTAAACTTTATTGCGTCATTTTTGGCGCGAAAAAATACGTTTATGACGCAACTTCGTCATTTCCGGCGTCATACGTGACGCTGAAACTTTTCACACGGCGGCCTCATACGTGACGCGAGTGTGTCATTTCCGGTTATTTTTGGCGCCAAAAAAGTTTACGTTACGTTGTTCGTCATACTTGGCGCCAAACTTTTTCATTATTTCAATACCCCTTGTATGTTTGCCTCTTGCTTTTTTCTCTATCAGAGGCCTATGCTATTGCATTTTTTCCCATTCCTGAAACTGTCATATAAGGAAATAGATCATTTTGCTTTATATGTTGTTTTTTCTCTTACATTGAGCAAGATGTCCCAATCTGATCCTGTCTCAGAAGTTTCTGCTGGAACATTGCTGCCTGACATCGGTTCTACCAAATCTAAGTGTATTTGTTGTAAAATTGTAGAAATTATTCCACCGAATGTCATTTGTAATAGTTGTCATGATAAACTTTTACATGCAGATAGTGTTTCCATCAGTAATAGTACATTGCCTGTTGCAGTTCCTTCAACTTCTAATGTGCATGATATACCTGTAAATTTTAAAGAATTTGTTTCTGATTCTATTCTGAAGGCTTTGTCTTCATTTCCACCTTCTAATAAACGTAAAAGGTCTTTTAAAACTTCTCATTTAGCTGATGAAATTTCAAATGACCAACAACATAATAATTTATCCTCTTCTGATGAGGATCTATCTGATTCAGAAGATCCTTCCTCAGACATTGACACTGACAAATCTACTTATGTATTTAAAATAGAGTATATGCGTTCTTTATTAAAAGAAGTGTTAATTACTTTGGATATTGAGGTAACCAGTCCTATTGGCGTTCAGTCTAATAAACGTTTAAATGCTGTTTTTAAACCTCCTGTGGTTTCTCCAGGGGTTTTTCCTATTCCTGAGGCTATTTCTGATATGATTTCTAAGGAATGGAATAAACCAGGTACTTCTTTTATTTTCTTCTTCAAGGTTTAAAAAATTGTATGCTTTACCAGCAAAATCTATAGAGTTTTGGGAAAAAATCCCCAAAGTTGATGGGGCTATTTCTACTCTTGCTAAACGTACCACTATTCCTATGGAAGATAGTACTTCCTTTAAGGATCCTTTAGATAGGAAGCTTGAATCCTATCTAAGGAAGGCCTATTTATATTCAGGTCATCTTCTCAGACCTGCTATTTCTTTGGCTGATGTTGCGGCTGCATCAACTTTCTGGTTGGAGAATTTAGCGCAACATGAATTGGATTCTGACATATCTAGCATTATTCGCTTACTGCAGCATGCTAATCATTTTAATTGTGATTATCAAAATTGAAGCTGATACATGTCTTTAGCTGTATTAGCTAGAAGAGCTTTGTGGCTTAAATCTTGGAATGCTGATATGACATCTAAATCTAGATTACTATCTCTTTCTTTCCAAGGTAATAATTTATTTGGTTCTCAGTTGGATTCTATTATTTCAACTATCACTGGGGGAAAAGGAGTTTTTCTGCCTCAGGATAAAAAAACCTAAGGGTAAATCTAAGGTTTCTATCCGTTTTCGTTCCTTTCGTCAGAATAAGGAACAAAAACGTAATCCTCCCCCCAAGGAATCTGCTTTCAATTGGAAGCCTTCCTCAAATTGGAATAAATCCAAGACATTTAGGAAACCAAAGTCAGCCCCTAAGTCCGCATGAAGGTGCGGCCCTCATTCCAGCTCAGCTGGTAGGGGGCAGATTAAGGTTTTTCAAGGATTTTTGGATAGAATCTGTCCAAAATCATTGGATTCAGAGCATTGTCTCTCAAGGGTATCGAATAGGATTCAGAGTAAGACCTCCTGTGAGAAGATTTTTTCTCTCACGTATCCCTGTAAATCCAGTAAAAGCTCAGGCTTTTCTGAAGTGTGTTTCAGACCTGGAGTCTTCAGTGGTAATCATGCCAGTTCCTCCTCAGGAACAAGTTTTGGGGTTTTATTCAAACCTATTCATTGTACCAAAGAAAGAAAATTTATTCAGACCAGTTCTGGATCTGAAAATTTTGAATCGTTATGTAAGAGTACCAACTTTCAAGATGGTGACTATAAGGACTATTCTGACTTTTGTTCAGCAAGGACATTATATGTCCACAATAGACTTGCAGGATGCATACCTTCATATTCCGATTCATCCAGAACACTATCAGTTTCTGAGATTCTCTTTTCTAGACAAGCATTACCAATTTGTTGCTCTTTTATTTGGCCTAGCAACAGCTCCAAGAATCTTTTCAAAGGTTCTGGGTGCCCTACTATCTGTAATCAGAGAACAGGGTATTGCAGTGTTTCCTTATTTGGACGATATCTTGGTACTAGCTCAGTCTTTACGTACTGCAGAATCTCACACAAATCAACTAGTGTTGTTTCTTCAGAAACATGGTTGGAGGATCAATTTACCAAAAAGTTTCTTGATTCCTCAGACAAGGGTCACCTTTTTAGGCTTCCAGATAGATTCATTCTCCATGACTCTGTCTCTAACAGACAAGAGACATTTAAAATTGGTCGCAGCATGCTGGCACCTTCAGTCTCAGTCATTTCCTTCAGTGGCTATGTGCATGGAAGTTTTAGGTCTCATGACTGCAGCATCGGACGCGATCCCCTTTGCTCGTTTTCACATGAGACCTCTACAGCTTTGTATGCTGAATCAATGGTGCAGGGATTATACAAAGATATCACAATTAATATCCTTGAATCCCAATGTACGACACTCTCTGACATGGTGGATAGATCACCATCGTTTGGTTCAAGGGGCTTCTTTTGTTCGGCCAACCTGGACTGTGATCTCAACAGATGCGAGTCTTTCAGGTTGGGGAGCTGTTTGGGGATCTCTGACAGCACAAGGGGTTTGGAAATCTCAAGAGGCGAGATTATCCATAAATATTTTAGAACTCTGTGCAGTTCTCAGGGCTCTTCAGTTCTAGCCTCTGCTAAAGAGAGAACCGTTCATTTGTTTTCAGACAGAAAATATCACAACTGTGGCTTATGTCAATCATCAGGGTGGGACTCACAGTCCCCAAGCTATGAAAGAAGTATCTCAGATACTTGCTTGGGTGGAATCCAGCTCCTGTCTAATCTCTGCGGTGCATATCCCAGGTGTAGACAATTGGGAGTCGGATTATCTCAGCCGCCAGACGTTACATCCAGGGGAGTGGTCTCTCCATCCAGATGTGTTTTCTCAGATTGTTCAGATGTGGGGTCTTCCAGAGATAGATCTCATGGCCTCTCATCTAAACAAGAAACTTCCCAGATACCTGTCCAGGTCCAGGGATGTGCAGGCGGAAGCAGTGGATGCGCTGACCTTCCTTGGTGTTATCATCCTGCTTACATCTTCCCGCCTCTAGTTCTCCTTCCAAGAGTGATCTCCAAGATCATCATGGAACAGTCTTTTGTGTTGCTGGTGGCTCCAGCATGGCCACACAGGTT
Source organism: Bombina bombina (assembly GCF_027579735.1). Lineage (NCBI taxonomy): Eukaryota > Metazoa > Chordata > Amphibia > Anura > Bombinatoridae > Bombina > Bombina bombina. Next base: position 1,368,554,737 of record NC_069499.1, read on the forward strand.
TTGGTATGCGGATCTGGTTCGGATGTCCAGTTGCCCACCTTGGCCACTTCCGTTACGGCCGGACATACTATCTCAAGGTCCGTTTTTCCATCAGGATCTCGAATCATTAAATTTGAAGGTATGGAAATTGAACGCTTAGTTCTGAGTCATAGAGGTTTCTCTGACTCAGTGATTAATACTATGTTACAAGCTCGTAAATCTGTCTCTAGAAAGATTTATTATAGAGTTTGGAAGACTTATATTTCATGGTGTTCTTCTCATAAATTCTCCTGGCATTCTTTTAGAATTCCTAGAATTTTACAGTTTCTTCAGGATGGTTTGGATAAGGGTTTGTCTGCAAGTTCCTTGAAAGGACAAATCTCCGCTCTTTCTGTTTTATTTCACAGAAAGATTGCTATACTTCCTGATATACACTGTTTTGTACAGGCTTTAATTCGTATTAAGCCTGTCATTAAGTCAATTTCCCCTCCTTGGAGTCTTAATTTGGTTCTGAAGGCTTTACAGGCTTCTCCATTTGAACCTATGCATTCTTTGGACATTAAACTACTTTCTTGGAAAGGGTTGTTCCTTGTGGCCATCTCTTCTGCTAGAAGAGTTTCTGAATTATCTGCTCTTTCTTGTGAATCTCCTTTTCTGATTTTTCATCAGGATAAGGCAGTTTTGCGGACTTCATTTAAATTCTTACCTAAGGTTGTGAATTCTAACAACATTAGTAGAGAAATTGTTGTCCCTTCCTTATGTCCTAATCCTAAGAATTCTTTGGAGAGATCCTTACATTCTTTGGATGTGGTAAGAGCTTTGAAATATTATGTGGAAGCTACTAAAGATTTCAGGAAGACTTCCAGTCTGTTTGTTTTATTTTCTGGTCCTAGGAAAGGTCAGAAGGCTTCTGCTATTTCCTTGGCTTCTTGGTTGAAACTTTAGATTCATCAAGCTTATTTGGAGTCCGATCAGGCCCCGCCTCAGAGAATTACAGCTCATTCTACTAGATCGGTCTCCACTTTGTGGGCTTTTAAGAATGAAGCTTCAGTTGATCAGATTTGCAAAGCGGCAACTTGGTCCTCTTTGCATACATTTACTAAATTCTACCGTTTTCATGTATTTGCTTCTTCGGAAGCAGTTTTTGGTAGAAAAGTTCTTCAGGCAGCTGTTTCAGTTTGATTCTTATGCTTTTGATTTAAGTTTTTTTCTTTAAAAAATGAAAATAAACTTATTTATTTTTTTGGGTTGTGGATTAATTTTTTCAGCGGAATATGGCTGTTTTTATTTTTATTCCCTCCCTCTCTAGTGACTCTTGAGTGGAAGACTCCACATCTTGGGTATTGATATCCCATATGTCACTAGCTCATGGACTCTTGCCAATTACATGAAAGAAAACTTAATTTATGTAAGAACTTACATGATAAATTCATTTCTTTCATTTTGGCAAGAGACCATGAGGCCCACCCTTTTTATGGTGGTTATGATTTTTTGTATAAAGCACAATTATTTCCAAATTTCCTTTTGTTGATGCTTTCTACTCCTTTCTTATCACCCCACTCGTTAAACTGAATTGTGTGTGTGGTGAGGGGTGTATTTATAGGCATTTTGAGGTTTGGGAAACTTTACCCCTCCTGGTAGGATTGTATATCCCATATGTCACTAGCTCATGGACTCTTGCCAATATGAAAGAAATGAATTTATCAGGTAAGTTCTTACATAAATTATGTTTTTCCGGTTCCTAAGAGAATTTCGGAAATTATTACACGGTAATGGGAAAGAACGGGTATCCCGTTTTCACCTTCGCCTACTTTTAAGAAAATGTACCCTATAGCTTACACCATTCGGTATTCTTGGCAAATGGTTCCTAAGGTGGAGGGAGCTATATCTACCCTGGCTATGCGTACGACTATCCCTATTGAGGACACTTGTGCTTTCAAAGACCCTATGGATAAAAAGGTGGAGGGTCTTCTTAAAAAGCTATTTGTTCATCAAGGGTTTCTCTTACAACTGACGGCTTGCATTGTACCAGTCACAACTGCGGCTGCCTTTTGGTTTGACGCCTTAGAAGAGTCTCTGAAGACTGAGACTTCTTTAGAGGAAATAATGGATAGAATTAAGGCCCTTAAGCTGGCTAATTCTTTTGTTACAGATGCCGCCTTTCAGATCGCCAAATTGGCGGCAAAGAATGCAGGTTTTGCCATTTTAGTGCGCAGAGCCTTATGGTTAAAATCTTGGTCTGCGGATGTGTCCTCTAAATCTAACCTTTTAGCTATTCCTTTCAAGGGAAAGACCCTATTCGGGCCTGACTTGAAAGAGATCATTTCTGACATTACAGGAGGTAAGGGTCACCTCCTACCTCAGGATAAAACATCTAAGCAGAGGGGTAGACAGAGTAATTTTTGTTCCTTTAGAAATTTCAAAGGAGTCTCCTCTTCCGTTAAACAGGAAGGGAATTTTGCACAAGCCAAGTCCGTCTAGAGACCCAACCAGGCTTGGAACAAGGGTAAACAACCCAAGAAGCCCGCTGCTGCTCCCAAGACAGCATGAAGGGTCTGCCCCCGATCCAGGACCAGATCTAGTAGGGGGCAGACTTTCTCTCTTTGTCCAGGCTTGGATAAGAGACGTTCAGGATACCTGGACACTAGAAATCGTGTCCCAAGGGTATCAGCTGGAGTTCAAAAATTCTCTCCCAAGGGGAAGGTTTCTTCTTTCACGATTGTCTGTAGACCAGATAAAAAGAGAGGCGTTCTTACATTGTGTAAAAGACCTCTCCACTATAGGAGTAATTTGTCCCGTTCCAATACGAGAACAGGGGCAGGGGTTTTACTCAAATCTTTTCGTGGTTCCCAAAAAAGAGGGAACGTTTCGACCCATTTTAGATCTCAAGAGCCTTAACAAATTTCTCAGAGTCCCATCCTTCAAGATGGAAACTATTCGGACAATTCTTCCATTAATCCAGGAGGGTCAATATATGACTACCGTGGACTTAAAGGATGCATATCTTCACATTCCTATCCACAAAGATCATCACCAGTTCCTGAGGTTTGCCTTTCTGGACAAAGATTTTCAGTTCGTGGCTCTACCTTTTGGGCTGGCCACGGCACCCAGGATCTTCACGAAGGTTCTAGGGTCTCTGCTGGCGGTTCTCAGACCGCGGGGCATTGCAGTGGCCCTTATCTAGATGATATTCTGATCCAGGTGTCGTCTTACCATCTGACAAAGTCTCATACCGACATGGTTCTGTCCTTTCTAAGGACCCACGGGTGGAAGGTGAATCTGGAAAAGAGTTCACTAATTCCACAGACAAGGGTTCCTTTCCTGGGAACTCTAATAGATTCTATATCCATGAGAATCTTCTTGATGGAAGTCAGAAAGTTAAAGATTCTGAATACATGCCGAGCCCTTCAGTTCAATCCTCGGCCATCAGTGGCTCAGTGCATGGAGGTAATTGTATTGATGGTGGCGGCAATGGACATCATTCCGCTTGCTCGTTTTCATCTCAGACCTCTACAACTGTGCATGCTCAGACACTGGAATGTAGAGTATATGCAAATTTGTCTCCCCAGATAGATCTGGATCTAGAGACAAGAGACTCTCTTCTTTGGTGGTTGTCGCAGGATCATCTGTCCCAGGGGACGTGCTTCCGCAGACCCTCATGGGTGATAGTGACAACGGACGCCAGTCTACTAGGATGGGGTGCAGTCTGGAATTCCCTGAAGGCTCATGGTGTGTGGACTCGGTTGGAGTCTCTACTTCCAATCAATATTCTGGAGTTGAGAGCAATATTCCATGCGCTTCAGGCTTGGCCTCAGTTTGCTTCCGCCAGATTCATCCGATTTCAGTCGGACAACATCACGACTGTGGCTTACATCAATCATCAAGGAGGAACAAGGAGTTCCTTGGCGATGACTGAAGTATCCAAGATAATTTGGTGGTCGGAGGCTCACTCTTGTTATCTCTCAGCAATCTACATCCCAGGAGTGGACAACTGGGAAGTAGATTTTTTTAAGCAGACAGACGTTTCATCCGGGGGAATGGGAACTCCATCCGGAGGTCTTTGCCACCCTGATTCTCAAATGGGGCAGACCGGAGCTGGATCTTATGGCATCTCGTCAGAATGCCAAGCTCCCGAGATACGGATCCAGGTCCAGGGATCCTCAGGCCGAACTGATAGATGCCTTGGCAATGCCTTGGGCGTTCAACCTAGCTTATGTGTTTCCACATAAGCGCTCCTCCCCGGGTGATTGCTCGGATCAAACAGGAGAGGACTTCAGTGATTCTCATCGCTCCTGCGTGGCCTTGCAGGACTTAGTATGCCAATCTGGTGGACATGTCCTCTCTGCCACCGTGGAAGCTTCCATTGAGGCAAGACCTCATTCAGGGACCCTTCCATCATCCAAATCTAGTTTGTCTGCAGCTGACTGCTTGGAGATTGAACGCTTGATTTTATCTAAGCGAGGGTTCTCTGAATCGGTCATTGATACCTTGATTCAGGCACGTAAGACTGTTACTAGAAAGATTTACCATAAGATATGGCGTAAATATCTTTATTGGTGTGAATCCAAGGGCTACTCATGGAGTAAGATTAGGATTCCTAGGATTTTATCTTTTCTCCAAGAAGGTTTGGAGAAAGGGTTATCAGCTAGTTCCTTAAAGTGACAGATTTCTGCTTTATCTATTTTGCTACACAAACGTCTGGCAGATATTCCGGATGTTCAATCATTTTGTCAGGCTCTGACTAGAATCAGGCCTGTGTTTAGACCTATTGTTCATCCTTGGAGTTTGAATTTAGTTCTTAAGGTTCTTCAAGGGGTTCTGTTTGAACCTATACATTCCATAGATATTAAATTGTTATCTTGGAAAGTTTTATTTTTGGTTGCTATTTCTTCTGCTCGCAGAGTTTCTGAGCTATCAGCATTACAATGCAATGCTTTCAGCATTACAATGCCCTGAAGTTTTATTTACAGGCGACTATAGAATTTCGGCAATCATCTTCATTATTTGTTTTTCTGGGAAACGTAGGGGCCAGAAAGCTACGGCTACCTCTCTTTCTTTTTGGCTGAAGAGTATCATGCGTTTTGCATATGAGACCTCCTGAAAGAATTACGGCTCATTCTACTAGGGCTGTGGCTTCCTCATGGGCATTTAAAAATGATGCTTCTGTTGAACAGATTTGCAAGGCTGCAACTTGGTTGTTTCTTCACACTTTTTCCAAATTTTCCAAATTTGATACTTTTGCCTCGTCCGAGGCTGTTTTTGGGGGAAAGGTTCTTCAAGCAGTGGTGCCTTCCGTTTAGGTTCCTGTCTTGTCCCTCCCTTTCATCCGTGTCCTATAGCTTTGGTATTGTATCCCATAAGTAAAGATGAAATCCGTGGACTCGTCATATTTTGTAAAAGAAAAGGAAATTTATGCTTACCTGATACATTTATTTATTTTACGATATGATGAGTCCACGGCCCACCCTGTCATTTTCTAAGACAGGTCTTTATTTTTGTTAAACTTCAGTCACCTCTGCACCTTGGCTTTTCCTTTCTCTTCCTAACTTCTGTCGAATGACTGGAGTGGGAGGGAAGGGTGGAGATATATATACAGCTCTGCTGTGGTGCTCTTTGCCTCCTCCTGCTGACCAGGAGGCGATATCCCATAAGTAAGGATGAATTCCGTGGACTCGTCATATCGTAAAATAAATAAATTCATCAGGTAAGCATAAATTTACATTTATATTAAACTATATCAGATTACCTGCCAAATGTTACAAAAAGATCTACAAAAATTATAAACCTCTGTTTTTCACGTTATTAGTATTCACTAAAATTTTCATATAGACAATCGCCACAAAAAACCTCATTGAGCACTAGATCTAGAAATAACTTGAAAACTAAATTCACACGTTTAAAGAACACAGAAAGAAAATTAAAATGTTTTGCAGTAGAGAAATGTACTTATAGTTTTCAGTTCTGCTCCAAAGATAGATATCAAGGTCACACTATACACCATGAACACATTATGGATTCTTTTCTGTTGAAACTCAAGGATCTTTGATTATGAAACATGTTATTAAATATATTTAAAGTAGCCATTTTAGTGTATACAAGTGAGACCTTAGGAAAATATTGTGAGTCCAATGAGATGTATTATTATAATAAAACGCTAAGTTTGATGTGCAGTTGTTTAATTATGAGAATAGGTAAGATTGTACATGCGGTATATTACGAGAGAAACCGCCAAATAATACTCTGAGCACAATTAAGGGTGCCAGAGCATATTAGTAGATGGGGGGGGGGTAGAAGAAAAAAAAAAAAAAAAAGTAGTAGCTAGGGTATATATGTACCCATCTTAGTGTAGAATAGGCCTGACCTGCCGTAAAATATCTGTATAGGCTGCTTTACATAGTGAGAACAAATTTTGAGATACAGATTTTAATGATACAATGAGTGTTACTAAGCTAGGGCAAAAAATGTTCTAGAGTTTGAATATTTAGGAAATTAAGACCGCTAAATATTCTCCTAATAAGATAGGCTGTTGAGTATCCTGATTTTAAATGCGGTTTAGGGTAACTGCTCTAAGCATTGAATATGCTGCACTAATAAAGCATCAAACTGATTCATAAATTTAATTAAAAGTATTTTCGTAGAGAGAGTTAGCAACTGAGGTGTGTGTGACACTCTCCCCCGGGATTCAGCCTTTGGCTGCTCAGGCTCCTTACTGCTTTCACATAAAATAAGTTGGCCACGTGCTGCCTCTGCCAGCCGATGTCGGGGCCCTTCGACACCAGCCCCAACAGATAGCGCACCGGCTCCTTCATCTCCATGGGCTTCAGAGTAGCAAGTAGCCTAAGTGCGGTCTTCAGACTCTCAGTAAAGTTTTCCTGATAGTGGCCGAGTAGGATGCATAGATCTTGCAACAGAAATGTAGAAAGCTCCATGTCCCAAGTAATGCTACTCAGATTTCTCTCGAGATTAGCGCATTTTTTATAGCGATCCTGCTGGAACTTTCTCCGGTGACTGAAATGTCCTGTATCCAAGTGTCAGTGATATGCATTACAGTCCGGTAGGTCTAAGGCCCGCCTTATGTCTGTTCTGTGCCTTTTTTTCTTGGTATGTCTGGTGCTATTATGGGTCAGTCCCTTTTGCTTGGTTTAAAGAAAAACTGCTATGGGTATCGGGCAATACCGGCTCCCGGATTGTCAGTTTCTCTCACATAGAGCTTATGCAGGCTGTTTGATGCGCTCTGCTGAATTTTTTTAACGGCCATGTGGTTGAGGCTCAAGGTACGCACCCAGGGCACCTCCTGTCCGTGATGTATCTTGTTCTGATGTAATTTAAGCTTTTCTCTGTTCGTCAGTACTGCCATTGTGCACGCTGTATGTTCTGGACTCCTATTCTGTACAGATTCTTTAGATATGTGGTATTTTAGCACATTAATGCCCTTTTTTGATCGTAGCTTACACAGAGCAACAGGTTTATGCGGCCATCTTAATCGCTACCGGCTCCGCCCCCCCCAGAACTTTAAAATTTAAAGATAAATTACTACCTTTTGAGCCTATTGTCTCTCTAAATAATGCTGTTCAGGGTATGCCACATCTTTCTCCTCAAATGTCCCAAGCCTCAATGGCATCACATACAGTGCCCTGCGGTTCCTCTCAAGCTCTTGGAGGCGTGTTTTTGCCTGTAGATTTTGATGCACAGATATCTTCTGCGGTTTCTGCAGCTCTGTCTGCTTTTCCCATGTTGGGGAAGCGCAAGAGGAAATCAAAGCATTTTTCTGATAATAAGGTGTCTGTTCCATCTGCTGCTGTGACGTTTGACCTCCCCCATAAGTCGGATGAGGAGGATACCTCGGTAGCTTCTGAGGGTGAAATCTCAGATTCTGACAGTATAAATCCTTTGACTGATTCTGAAGAAGTAAACTTCAGATTTAAGCTTGAACACCTTTGTTTACATCTAAATGAGGTACTGGCTACTTTGGAAAACTCTGATTCTTCTGTCACGTTTTACCCTAAAAAATCTAGTAAGCTGACTTCCGGTGGGCGGCGACCCAAGATGGCCACAAGACTATGAAGCTCTGCATATCGTCTTAAAATTTCTATTTGAAAGTGGCCATATTTCAAGCCATCCTAATCTCCCTTAGCAGTTTGGCTGTTTGGGAACCTTTCTGGGATCAGGATTAATATCACCTGGCCCCCGAGAAGTCAGAGAACTGAGTGAAGTCCGGAAAGTTTAGAACCGGAGCAGTGTACAGAGTGTCATCCTGTGCAGCCCAGACTACAAGATGGTTAGCTCATGCTCAGAAGATAACCAACTCTTGGAACTAGTGCTTTCTTTAAAAACCCTGTTACTACCAGCATTCATTAAGCTGGAAGAAGCTACACACCAGTTGTTAACGGAGATCCAGGCACCAGGATCTAAAAATATTTTGACAAGATGGCGCCGATTAGAAGCTGTATCTTCTAATAACAACTGCGACATTGCAGAGGAGAGATCTCCCCAGGGACGCGGAGAAAAAACGGAACTCGTACCCTGCCTGGATGAAGATAATTCTTTGACAGAGTCGACTGGACAGGTTGCAGATTGCCTTGAACCTGACACCTCTTACTATTATGTTTTAGGGACGGCTGAACAGGCGGCTAACTCCGATATCTTTAAGATGGCAACTGTGGCTGGAGCGACGCTGAGTCATGCTGTGATTGAAAACCTGCCTGCAAGTCCTTCCATACAAGCCGCTACAAACCCTCCTGCTACTTCAGTACAGAGACAGGAGCATAGAAAATTCTCCGTCACCACTATGATGGCACCTAAAGCTGGGGCGGCATTGCCCTATGCTAAAGTTAAACGTCTGCCTGTAAGCCTCTCTATAGAATCAGCCACAGATCACCGGAAGAATCAGGGCATTGCTGTGAGGAGACCCTTTTGCTTTCATCCTCAGACTATGGCGGATTCAAGCTTCATTTGGCCGGCTTGTGGGAATCGTTTGGCTGTGGGTATCGGCTGATTTGCACTCTCTCTGCCCGGGGCGTGGATTTCTGGCCCCGACGAAAATGGCTATACTAGTACATCATTAATCATGGCAGCGATCCCAAGTCTACATTGGTGATACTTTTAAATATACCGCCCTGCTAACGCTTACACTGTTTTAACTAAAGGCTCATTAATATCATATCAGTGTTGTGCTACACAGGTCACTATATTATTCAAAGCAACTGAACCAAATCAACCTATACAAGATTGCAGCATGTTACTGTTCTAATGTCTCTGTGGGCTTAGTCCTTGCCCTTGTTATTAAATATAAGTGTCAACCCTATATTCTGTCCAAATATATCAGCATACCTATCAAGTTTCCTTATTGTATGCCTGCAGTTATCTCAGTAGCTTTTATTACAGACCCCCTGCTCTCATAGACCCTACATAGTTTATCAATGAAACCTATATTGTTGTCTGATGACTACACAAATGTATGTTGTATTACAAGAGTTATATTTTCTTAGTTGTGTGCTTACTGTTTTAATCTTTGGAAATTTTGTAATGTTATTTTATTTTGTTAATCCCTACTCTCTTGAAGAATATGTTGACATATCATGTGTAGTGCCACATGCTGCAGTAGCAGATGTTGGATTCCATACTCATGCTTCTCTCGCCAATGCTGCAACCACCTTGCCATTAAATGTAACCTGCAACCACCTTGCCATTAAATTTAACCTGCAAGCTATTCCCCACCACCCCACTTAAACTTGTAAATACCCCAAGTTATACTGAGGCTTCATAACTAACTATACATTACTAACTTTTAGTATATTACTTAATACTAGATTGCTGTGGCACAGATGTCTCCCTTTAACTGCCATCTCATATTTCTACTTTCAATCTTAGACCATAACCCCTAGACACTGAGCGGGGCATCTGGATAACTCATAAATAAAAATAAAAGAAAATTCGTAATTTGCATACTATAGGGTATCTCGTTCTGACTATTGTACTAATGTTCTAACAGATATTCTCAATATGCCCTGCACAGGGAGATACGCCCTTATAATAGGAGCCTACTATGCCCCCCTCACCTCTTACCACTCTATCCTTTCCCCTCCCCGACTTCCCCCCTAGCCTCCCTTTGTCTCCCCTGTTCTGTTTGTTTCCCCCTTTCCTTCCCATTCTCCCATTCCCTCACCTCCCCCCTTTTTTTTTTTTTTTTTTTTTGCCTCCCCTGTTTGTCTTGTTTTGTTTTATAATAAGGTTAAAAAACCCCAATATAGCGGTGCAAACCCTTGTCTTTTAGAACAATAACTGCCTATTGAAAGTTTATGAAGATATCTGCATGTTATCATATGAAATTGCAATTGATTGATTGTACTGTACTATCTGCCTTCCTGGCTCATCCTGCGAGGTGGGCTGGATAAGCACCCTGTAACTTTGCACCCTTTATTGGTTATAAATAAAAGTTTAAAAAATAAAATAAAAATAAAAATCTAGTAAGCTAAACAAATACTATGATATTCCTTCCTCTGTGGAACTGTTTCCTGTTCCAGACCGTGTGTCGGAGATCATTACACAGGAATGGGATAAGCCAGGGATTCCTTTTTCTCCGTCCCCTGTCTTTAAAAAGATGTTTCCTGTTGCTGACTTCATTCTGGACACATTGCGCACTGTGCCTAAGGTAGAAGGCCAAGAGAACCATAATTCCTATAGAGGATAGCTGTTCTTTTAAGGATCCCATGGACAAAAAGCTGGAGGCTTATTTAAAGAAACTGTATGTTCATCAGGGTCTACAATGGCAACCTGCAGTTTGTATTGCCACAGTAACAAGTGCAGCATCTTATTGGTGTGATGCTTTGTCCGATTTGATTTTAGAGGAGACTCCCTTATAGGAGATCCAAGATAGGATTAAAGCTCTCAAACTGGCCAATTTCTTTATCTCTGATGCTAACATGCAAGTTATTAGACTGGGTTCCAAGATGTCTGGTTTTACTGTCCTAGCCCGCAGGGCTCTGTGGCTAAAATCTTGGTCAACTGATGTTACCTCCATGTCCAAGCTCCTGTCGCTACCTTATAAGGGTTGGACCCTATTTGGTCCTGGTCTGGCGGATATAATTTCTGAAATAATGGGTGGAAAGGGGTCCTTTCTACCACAAGACAAGAAGAATAGACCTAAGGGACGTCAAGGTTCTAATTTTCGCTTCTTTCGTAACTTCAAGGGTCAAGTCTTCCTCTCCCTCCTCCAAGCCGGTGCAGTCCAATCCTCTTGGAGATCCAATCATTCTTGGAATAAGGGGAAGCAATCAATGAAGCCTTCATTTTAGACTAAGTCAGCATGAAGCGGCTCCCCCCGGTCTGGGTTTGGATCAAGTGGGTGGCAGACTTTCCTTGTTTCGACAAGATTGGATACGCGATTTCCCAGACCCTGGGCTGTGGACATAGTATCTCAGGGTTACAAAATAGAGTTCAAGACTCTTCCACCCAGGGGCAGATTGCTCCTCTCAAGATTACCTGTGGATCAGGTAAAAAGAGAGGCATTGTTAAGCTGTGTTCAGGACCTTTCCTCCCTGGGAGTGATTGTTCCAGTCCCAGTAAGGGAACATCATCTAGGATTCTATTCAAATCTGTGGTTCCCAAAAAAGAGGGAACTTTTCGGCCCATTTTAGACCTAAAGTGTCTCAACCATTTTCTCAGGGTACCATCCTTCAAAATGCAAACCATTCGTTCCATTCTTCCTTTGGTCCAAGAGGGTCAGTTCATGATGACCATAGACCTGAAGGACGCTTATCGTCATGTTCCCATCCACAGGGATCATCAGTTCACCAGTTCCTGAGATTCGCTTTTCTAGACAACACTTTCAATGTGTTGCTCTTCTGTTTGGCCTTGCCACAACTCCCAGAATTTCACAAAAGTTCTGGGGGCTCTCTTGACAGTTGTCCGGTCTCAGGGAATTGCGGTGCCGCCTTACCTGGATGACATATTGGTTCAGGCGCCATCTTTTCAACTAGCAAACTCATACAGAGATCTTGTTGGCTTTTCTAGGTTTCCACGGATGGAAACTGAATTTGGAGAAGAGTTCCCTCATTCCAGCTACAAGCGTGTGTTTCTTATGGACCATCATAGATTCCCTATCTATGTAGATTTTTCTGACGGAGGTCAGAAAATCCAGACTTCTCTCCTTTTGCCTCTCTCTCCTACTACTGTTCGGCTATCAGTGGCTCAATGCATGGAGGTAATTGGTCTGATGGTCGCTTCCATGGACATCACTCCCTTTGCTCAATTACATTTGAGAGTTCTACAATTATGCATGCTCAGACAATGGAACGGAGACCATTCGGGTCTGTCTCAGAGGATAGATCTGGACCAGTTGAGAAGAGACTCTCTCTCGTGGTGGATTTCTCAGGATCATCTGTCTCAGGGCACATTTTCTTGAGACCCTCCTGTTTGATTGTGACCACGGACGCCAGCCTGCTAGGCTGGTAAGTAGTCTAGGACTCGTTAAAGGCTCAGTGCCTATGGACTCGGGAGGAGTCTTCTCTCCCCATAAACATCTTGTAGTTGAGAGTGATCTTCAATGCCCTTATGGCTTGGCCTCAGTTGTCCTTATCCCGGTTTATTAGATTCCAGTCGGACAACATCACCTCAGTGGCTTATATGAACCACCATGGAGGAACTCGGAGTTCCTTGGTCATGAAGGAGGTAGCTCGGATTATTCAGTGGGCGGAAGCTCACGATTGTCTTCTATCTGCCCTCCACATTTCAGGAGTGGACAACTGGGAGGCGGATTTTCTGAGCAGACAGACCTTTCATCCCGGGGAGTGGGCTCTCCATCCGGAGGTGTTCTCCTGGTTAACCCTCAAGTGGGGGTGCCGGAGTTGGATCTGATGGCGCCTTGTCAGAACGCCAAGCTTCTAAGATACGGTTCAAGGTCAAGAGATCCTCAGGCCGCCCTGATAGATGCTCTGGCGGCTCCTTGGGATTTCGGTCTAGCATATGTTTCCTCCGTTTGCTCTCCTTCCACAAGTCATTGCTCGTATCAAACAGGAGAGAGCACCTGTAATTCTGATAGCTCCTGCATGGCCTCGTTACCTCTGAGGAAAGACCTTCTAACTCAGGGTCCTTTCCTCCATCCAAACCTAATTTCTCTGAAGCTGACTGATTGGAGATTGAACACTTAGTTTTGGCTAAGCGTGGATTTTCCGAGTCTGTTATTGATACCATGCTTCAAGCCCGCAAGCCAGTTATTCGCAAGATTTACTATAAGGTATGGTGCAAATAACTTTATTGGTGTGAATCGAAGGGCTTTTCTCGGAGCAGGGTCAGGATTCCTAGAATTTCGTCTTTTCTCCAGGAAGGTCTGGAGAAAGGGTTGTCAGACAGTTCTCTGAAAGGTCAGATTTCTGCATTATCTATTCTTTTACATAAGCGTCTGGCGGATGCCAGATGTTTAATCCTTTTGTCAGGATTTAGTCAGAATCAGGTCTGTGTTTAAACCTGTTGTGACTCCTTGGAGCCTTAACCTAGTTCTTAGAGTTTTGCAGCAGGCTCCATATGAGCCAATGCATTATGTAGATGTTAAGTTGTTATCTTGGAAAGTTTTGTTTTTTATCTCTATTTCTTCTGCTCGCAGAGTTTCTGAACTTTCGTCTCTGCAGTACGATTCGCCTTACCTTATTTTTCATGCAGATAAGGCGGTCCTTCGTACTAAATTGGGGTTTCTCCCTAAGGTGGTTTCTGATAGAAATATTAATCAGGAAATTGTTGTTCCTTCTCACTATCCTAATCCTTCTTCTTAAAAGGAACATCTGTTGCATAACTTGGATGTTGTGCATGCTCTAAAATTCTACCTACAGGCTACTAAGGATTTTCGCCAGAGTTCTGCCCTGTTTGTTTGTTTCTCAGGGAAGCGTAAGGGTCAGAAGGGCACTTCTACTTCTCTGTCTCTCTGGTTGAGAAGTATGATTCGTTTTGCTTATGAGACTGCTGGACAGCAGCCTACTGAGAGAATTACGGCTTATTCCACTTGGGCTGTCTCCTCGTCTCGGGCTTTCAAAAATGAAGCTTCTGTGGAACAGATTTACAAGGCAGCATCATGGTCTTCTCTGCATACTTTTTCCAAATTTTCCAAATGTTCTACTTTTTTCTCGGCTGAGGCTTCTTTTGGGAGAAAGGTTCTTCAAGCGGTGGTGCCTTCTGTTTAGGTCTACTTGTCTTGTTCTCCCTCCCTGTTCATTCCGTGTCCTCTAGCTTGGGTATTGGTTCCCACTAGTAATTGGAATGGCGTTGTGGACTCTCCATGTCTTAGGAAAGAAAAGAAAATTGGTGCTTACCTGATACATTTCTTTCTTTTCAGACCCCACCCTTTAGATTGTTAGTATTTTTTTGTAAACCTCAGGCACCTCTACACCTTTGTGTTATCTTCTTTTTCTATTTCCCTTCTGCTGAAGGACTGGGGGTTATGGGTAAGGGAAGTGACACTTAACAGCTTTGCGAGGGTGCTCTTTGCCGGCTCCTGCTGGCCAGGAGTGAATATCCCACTAGTAATGTTTCTAGAAAAGAATGAAAGGAGAGAAGCGAGGACGCGATTCAAGTGTAGATATATTTATTCAAGTGAAACACACAAAGTATTGTACTCACAAGAGTTCAAATAAAAACAGGCACATCATGATTAAAGTTGTCGCTCGTAAACCTGCGGCTAGGACCACGCTGTAATGCTTTGGATCTTCAAATGTCCTTTCGTTGTTTATAACGTCCGATGTTAATGTATGCAGCAGCGGGTATTTCGGTCTCTCAAGCCGCTACGTCAGGGACACACCTCCACACACCCTCGGCTCAGTACCAATAGGATAACCCCTAGTGCCGAGCTCACTGCACAAGAGGACCTACGGTGGCTTCACTGGGTGAAAAATAGAATGTACAGGAAGCTACGTGCTACGCGTTTTGTCCCGTTCGACTGGACTTTCTCAAGAACTACGGATACAGCTAGAGTTGGGATTTATATATTAATGAGCAACCGGATATCCTCCTAGTGCTTCACATGCCGGGGTAATTAAATCACCGTACTAATTGTAATAGGCATGAAAAACCCAGCTCTAGATTATCCAAACAATCTAATGGATATACATAAAATATATTATGAACCACAAATAAAAAATAAAAAATCATATCTGGGCATATATGTATAAAACTATGTTAAAAATACTAAAATAACACTATCCATATAAATTTAAAATACATAGATAAAAACCATAAGGGTATATAAATTGATAATCTAATACATATACAATTGTAGTTAAAATTAACAATTCATATCATATATATATAATACCTTATCAACATATAAATCCTAAAAATATGAATATTACCTATACAATTGTAGTTAAAATAAACAATTCATATAATATATATATAATACCATATCCACATATAAATCCTAAAAAATGATTACTACGTGTATACAGTGTAAATAATATAAATGTACACACATCAAAAACGAATTATTAATAAATACTAAAAAACACTACTAATATGAATGGAAGAATAATAAATAAATAAATGAAACCATACAGGTGTGCAAATTATTGCTCTATTGCCTAAACAATTATAATTAAAATTCATATTCCCATCCTATGCATATATTATCATGTCTACAAATTCATCCAAACAATATGTATCTAAAATGAATATTATATGTACACTATATACTATAAACTGTACTACTAAAAAATTCCCATATGCGGCAACATTAGTTACTCTATATAGATAATAAAAAACATACTCAAAAGTTAAATGTAAGACCTCAATATCTGTATAAGTGTAAAGTAAATTGAATGTGTTTTAAAATAGTTGGTCACATGAATATTTCTTATTGTTAGGGACCTGCATTACATGATATATGATCATATGTTTGCCAGGAACTAGATGCATTCACAGAAAGGCCGCTATGTCTAGTTCTATATTCAGACCCTTTGGATCAAGGCAATCTAAAGTCTTGATCCAATAGGTCTCTCTCCGTCTTAATCTCAAAAGACGATTGGTGTCCCATTTGTCCAAAGGCACCCATTCCACTATACTAACTGAAAGATGTTCGGGACTTTGATTATGATTGTACTTGAAATGATGTGACACACTGTGATTTTCAAAACCTGCCTCTATATTTCGGATGTGCTCCCTGAGCCTATATTTAATTTTGCGTTTCGTACGCCCTATATAGATTTTCCCACATTTGCAGGATAATTGATATACTACAAATGTGGTATGACATGTATATCTATGCTTACAGTTATAAATTTTGCTGCCATCATAATTTACAAAGGAAGCATTTTTAACTGAAATCCTAGGACACATAATACATTCTTTGTATTTACAGGGAAAAAGACCCACCGGCCCTCCACACCAGCTGGTTAGTGATCCACTAGTTGATGAAGCACCTTTAATTGGTTGGCGTAATTTAATTTAAATAGTTTTTTATTATTGCCCATAAAACATCAACAATAATACTGTGACAGAGAGAAAAACTTATGTCAAATTACACAGGCCAAACATGTTAAGATTTTCAAATTTCACAAGATATATAAACATATAACAGTTGGAAAAATGATTCATTGTAGGGGAGATCTCTCATTGTAAAGTCTCTTAAGTGTCCAAAAGCATAGTGTCCCAAGAAGCTTTACATAAAGGTCCATAACTTAACCATCGAGGACCCATGCCAGCACAAGCTTTATCATTGTCTGTTTAGCTATTGATTGGGCAATTGGTTTTCGACACATGCTCCCTTAAGGTTTCTTATCTTTTTCTCAGATAGTGATATATTCTCACCAGGGAGCATCTTTATATTGGGGGTAACAATGTTAAACGTTTTTGATCACATCAACTATTGTAACTTAACCATAACCGTTAATTCTACTAATAACCTGGAACATAAATAATAAGAGTAATAAAAAGAAAAAAAAAGATAATAAAAAAATAAAAACAAAAAAAAATCAAGGAAAGTAGTGTGTCGTCACTGTACCTTTATCTCTTATGTTATCTAGAGATATCTTACTCATCTAGCCTCATTTTATAATATCCTATTCAGAGCTGTCAATTATCCTTTTATCACCTCTATCTTGGCCTTGTTTGCCCTTCCTTCAACTTGCTGCATTCTCAACTGCTCTAGATCTCTTGTATGTATTACTCTCCATTATCCAATAATACCAGATCTTCTGAAATTGGGTTTCTGTATTCTGTATAAATGCAGCTGACTCATACATCAGATATACCGAGTGGATTCTAGCTAACACTTCTGACCACGATGGAGTATCAACCTTCCAATACTTAGCTATGGCTATTCTCGTTGTGGTGCATAAAATTCTAATGAAGGTGTTGATATGTTTGTTAAGTCTCGGTATGTTTTCATGTAGCAGGGCCTGAGCAGAGGTGAGAGAGATTCTTTCATCTAATACCCTACTCAGCAAAGAGGACAATTCGTTCCATACACCCCTAACTTTTGGACACTCCCACCACATGTGGATATATGATCCCCGTATCCCACAGCCTCTATAGCAAAAGTTAGAGCTCACAATTCCCATACGGGCCGTCTTAGTAGGGGTCAAGTACCATCTGTAGGATGTTTTAAGCACATTTTCTCTGAGATCAGCACTAATAAGTCCCTTACTAGCCTGGTGCAGAGTCTGTGTCCATTTATCTAGGTCCAGTTCCTTATCTAAGTCTGTTTCCCACTGTAACATTAACCTAGTTTTGGTGTTGGCTCTCGTTTCTTGGATGGAGATGTAGAGTCTAGATATCGCTCTTTTGGACCTAGTAGTTGAAGTGCATAGTTGTTCTAACTCAGTTAGCCGATAACAAACTGTGTGCTGTGAGAGGTAAGTCCTTATGGCTGAGGTTACCTGAAGGTATAGAAACCACTGGAGTGGAAGAGGATCCAGTCTCTGCTGTAGCTGGGTGAAAGTCATTATCTTACCCTGAAGTTGCATGTCAGCCACCCTGTACAACCCCTTGTTCTCCCATTTCTTAATATGATGCCTAAATTCCTTATGTATGATGTTCTTTAAGGGCCTAATCACTGTGTGTGCAGGGAGTAATATCTCTGTGTGACTCAATTGTTTCCACTGGTGTCTAGAATATTGCGTGATCCTGTTCTGAATTTACTTGCGGTCGCTATAGGTTTCATCTCGCCAGAGTATGTCATCTGGGTTCTCCTGCCCCGCCAGTTTTGCTTCTAAGATAGGCCAGAGCACTTCATTTTGCTTTCTACTTAGGATTGAGTCTTGGGCTAACCTTGCTGCTTTATAATAATCTAGTAAGTTTGGGGCCCCCACTCCTCCCAATTGCCTATGTCTGTTTAGAATTTGACGAGGGATTCTCGGTTGGCGTAATTTAGTGGGAGCAATGTAGTTTTTAATCAAATAATAATGTCAGATGCGCCTATATATATAGTGATGACAACGAAACAATAGTGATGACAGTATTAAATCAAAATACCTACTGTGTTAAAAGGTGCATATAAGTGTGCAAATAACATGTGATGCCACACAAACAAAGTAAAATGTGATGTAACCCACAGGGCTAGTATATATAAAAAAAATTTAACAATCAAACCAATGGTCCTGGTGTATAAACCCAAAAGTCCAAAGTTGAAATGATGTTCATATGGCTGCAAAACACTTCTTCCAAAAGTTGAAGGCAATTCAAACGAAACAAATCTGTATAGAACACAAGAAAGAAGAAGGCGCCAACATAGTGTGAATCAGTATTGAAAGATGTTCAATCCCCACGCATTAATCGTACTTAAAAGAAGTAAGGCACTTGAGAAGTGCTACAACGGCTTTCTGGAACATTAACAGCTGTCCAGGTAGCTGCTGACTCGTAATATAGGTGATTCCCTCAATGCAATATGAGATGTGCAAGGTCCCTGCAGCTTTTTACTCTTGCAGTGCTACTCTCTCTCGTAGTGACTGCCCTTAGGAGAAATACCCAACCAGGTAGGCTAGCAGCGGGACTCCGTATGCATAAAAGTATATATATATATATATGTCAAGCATAAAATATCACTCCAGCCGTGATAAAGATATAGTCTAAAAACAAATGTTTATTAATAAACATGTAAAATCACAACGCGTTTCCCGGTCTATCTCGACCGCTTCCTCAGGTGATTATGATTGTACTTGAAATGATGTGACACACTGGGATTTTCAAAACCTGCCTCTATATTTCGGATGTGCTCCCTGAGCCTATATTTAATTTTGCGTTTCGTACGCCCTATATAGATTTTCCCACATTTGCAGGATAATTGATATACTACAAATGTGGTATGACATGTATATCTATGCTTACAGTTATAAATTTTGCTGCCATCATAATTTACAAAGGAAGCATTTTTAACTGAAATCCTAGGACACATAATACATTCTTTGTATTTACAGGGAAAAAGACCCACCGGCCCTCCACATCAGCTGGTTAGTGATCCACTAGTTGATGAAGCACCTTTAATTGGTTGGCGTAATTTAGTGGGAGCAATGTAGTTTTTAATGTCTCTATTTTTCCTATAAATTATATCTGGTTTTGGCCCTAAAATATTATTCAAGATAGGATCTAATTTTAAGACCTTCCAATGTTTAGTTAAAATGTTCTTAATTTTGGGATGCTGATTGTTATATTGAGTTACGAATTTGGGTGGTTTTTCAGTGAAACCGTCGGTTTTAGATGAGGACTTATTTTTAGTTTTAACTAGATCTGATCTGTTAATGCTATCCACTCTACTTTTAGTTGTATTTAAAAGAACAGGATTATACCTTTTGTCTAAAAAATTTTTAGTTAAAACATCTGCCTCCCTATTATAGTCATCATTAAATGTACAATTACGTTTAATTCGTTGGAATTGTCCCAGTGGGATGTTACTTTTCCACTGTTTGAGATGGCCACTATTGGCATTTAATAAACCATTTCTATCGGTAGGTTTATGGTAATTTTTAACTGCCACTAGTTTATTGATATCATCATAAAAGGGGGTCAAATCTAGAAAAGATATTGAAGTAATTGAAAGTTCATGAGTAAATGTTAAATTATACATATTATTATTCATATAAGTAATGAATTCTGGTATGGTATCTACCAGGCCTTTCCATATGAGTATTATATCGTCTATGAAGCGATAGTACTTCACAATATTATTCTCATATGGATTATTTTTCCAAATTAAGTTCTTTTCAAAGTGAGATACATACAGGTTAGCGTACGAGGGGGCAAAAGTTGTTCCCATCGCCGTCCCCTGTATCTGCTTGTAATACAAATTTTCAAATAAAAAATAATTATGTGTTAAGATAAAGTGAATTGCATCAACAATAAAATCAATTTGATCTCTAGGAAGTCTTGAATTACTCAGTATTTCTTGAATTACTGAGATACCTAATGAATGGGGTATACTAGTGTATAGAGCCGAAGCATCACATGTAACCCACACATAATCATCACCCCACGGAACACCCTCAAATTTATTGATCACATCTATTGTGTCACTGAGATAGGCTCTTGTATCCAATAGCATAGATTGTAAATATGAATCTATATATTTAGATAAATTATCACATAATGAGCCTATCCCAGAGACAATGGGTCTTCCCGGAGGGTGTAGGGGATCCTTATGCACCTTGGGCAAATGATAAAAACTCGCAATCTTAGGTGCTACTTCATAAAGAAATTTAAATTCTTCGATATTAAGGACATTTAGATTTTTTTGCATCAGTTAGAAGTACAAGTAGCTCTTTTTTATATTTTTCTGTTGGGTTGAATGTGAGAGGAAGATAGGTGTTTCTATCGTGTAATAAATGAAATGCCTCTTTGAGGTAATCCCTCCTATTTTGTACGACAATCCCACCCCCCTTATCAGCTGCTCTAAAAATAATATCTGTAGTGCTGCTCAAGCTTTTCAGGGCAGCTCTCTCTTCTTTTGATAAATTGTCCCTGCAATGAGGCAATTGATAATTGGGAATTTTTTGAGATTAAGACGGAGAGAGACCTATTGGATCAAGACTTTAGATTGCCTTGATCCAAAGGGTCTGACTATAGAACTAGACATAGCGGCCTTTCTGTGAATGCATGTAGTTCCTGGCAAACATATGATCATATATCATGTAATGCAGGTCCCTAACAATAAGAAATATTCATTTGACCAACTATTTTAAAACACATTCAATTTAGTTTACACTTATACAGATATTGAGGTCTTACATTTAACTTTTGAGTATGTTTTTTATTATCTATATAGAGTAACTAATGTTGCCGCATATGGGAATTTTTTAGTAGTACAGTTTGTAGTATATAGTGTACATATAATATTCATTTTAGATACATATTGTTTGGATGAATTTGTAGACATGATAATATATGCATAGGATGGGAATATGAATTTTAATTATAATTGTTTAGGCAATAGAGCAATAATTTGCACACCCATATGGTTTCATTTATTTATTTATTATTTTTCCATTCATATTAGTAGTGTTTTTTAGTATTTATGAATTATTCGTTTTTGATGTGTGTACATTTATATTATTTACACTGTATACACGTAGTAATCATTTTTTAGGATTTATATGTGGATACGGTATTATATATATATATTATATGAATTGTTTATTTTAACTACAATTGTATAGGTAATATTCATATTTTTAGGATTTATATGTTGATACGGTATTATATATATATGATATGAATTGTTAATTTTAACTACAATTGTATAGGTATTAGATTATCAATTTATATACCCTTATGGTTTTTATCTATGTATTTTAAATTTATATGGATAGTGTTATTTTAGTATTTTTAACATAGTTTTATACATATATGCCCAGATATGATTTTTTATTTGTGGTTCATAATATATTTTATGTATATCCATTAGATTGTTTGGATAATCTAGAGCTGGGTTTTTCATGCCTATTACAATTAGTACGGTGATTTAATTACCCCGGCATGTGAAGCACTAGGAGGATATCCGGTTGCTCATTAATATATAAATCCCAACTCTAGCTGTATCCGTAGTTCTTGAGAAAGTCCCGTCGAACGGGACAAAACGCGTAGCACGTAGCTTCCTGTACATTATATTTTTCACCCAGTGAAGCCACCGTAGGTCCTCTTGTGCAGTGAGCTCAGCACTAGGGGTTATCCTATTGGTACTGAGCCGAGGGTGTGTGGAGGTGTGTCCCTGACGTAGCGGCTTGAGAGACCGAAATACCCGCTGCTGCATACATTAACATCGGACGTTATAAACAACGAAAGGACATTTGAAGATCCAAAGCATTACAGCGTGGTCCTAGCCGCAGTTTTACGAGGGATAACTTTAATCATGATGTGCCTGTTTTTATTTGAACTCTTGTGAGTACAATACTTTGTGTGTTTCACTTGAATAAATATATCTACACTTGAATCGCGTCCTGCGCTTCTCTCCTTTCATTCTTTTCTAGAAACTGTACTTTGGAGATTTTTCTCGTTAAGAGGAGCTGCGGAGCATTCAAGACATAAGACTATCACCTTTTTGCTTGGGCAGGAATTTACAGACCGGTCCTCTATAAAGACATTTATTCTCATAAGGACTTTGGATTGCCCTATACCGCAACATATATCACATGCAGGTTTTTTCATTTTCTTTTTAATCAATTGGTATTCTCTATGTGTTTTAATTAGTGGCTTTAGTATTGTGCATAATAACTTTTTTGCTTATTTGCATATTTCCATTTATAGGGTTTGTACCTTGCGCTATTTCATTGCTCTTGCTGAGAAATTTTGAGTGTTTGTATTTATCCCACTAGTAATAGGAATGACGTTGTGGACTCTCCATGTCCGTAAAGAAAGTAATTTTTCAGCTAAGTATAAATTTTATTTTTTCTGAGGTTATGACATTCTCTTCTTTCTAGAGGTTATTCTGCTGTTGCTGCGTGGATGGGGTAAGATTATATATACAATGAGCCAGATGTATGTATATATATATATATATATATATATATATATTATTAATATTATTTATAATATATTATTATACCAATTTTACGCTTTCTACACTGAGGGTTTTACCTAGCCTTTTCTGTTATTGAATTTCTCTGTCCTTAAAGCTATAAGACCCTGCTTATTAAAATATATCTCTGTCTCTGATATTATATTTATTGTATCTAAATATATATTTGTGGTATTAACTTTATTATTTTTCTGTATTCTTTATTTTCTTATGGAGCATGCTGGAACTGTCCCCTCTACTTAGTTCAAGACCCTTCAGAAGATAGATCCATTGATATTTATGCCAAGTTTAAATGTGTATTCTGCAAATATGCAGCTGTGACTTCTCCAGCTCAGCTTTGCAATTCCTGTTTGGATCATTTAATAAATTTCAACTAACCTTCCGTCCTCCCTTTGTCTGCTCAGTGCAAGGGAGTTCTTCAGATTTTGCTACTGGATTTAAGATTTTGTGTGCTCAACTATGTCTGGGATGTTTGCAGTTATGCCTGCATCAAGTAAGTGCAAAAGATGTTCAACCTTCAGTCAGTTTATCTAGCAATTCTGAACCTCAAAGCATCAGATTATCTAAACAGCCTTTTATTGAGTCAGTGATCAAGATTCTGATTCCTCTTTTGCTCAAGATAGAATATCTAAGTTTTCTGCTCTAGGAGGTTTTATGTATTTTAAGTGTACAGGATCTTAATCCTCAGGGGGAAATTTGTCAAACAACTGGACTTGATTTTCAAACCTTCTAAATCTCCAGAGGTTTCCAGCTCCTGAACCTAATACATAATTAATTACTAAGAAATGGTCTAAGCCAGGTATTCCTTATAAACCAGCTTCAAAATTTAAGAAGATGTTTCCTTTACTGGCTTCTAGTATAGAGCTTTGGGGAACTGTTCCTAAGAAGAATTGGGCTATCTCTATTTTAGCCAATCACAATACTATTCCTTTAGAGGATAGTTCTTCTTTTAAGAATCTAAAGCAAGTTAGAGCCTTTTCACAAAAAAACTGTCCAACATGTGGTTTTACTGTCTAGACCAGCAATCAGTATAGATGCTGTGGCTGCAGCTTTTACTCTGTGGTAAATCTTTCTGATGTTTTATTAGATGATTCTGCTGAGGGAGATTCTTAACTTCAGTTTAAACTCATAATCTGTAGCAATGAAGGAGGTTTTCCTGAATTTTGAGTTAGGCAGAAAATAATCTCTGTACAATTTTTAGCAGTTCATATCCTATGTGCGAAGAAGTCTACCTCAGTAGCCACTCCCTTCATATAATGGAAAGGTCTCTTTATCTGGTTGTCTGCAATCAGAATGTAGATCAATGGGGTCTATCAGAGATAGTACTGATGGCTTCTTTTTTGAACAACAAACTTCTCAGATATTTTGCAAGATCCAAGGATCCATCGGCAGACTTCATATCTGCTTTAGCAGCTCCCTAATCAGTTTATCTTGCTTACATGTTAATTCCTACTTTCCTTCAGTAGCTGAGATTAACAAGAGCTGTTATCAGTAATACTGATTGCTCCAGCTTGGCCATGGAGAACTTGGTTTGCAGATCTACTTCAGATGTCCAGTTGTCTTCCGTGGTTTCTTCCTCTAAGATACAACCTTCTGTTTCAAGGCCCCTTCTATCATTACAATGTTGAGTCAAGATTGGTTGCCTAATTTTAAGACAAAGAGTTGTTTCTGATATTGTAGCTGAAAGCTGAAATTCAGGCCAGAAAGACTTTTATTAGAAAAATCTATTTTTTTTCCTGGTATGAAATACAAGGTTTTAGCTGACATTCTTTTAGAAGTCCTAGGATTCTTCAATTGTTTTCAAAACAGCTTACATAAGTGTTTATCTGTTAACTTTTTATGGGGTGAAATGTCTGCACTTTCCTTGTTATTCCTCAATGAAATTGTGTCACTTCCTGTCATTTAGAGCTTTGTTGAAGTTTTAGATTGGATAAGGTCAGGAATTAATCCAATTTCTCATCCTTGGAAGCTTTGCAGGCCTCTCATTTTGAGCCTGTGCACAGTTTAGATATTCAGTTTCTGTCCTGGAAGGTATTGTCTCTTTTAGCAGTATCTTCTGTCAGAAGAGCTTCTGAATTGTCTTATTTTTATATGAGCCTCCTTTCATCCAGGTTGGGCGGTTTTAAGGACTAAATTTGTCTTGAGGTTATAAATCTGCAATTTGTAGTTCCTTCTCTTTCTCTTAATTCTCAGAATTATAAAGATAGGCTTATACATAATTTAGATGTAGTGAGAGCCTTGAAATTATATTTACATGCTATTTTAGTCAATCGTTTAATTTGTTTATTATTTGCTCGGCTCCATGCAATGGCCAGAACGCTTTATCCGTTATTTTAATGTCTTGGCAAAAGCCCTTGATATTCAAGGCATACTTTGAGGCAGATAAGTTTCCTCCAAAATGCATTATAGCCCATTCTATTAGATCAGTTTTCACTTCCTAGGCTTTCAAAATAATGCTTATATTGAACATATTTGCAAGGCAGCAGCATGGTCATCCTTACATACCTTTAATACATTCTACCACTTTAGTGTTTTATTTGCTTCTTCTGAAGCAGCTTTTGTCAGGCAACAGTGTCTGGGAATTAGGTCAATTGCAGAGCGGCCACTCCGAACTTACCAGACCGCAAGTTATCTGTGGCCCTCACTGATGACGTCAGACGCCACAAAATTACGGCAGTAAAAAGAAATAGCACATAGGTAAGGTGCAATGCCAATTAAAGGCAGAGAACCAAATGCAGTCCCAAGTATTGTAATGAAATCCGGCAGCACAGCAATGGGTTATGAAAACTAAATTTATTCCATCAAATATATGAAAAGTATAGAACACGGACAAAACGTCTGACATGTTTCGCGCCCCCTAGTAAAGAGTTAATGTGTAAGATCACCTGGTGCTAGTATATAAGAAGGCATCAGGCGTATCACCTTTAGTCTATGAGAAAGCGCCACTAGGGGGCGCGAAATGCGTCAGGCGTTTTGTCCGTGTTCTGTACTTGATGGAATAAATTTATTTTTCATAACCCACTGGTGTGCTGCCGGATTTCTTTACAATATCTGGGCATTATGTACCTGCCTTTTTCAAAATTACTTGTGGACTTCACAGCTTATATTTACCTGATAAATTTCTTTCGTGGTGGCGAGTCCACGAGCCCGTCCAATTTTATTAATTTTTTTCTGATGGCAGTTCTAGTTTGCACCTCATTTTCCCTGCTTTGTCATTTCCTACCTTTTCCATGATTGGCTATACATAAGACTAGCATACCAGAGAGGTGGGATTACGTTTTGGGAATCCTTGCCTCCTTATAGTGGCCAGGAGTTGAATCCCAATGGTAATGGATCATTGACTCTCACCACCATGAAAGAAATTAATTTATCAGGTAAGCATACATTTTTTTCCCCCTTACTGAGTCAGTTAAGTATTTACTTATCTGAAGTATGGCAGGTTAAGCAGGGGCTCCGCTCTAAACTGACAGATTTATTTTGCACAAAGGAAGAAATACGCTTTACTCATTCTTAATACAGTAAGCTCTCTATTGCAAGGGTTTAGCATCCTCTTAAATATTGTCAGAGACCACATAGGGTCCCCTTTGTACACTAGAAGGGACTTTCCTGGGATTTTCTCAGTGAATATTTTATGAACAGTGACTAATTATTAGATGGTACAGTTGGCTGTTTATCTTCACGTTTACATTGTGACTGTGCAGCAAGAAAAAGGTAGTGTCAGGTGCTCTCCTGATTTCCAATTTCTTTGGTGTTTGTCTTATGTTTAGAAGGTCCTGTCCTCTACTTGCTGTATGTAGCTGCAGTAGTTTGTGTATCTTACCTTCAGCACTACATGTATCTCACATATCTTCAGGGCTGCATGTCTTACTGCCATGTGTATTCTGTGCTTCTCCTTGACAGGCTGTTCTTGAAAGTAAGTGGCCATCAAGCAATCAGAATGGGAGACTCCGTTGGGCCAAACTGCGGAACGTGGTGCTGGGGGCCGCTCAGTTTCGTCAGCCACTTAAGCAAAAACAGAAACAACTGGAACCTTGTACAGTGCAGCTAGAAAGTGAGGAACCTGCAAATTATAGGTCGCAAAGTGAGTGTTATATTTCTAATATTTTTTTATTACTCCTATTTTGCATATCTGAATCTAAAGGGTGTTGGTTATATGATAATATGAGATAGAAAACTGCAGTATATATGTCTGGTTTAGTGCTCAAGCCCTAAAGGACAGCACACAAGAAAGATTTTATGTATCTTCCATGCCAGTCAATCAGCATTACTTTGTCAGTTGCTAATCACATATAATATTTCCAATTGCACTTCCACTTCTAACATTAATAAGAAAGCCCACATTACAAGCTCCTTTACAATCTATATTGAATGCCTCTGCCAGGCTCATCTTCCTTACACGTCGCTCTTCATCTGCTACACCTCTCTGTCAATCCCTTCACTGGCTTCCTCTTGCCTCCAGGATTTAACACAAAATTCTCACTCTGACATACAAAGCCCTCTACTGCACTGCTCCCCCCTATATCTCAGACCTTGTCTCCAGATACTCTCCCTCTCGTCCCCTTCGCTCTGCTCATGACCTCATACTCTCCCCCTCTCTTGTTACCTCCTCACACTCCCGCTTACAGGACTTCTCCAGACTGGCTCTCATCTTGTGGAACTCTCTGCCTCGCTCCACAAGACTCTCTCTTAGTTTTGAAAACTTCAAGCGCTCCCTAAAGACTCTACTGTTCAGGGATGCATACAACCTACAGTAACGTTTCTTTATACTGTTTCCTCTTCTCCATTGCTATCCCCTTGAACCCCCTTAGCATGTAAGCCTAAGAGCCATGCTGTTTGTAGATCACCTTCTTTAGAGCTGACTACAACAGTGCGACTCTTGGTAGGGCCGTCTACCCGTCTGATCCCTATAAAGGTTTCCTTGTATTCCGCCTATGTTTATAGCGCTACTAATAACCGATAATAATAAAATTAAAAATACAAGAAAAAGTGACAAATATTAAGTGTATAGATGAAACTAATTCCTCTTTGCCCTTTACTCCCAATACTCACAGCCCATACGTTTTTACTTGGCTTAATTATACTATCCATACTATTTGGTTGCATTGACAGCAAGAAATTATCATTTAAACAAGTGTTGCATATAGATTCATGGTGGCTTTTGATTCGTTATTTACCATTTCACACTCACTCACCTTTCTATTATCTATTTATTTAGTATGTCACTACTAGTTGTAGAGGAATGTATTCTTGTTCTAGATCCTGTCTTGATACATCATAGCAATTCAAACCTAAATGGACAGCTAAGGCTAAGCAGATAAAGTCCTAGATTGACCTTTGCTCCTACTGTGTTGCCCAAGTTGTGGATAATTATCAATCTGTACAGCAGACTTTGGCTTCAACTCCCCCTTAAAGGGTCATGAAAACCATTTTTCTCATGATTCAGAGCATACAAATGTATTTATTTATTTTTTTTAAGTTTTTTTTTTATTTTAAATGTTTTTCTTGAGGATAAGTAATACATTTTTAACAATCATAGGTTGCAAATTACAGTCATCAAAGTATATATACATTGCATTTTAAGAAAATAAGATGCACCTGAGATAGATCAACTTTTCTCCTCATTTTCTCCCCTTGTCTTAACTTATTAGATCACTCTTGGATCCTGGGTATGTCAACAATACTTTGTAGGGGATTTAAAAATAGCCAACCAAAACAATAAAAGAAAATGCATCTCTAAGAATATATTGCTGTAAAGACATTCTTGTCTCCAATTAATAAAATGAAAGATGCATGAACCTGAATTGGGAACTCCTTTATGGTATAGAAAACATAAACACAACTGAGATTAAAATCATGTCCTAAATATTGGATATCAATAGAGATAAATATCCAAATATATTTCTATTGTCACTGAAATGGTTTTTTGTGTCAGCATAATTTTAAGGTAGCACATTACATTGCATTACTCCGCTGTCTAAGCGCTCTATAGGACTGTGTGTTAGGTGATATTCTCTATATGCTATGTATCAGTAGATTTTCTTAAATATATGGGGTAGAGAGATAATTAAACATTTTATTACTTGTGGACAGTGCAACACGCTAAATCCAAACGTCCCTATTTAAATTATATATAGTAGAACATACCAATGTGATTAAGGACATTATAGAAACAGCAATACCCACTGTGCGATATTGGAAATAAACATATATACAGTGCACTATTCCCATTATAAGCGTAGTAAATATAAGGCACGTAACTCAACGCAAGCACCTTTGTTAGGCAAAACATTGAAACTGGAACCTTCTTAGTCAAAACCTTTTTGTAGTCCACTTTAACCCCCCCTCGGCTCCGGCCGTAAGCCTCAAGGGAGCAGGTCGGGCAGACATTAAGTTTATACTTCAATGGTATCACTCTGGTATAACAGTATACTATGCTGAATTGCGGTCTATCACTAAAAATATGCCATAGTAAAATAAAACATATAACCAAGAGCACTACAACAACGTGCAACCTCTACATGAGCAGTTCAGAAACATTCGGATCTCTCCCACAGCCCATAGTAAACTATGTGTGCCATATGGAAATTTAAGTACCAGTTCCTAGTTCCAGCACACAGTCCTCAGGAGAAAAAGTCGTCTCACCATCCAAGTCTTGATCACCCAAGCCATAGATGTAGCGTCGGTTTGAGTAGGATATTATAGGGTTAATGCCCGCTTTCAGTTTTTCAAGTTGGAGCATTTCAGCGGTGTCCCTCTGATTAGACAAGAGCCCTGAGTTCTTAGATTTGGGAGGGCACTCCGGAGTAAAGATCATCTTGAAGCATACGGCTACTCGGGGTTCTGCCCTGGGCCCCCGCATCGGCTCAGCCTTTGTCGAGATCCCATCCAGCGCCAGAGGTTTTGGGGCTATAACGCCTGCTATTTGCTCTGCTGCACGTACGCTGTTAATTGCTGGGGTTGCAGGCAGCTTTTTAGCTGAATATTCGGCATCTCCAACCTGCTCCCACCATGCGGCTTGTCGATTGTGATGAGAAGAGCGTTGGTCTCTTTGTATGTATAGGTAATAGTGAGGGTCCGGCAGATTCAGATACGTCCTGGGTAGGATTTATATTGGTGGTGTTAATAGGTTGATTGAGCTGTTGCTGCTTATGGTAAGCCTGCATAAAAAAGTCCCATGGAGCCCTTGCAAGCAGGATTTGGAAGCAGCGTTCTAATCTCTCCATACTATGGTCAAAGCGTACTTGCAGGCCTGTCTCCTGTATGGCGGCCATTTTTACCCTGTAAGGATCTAGAGAGAAACAAAGATATTTTCTTTTCTTCCGGCGCTTGTTTGCTGGTATAGCGCTCCAGAAAGTTGTGTAATTCAGGCAAGATTTGTGGAGTCCCAATCCAGGCAAAAACCCTTGATACCTCGAGGGGGGTGGCGCTGCCTATATATGAGCCACCGCTCTAGGCCTCCTATGTCCGATGCTGGGCTCAAACTTCATAAATTACAGCGCAAATTCCACCAAAATTCAAATGCTGACATGTAGGTTTGCTTATATACAGGTATGGTTGTAATTTTGCTGCAAAAAGTATTTTTTTACCGGCGGGTATCAAATTTTCCGTGAGAGCTCAGGGAAAGTGCGACTGTGTGTAGTCGCAGTTCGGACACGCCCCCAGAGCATACAATTTTAAACAACTTTCTTATTTACTTCTATTATCATATTTTCTTCAGTCTCTTATCTTTTGTATCTTTTGTTGAAAAGCAGGAACTTAAGCTAAGGAGCCTTCAAATTCTGGAGCACTATATAGCAGCTGTTATGCAAGAATGCTATCCATTTGCAAGAGCACTAGATTGCAGCACTATTTTCTGCCATATAATGGGCCAGACACCTACCTAGGTATCTCTTCAACAAAGAATACCATAGGAATAAAGCAAATTTGACAATTAAAGTAAATTGGAAAGTTGTTTTTCCTTCCTAAGATAGGGAGAGTCCACGGCTTCATTCCTTATTGTTGGGAAATACAACACCTGGCCACCAGGAGGAGGCAAAGACACCCCAGCCAAAGGCTTAAATATCCCTCCCACTTCCTCATTACCCCAGTCATTATTTGCCTTTCGTCACGTTAGGAGGTGGCAGAGATGTGTCAGAAGATTTGAAAAAGGGTATCTCCCCTTTGAGATAGGACTGGAGTTTTAAGTAGTCATGTCAATCTCTCAGTGAGAGTATTGTTGAAAGTTAGAGTCTGGAAATGCAGGGAAAGTTTTTCTGCAAAACCATCCAGATTACTGCTAAAAGCTCCTAAGCAATCAGTGTTGACGAGCTTCACTGCCTGCTTTCTCTCACTCAAGTCCATGTAAGGAGCGCTGCTAAAAGACTGTCACACTTGAGAGGCTGTGTTCTGTTCCACAGCATTGATCCTGGAGGCAAGATCGTTTAAATTTTTACACACAAAATGCTATAAAAGGGTCACAGTGTAGCTCCTTTATACCTTGATAGGATCCAGGGTTTATTGAACAGTTGGGGTTAATTAATCAGTGTATTAATTATTTACATGCTGCTTTGTGTGATTTTTTCCTGGGCTGATAGACTGTGTGTTTTTGACTGGAACAAACAGGTTTCACTTTTAAGTTTCACTTTCCTTTTTGAAAGTGTTGTACAGCTCCTTACTTACTTGCTGTACTTGTAATAACAGGGAAGGTACTGTCTTTCTCTCCATGTGACCGGTGGGGTCTATGTTCATTTCTTCCATTGCGGCTGAGACTTGAACCTGAGGAGAGCGTTTCCTCTGTTAACTGTCTGGGTCTAGGAGATGGTGAGTGACACAGTCATTGGGAGTATAAAGGTGCAGTTTTCTATTATAAAAAACATTTTTATTTGTGTCCTTCTGTGTGTATAACCTGTACTATGGAGGACTCTGACATGTTAGAAGGTACTCCTTCTGTACTAAATGATACCTGTTTATATTGTGAGGAGGCTATGGTTTTCCCAACCACTCAATTATGTTCCACCTGCCTTAACAACGTTATAAAGTCTAAGAAGGGAGACAAGCCTGCTAAGGCTCTTAGTCCCTCTGAGCCGTCTACCTCTCAGGACTCTGCGTCCCCTGAGATTACTACCCTTGCTACATTATCCACTCCACATGCAGTTCCACGTAGCACATCTAAACCTCCATCCGGAGGGGGCCTTCTTCCTGTGGACTTTGCCGCACAGTTACAAACGGCAGTGTCTGCGGCCCTCAGTGCATTACCTCACTCTAATAAACGCAAGAGAAAGGTTAAACATAGCTCTCCTGACCCGGAGTCATCTAAATATTTATCGGATTTAGCTATTATGTCCCAGTTATCCGATGATGAGTTAACCTCTGTAGCTTCAGAGGGTGCACTTTCTGGGTCGGAGTTCTTAGCGTCTAAGCCTCCTGCTGCGGAGGAACCGTCCTTTAGATTTAAAATTGAGCACTTGCGTTTTTTATTAAAGGAGGCTCTGTCTACGTTAGAGGTTCCAGAGGCCGCGTTGCCTAAAGAACCTATGATACCTAAATTAGACAGAGTTTACGAAGACAGGAAAGTTCCTTTGACTTTTCCTGTGCCGATTAAGATGGCGAACATTATCAAGAACGAATGGGAAAGAATTGGTTCTTCCTTTTCCCCCTCGTCTACTTTTAAAAAGTTGTTCCCGGTCCCGGGCTCAACTGGATTTGTGGGGCTCCATTCCTAAGGTGGATAGTTCTATCTCTATGCTTCCTAAACATTCTACTATACCTCTTGAGGATAAATCTTTGTTCAGAGGGCCGATGGATAAGAAAATGGAAACCTTTCTGAGAAAGATGTTTCAACATACAGGATTTTTGTTTCAACCAGTGGCTGCAGTTGCCGCAGTTGCCAGATCGGCTACCTATTGGTGCGACTCTTTGTCGGAACTCACTGAGGTGGAGTCTCCCCTCGACAATATTGAAGACCGAATTAAAGCTCAGAGAATTGCTAATTCTTTTATCTGTGATGCGAACATGCAACTTATTCGCCTAAATGCAAAGGCCTCTGGCATTTCAGTCCTAGCCTGCCGGGCACTCAGGTTGAAGTCCAAACTCCTTTCTCTTCCCCTCAAGGGAAATATTTTATTTGGTCCAGGCCTGGACTCTTTTTTTCTACAGTTACCGGAGGAAAGGGTACCTTCCTACCGCAAGATAAGAAGAACAAGTCTAAGGGACGACAATCTTCTAATTTTTGTTCCTTTCGTTCTGACAAATCCCAACGACAAGAATCCTCCTCCAAGCCTGAGCAACCCAAGAGTACTTGGAAGCCGGCTCAGTCCTGGAATAAATACAAGCAGAATAAGAAGCCTGCCGGAAACAAAACAGCATGAAGTGACGGCCCCCGATCCAGGATTGGATCGTGTAAGGGGCAGACTCTCTTTTTTCAGACGCCTGGTTCAAGGACGTACAAGTGGCTTTTTCAGACGCCTGGTTCAAGTGGCAGATTCCTTCTCTTAAATCTGTCTGCCAGACCAGAAAAGAGGGATGTCTTTCTAGGGTGCGTTCGGAATCTATCCTCCTTAGGAGTTGTTGTCCCGGTGCCTATCGAAGAAAGAGGTTTGTGGTTTTATTCAAACCTTTTCGTGGTCCAAAAGAAGGATGGAACTTTCCACACATTTCTGGACCTAAAGTGCTTTAAACAAATTGCTCAGTGTCCCTTCCTTCAAGATGGAGACGATAAGGTCCATCCTTCCTTCCTTTGATTGAGGAAGGCCAGTTTATGAACACTATAGATCTGAAGGACGCTTACCTTCATGTTCCAATCCACAGGGAACACTTTCAGTTCCTGAGGTTTGCATTCCTGGACCAGCACTTCCAGTTCATTGCCCTTCCGTTTGGCCTAGCTGCTGCTCAAAGAATCTTTATGAAGGTTCTGGGTTCTCTTCTAGCCATTGCCAGAATTCAGGGTATTGCAGTAGCCCCATACTTGGACGATATTCTGGTGTAAGCACCATCCTTTCGTCCCTTCTCAGTCATCTTCGATCACATGGATGGAAGATAATCTTGGAAAAGAGTTCTCTTATCCCAAGTACCAGGGTGGAATTCCTGGGTACTATAATAGACTCCATATCCATGAGGATATTTCTAACAGACCAGAGACATTGTAAGCTAACTTCGGCATGTCTTATCCTCCGGACCTGCTTGAGTCCCTCTGTGGCTCAGTGTATGGAGGTTATTGGTCTCATGGTGTCCTGCATGGACATGATTCCTTTTGCCAGGTTCCGTCTCAGACCTTTACAACTGTGCATGCTGAGGCAGTGGAACGGCGATCATTCAGATCTGTCTCAACAGATTGTATTAGACAGCCGGTCGAGAGAATTTCTCTCTTGGTGGCTCTGTCCAAATCATATTTTCCGAGGGACATGTTTCTTAAGACCATCCTGGGAGATTGTGACTATGGATGCAAGCCTATCCAGATGGGGAGCTGTTTGGGGTGCCAGGAAGGCCCAGGTCCTCCCTTCCGATCAATATTTTGGAGCTACGGGCAATCTTCAAGGCCTTGAAGGCTTGGCCACTTCTGGGTTCATCCCAGTTTATCAGATTCCAATCAGACAATATAACCTGGGTGTCTTACATCAACCATCAGGGGGGAACGAGAAGTTCCTTGGCGATGAAGGAAGTACCTCAGATTCTGGAGTGGGTGGAGGCCCACAGCTGTTCGCTGTCAGTGATCCACATTCCTGATGTGGACAACTGGGAGGCGGATTTTGTCAGCAGGCACTCCTTCCATCCAGGGGAATGGTCTCTCTATCCTGAGGTGTTTGCAGAGATATGCAGCAAGTGGGAGACGCCAGAGGTATATCTCATGGCGTCCCGTCTCAATACCAAGCTACCCAGGTATGGGCCGAGGTCGAGGGATCCCAAGCGGATCTAATAGATGCACTAGCAGTGCCCTGGAGGTTCAAACTCATATATCTATTTCCTCCGTTACTGCTTCTTCCTTAAGTGGTGGCCCGCATCAAGCATGAGTGGGCATCCGTAATCCTGATTGCTCCATCGTGGCCGCGAAAGACGTGGTTCGCGGATCTAGTTGGGATGTCCTCATCTCCTCCGTGGAAGTTACCTTGTCGCAGAGACCTGCTTATACAAGGTCAATTTTTTAATCAAAATCTAGATTCTCTGAGTCTTAGCCAAGAGAGGTTTCTCTGAGAGTGTCATTGATACTCTTATTCAAGCTCGAAAAACAGTTACTCGGCGTATCTACCACAAGGTGTGGAAGACCTACTTATTGTGGTGTGAGGAGTGTGGTTTTTCCTGGCACAGAGTTAAGGTTGCCAGGATCTTATCTTTTCTCCAGAATGGGCTGGAGAAGGGCCTTTCTGCTAGTTCCCTGAGGGGACAGATTTCGGCCCTGTTGGTTTTATTGCACAAGAGACTGGCTGAGCTTCCAAACGTGCAGTTCTTTGTTAAGGCTCTTATTAGGATCAGACTTGTGTTTAGATCTGGGGCTCCTCCTTGGATCCTAAATCTTGTTCTTCAGGTTCCGTTTAAGCCTCTGCTTTCCGTTGACATTAAAGTGTTATCTTGGAAGGTTCTCTTTTTATTGGCTATTTCCTCTGAGATCTATTGCCTCTGAGTTTCTGAGATCTCTGCTTTGCAATGTTAGCCCCCTTATCTGATTTTTCATGCAGATAAGGCAGTTTTACATACTAAATTAGGTTTTCTTCCTAAGGATGTGTCAGATCGCAACATGTTTTTGCTTCGGCTGAAGCAGCTTTCATGAGAAAAGTTTTGCAGGCTGTGGTGCCCCCAGAATAGGGTCCGCCTCTTCCTTTTTGTTCTTTAAAGTTATTCATTCAGTGTCCTCTGGAGCTTGGGTAAGGAATTAAGCCATGGTGTGACGGGGTTGTGGCGGGGCCGAGCCTGACACGGGGTGGAGTTTGGTGTGACATGAGCGTGGCCGGACGGGCCGTTCGGCCGTGAAAGAGAGAGCTCAAAAGAGGGGGATAGAGAGAGAGCAAAAGTGGGGGGATAGAGAGAGCAAAAGAGAAGGAGAGAGACAGCAAAAGAGAGGGGGGGGGAGCAAAAGAAAGGGGAGAGAGACAGCAAAAGAAAGGGGGGAGAGAGAGCAAAATAGAGGGGGGAGTGCGCAAAAGAGAGGGGGGGAAAGAGAGAGGGGAGAGAGAGAGCGCAAAAGAGAGGGTAGAGAGAGAGCGCAAAAGAGAGGGGGGAAAGAGAGAGCAAAAGAGAGGGGGAGAGAGAGAGCATAAGAGAGGGGGAGAGAGACAGCAAAAGAGAAGGGAGAAATAGAGCAAAAGAGAGGGGGGAGAGAGTGAGAGCAAAAGATGGAGAATAAAGAGAGCAAAAGAGGGGGGAGAGAGAGCAAAAGAGGGGGGGGGTAGAGCAAAAGAGAGGGGGGGATAGAGAGAGCAAAAGAGGGGGGAGAGAGACCGCAAAAAAGGGGGAGAGTAAAAGAGGGGAGAGAGAGAGAAAAAGAGAGGGGGAGAGAAACTGCAAAAGAGAGGGGGGAAAGAGAGCAAAAGAGAGGGGGGAGAGAGAGCAAAAGGGGGATTAGAGAGAGCAAAAGAGAGGGAGAAAGACAGCAAAAGAGAGGGGGAGAGAGCAAAAAAGGGGGAGAGAGAGAAAAAAAGAGAGGGGGAGAGAAACAGCAAAAGAGAGAGGGGGGGAGAGCAAAACTTCCTATTTCTAAGCCTTCCTTCTCACTGTGCAAAACACGTTTTTACTGCAGTAGTCAGACAACAAGATCTTACTTCAGAGGTGGGGTCAGGGTTTCTACTCCAATCTTTTTGTTTTTCCAAAAATATATGTGCAGTCCTTGCCCTGGCCCAAATCTACATGTGCTACAGCTGACATTTGGGATTGGTAGTGACTTTGCACAATAATTCTTCTGCCTATTATTGTGTTGGGGATGTATTTTCTTCAAGGATACAGTAATAGGCTAATTAAATTTATTTTATTGTTGCAGGTAATATATTTAAGCGTATACACAATTAATTCATTTGAGATCTCCAATCCAATGATTTGATGGTTAAAATTTCTGCTTTGTCTGTCAATTTTATTTCAAGCAGTGGTCTATATATGGCCTGGTTGTAAGTCTTTCTTTGCTTCATGAGATTTTTCTTTAATCTTTATGGTTTTGTTGTTTGAACCTTTATGGGAAGCATCCCTCTTACATTTTGCATTGAAGACGTTTGGCTAATGCCTTAGTTAGACAAGTAGTTCTGCAGGTACTATCCTGTATTTTCCTTGTTTTTTTAAAAGCATACACTATTCTCCATCTCATGCTTGACCCCTTCCAAAGGAAGTATATCAGTTTGCCTTTTATCAGTTGGTTATGATAGCTAGGAAATGGGAAGCAGCTTTGTATTCATCTTGAACAAAAATTATGCAAGAGGCAGACTGACAGACTACGTGTGATTTGGAAAAGGTTATTTGGCTAGGCGTTTACTTTTTGTTCATTTACCTGTGTTTCATATATATGCATGCCGTTTGTCTCCAGTCCTGGGGGCTCACTTGTCTGTTTTCCTTAGGGCTTCAGAGAAAGGGGAGCCCAGTATTAGAGTTGCCCAGCTATCTGAGCCTACATCGGCAAAGCACCTGGTCTGGAAGTACATTCAAGGACTCAAAATACATTTCCCAGGAAAAACTGGTGAAGAGCTGGAGTGTTAGTTGCACGTATAGTGACAACCTCATGATCGAGACGGGAATAACTGAATGTGAGTAAATATATGTGCACCAGTCTCACACAAAACTGCAAGTTATTTTGGTTTCCTATGAGCCTTATAAGTTGAAATGACCCACAATGCAATGTTAATGTAATGCGACCTAGTCCAAAATGTATAGACACTTACCTTTCCATGATATCATCATTGTCATGGTCCAGTCACATTTCTGTCTTGCTTTATATCTCTGAAGTCTTATATAACGTTTCGTTTAGAAATCTGATATGTTACTTGTTACAGTTTTACTATATTTTAACCTTTCCTGTCCCTCACAGGTGACATTCCAATACCATACATAAATACAGCACCACTAATAGTGCACGGTGGTGAGGTAAAACTGCAACTCCTCTGTATAATGTGAAAATACATAAAGTTCACCAGCACTGTTTGGATAAAACATTCATCTTTTATTGAAGATCCTTAAAAATAGCAACGTTTCGTGACCATATGTCACTTAATCACTTAATCAGAGCATGATTAAGTGACATATGGTCACGAAACGTTGCTATTTTTAAGGATCTTCAATAAAAGATGAATGTTTTATCCAAACAGTGCTGGTGAACTTTATGTATTTTCATCTCACAGGTGACATGGCAGGAAATATCACAAATTTTGAGACTAAAGCACTTTTCATTTTTTATTTATAGTTTTTATTGAAATTAGAAAGTATACAGTCATATACATTACGACCATGACAAAAAAAGATAAACATTGAAAATAATAAAATCTAATGTAGTCATCAGGCTGCCAAATTATAAAAAGGGAGTATAGCAAAATCACTCTGTATGGATTACTGTAGTCTGGATCCTGGAGGAAGGAAATATCTATCAATTGTGATTTAAGTGAAAAATGTAAAGGGACTGTATACACCAATTCTCATATAACTGCATGTCATAGACACTACTATAAAGAGGAATATGCACAGATACTTATATATATAAATCCAGTATAAAAACTTTTAAAAACGTAATTAGAAGCTCCCAGGTTAGCACTGTTGATGAGGTTAGGCTGGGACAACCACTGAAAGGGGCTGGGAAAGCAGGAAGGGCAGACACCCCCCCCCTGCCCTGCATATGAAAATACCCATTACACAACCAGGAGTCTGTAGATATCCGTATATATCTAAAATTTTGGGGCTTGGTTAGGAGTCTAAAAATCAACACTATCATCTAAATAACGAGATTTGAGCTAAACAGTTGCGTTATTTCACCCTCCATAGCGCTGCCATTACTAGTTTCTGAAAAGCCTCCTTGTGCGTGCGATATGGTGGCGTTAAGCTCCATACCGCACAAAATCCAAGGGCTGCTTTGACATGCTCGTGCACGCTTTCCCCCATAGACATCAATGGGGAGAGAGTGTTAGAAAAAAAAACTAACACCTGAAGTGCAGAATGGCGTTTGCCGGAACGCAACCCCATTGATGTCTATGGGGGAAAAAATGTTTAAACATAAACCCCTAGTCTAAACACCCTTAATCCACCGCTCCCCGACATTGCCGCCACTATAATAAAGTTATTAACCCCTAATCTGCCGCCCCCGACATCGCCGACACTAATAAAAGTTATTAACCCCTATTCTGCTGCTCCAGACATCGCAGACACTATAATAAAGTTTTCTTTTCTAAGGTATGGTCAGTCCACAACGTCATCAATTACTGTTGGAAATATCACTCCTGGCCAGCAGGAGGAGGCAAAGAGCACCACAGTTAAACTGTTCAGTATAACTTCCCTTCTCACAAACCCCAGTCATTCTCTTAGCCCCTGTCAATGGAAGAGGTGAAGTTTTGGTGTTTGAAGAAAATTGGATTTCTTTTGCTACAAGCAAGATTTTTGGGTCTAGCCGTACTCCATGTTAATCAGTAGGGTAGTGGTGGCTTTAAAGCAGTTAGGAACTTGTAAGGTGGGCCTTGCTGTGTTTTCCTAACATATTTGCTGCCCATTGTATAGAAATACTGTTTTTTCTCTTTCTACAGGTCTCTGTGAGGAGATGTGTCCTTTCATGGCTTGTAAGTTGTCCTCCTGCCGGACGGCCAGACTGTTTTCTGGGTATGGGAGACTGTGCACTTCATAAGGTGAGCTGCAGAATTATATGGGACATATGTATCCTTTACTTGGATACTAACAGGCAGAGAGTAGGAACTTAGAGTGCGACTGGAGACCAGGGATTTTTACTTCTTTTGCCTTGAAGTATAACCCTTTATTCGTGGGGGTTCAGCTAAGCAAGCTAATAATTACATCAATTATAATAATAAGATAATAATTATTATGTGCTTATGGTAATTGCTAGGAACTACATAATATTTCCTCTGCCTAGAGAATTCGTCTTATACTGAGGACAGATGCTTCTCTCTCATAGTGGGGTTCCTTGAGGAAGCCAATGGGTTAGGAAGACATGATGGAGACGAGATCGCCTCCCCCTTGTTTACTGTTAATATGCCGGTCTAACTGGCTGCTGTAGTTTAGACTGTTCCACTGTTAAGCGGTAGCGCTTTCATTGTGGAAATTATTTTAAACTCTGTTTGGGCTGCGACTGTTTTTACAGGGAGTATGCAAACTGTGAATCAAAATGTTTATTGAAAGGTTCCAGTATGTGCTTTTGATCTTCCGCCATGACTGAGATGTGGCGGGAAGAGACGTAGCATTTTCTGAGAGGGGAAGCAGAAGCGCGCGCTTGTTTACGGCGCTGTTCCCCATCGGCGGCTCACGTGACCCGACTCTCCTCTAAAGATTAGTCTGGCACCGGAGTTTGTAGTTGTAGACTAATGGAGCTATGCCATGATCCTTATGCATTTTTAAAGTGCCAGTATGTTAACATGCAAGGATATTTTCAATCTAATTTAATTTCTTCAGTTAGGCTGAAGAGTTTTTGCATAATTGTCAGTTTTCTCCAGAAGCCATATCAGAGTTATTAAAGTACAAATACATCTCATATTAACACTTTTCGATATTATTTATATCATGTTATATTTTTTAATGTTAAAATAATGTTACATATTTCAATGTTAAAATAAAGGTTCTTTATTTCTTATTTCATGCTGCATTAAGAATGTATATGTCTTTATTTATGGCACTAGTTGTTTCTTATATGCAATTCTGCTCTGCTTGCTTGGCTACAACTTTCTCATCTAAGAGATAGGTTGTTGCCCGCTGAACCCTATGTTTTTCAGGTGGATGCTGTTCAGACAATGCCACAGCTTACACCTTAGACGTCCCAAGCCTCAATAGCATCACATGCAGTGCCCTGCGGTTCCTCTCAATCTCCTGGAGGAGTTATTTGCCTGCAGAAATGACTGCCCATGTATCTTCTGCAGTATCTGTGGCATTATGTGATTTTCCTATACTTAAGGGAAATCCCAAGAGGAAAATTAGAGATTCAGATAGTAAGGTTTCTGTACCTCCTAATGCTACACTGGTTGCCTTTCTCATAGGTCTGATGATATGTCAGTAGCCACTGAGGGTGCAATCTCATATTCGGACAGTTTAATTCCTTCATCTGATGCTGAAGTAGTATTCTTCAGATTTAAGCTTGAACAACTTTGTGTATGGTCAAAGGAGGTTTTGGCTACTTTGGAGCGACAACGATACGTATGTCGTTGTTAACCCTAAAGAATCTAGTAATCTTTATAAGTACTAGGATTCCTCTGTGGAAGTTTTTCCTGTTCCAGACCGTGCTAGGAGAATTTTCACAGGAATGGCAGAAGTCAAGGTTTCTTTTTTCCCCGTTTCCTGTCTTTGAAAACATGTTTTCCTGTCGCTGTCTCCATTAAATATCAGGGTGCACGGTGCCTAAAGTAGTAGGGCATTTCTACTATGATTCCTAGAGAGGATAGCTGTTCTTTTCAGGATCAATGGACTAAGCTGGTGGCTTACATGAAAAGTTTGTATTGCCACTGTGTCAAATGAGGCATCTTATTGGTGCGATGCCTTGTCTGATTCCAATTTGGTAGAGACTCCTTTAGAGGAGATCCAGTACAGAATTAAAGGGACAGTCAAGTTAAAAAAAACTTTCATGATTTAAATAGGGCATGTAATTTTAAACAACTTTCCAATTTACTTTTATTACCAATTTTGCTTTGTTCTTTTGGTATTCTTAGTTGAAAGCTAAATCTAGGAGGTATATATGCTAATTTCTTAAACCTTGAAGGCCACCTCTAATCTGAAAGCATTTTGACAGTTTTTCACCACTAGAGGGCGTTAGTTCATGTGTTTCATATAGATAACATTGAGCTCAGGCACATGAATCTCCTAGGAGCAAGCACTGATTGGCTAAAAATGCAAGTCTGTCAAAAGAACTGAAATAAGGGGGCAGTTTGCAGAGCCATAGATACAAGGTAATCACAGAGGTAAAAAGTATATTATTATAACTGTGTTGGTTATGCAAAATTGGAGAATGGGTAATAAAGGGATTATCTACCTTTTTAAACAACAAAAATTCTGGAGTTTACTGTCCCTTTAAGGCTCTTAAGCTAGCCAATTCTTTTATTTCTGATGCTACCATGCAAGTTTTTCATCTGGGGAGCCAAGATATCTGGCTTCGCTGTGCTAGCCTGCGGGGCATTGTGGACTGTGGATTTTTCCTCTGAGTCCAAGTTTCTGGTGCTTCCTTACAAGGGTAAGATCTTGTTTGGTCCTGATCTGACAGAAATAGTTCTGATATTACGGGTGGAAAAGGGTTGATAAGACTAAAGGAGTTTTGTCCCTAATATGGGATCGGTCCAAGTGGGGGGGTTGAAGCTCTCTGTTTGTTTGTCTTCCAACATGGATATGAGATAGGCTGTGGACATAGTATCTCAGGGTTACTGCATAGTAGTCATTCCTTCCCTCCCAGAGGCAGGTTCCACCTCTCAATTTTATCTGCAGGCCAGATAACAGTGAAGCATTTTTGTAGTGCTTTTGGAACTTCTCTTCCCTGTGAGTGATAGTTCCAGTTCCTGTAAGGGAACAGGATCTAGGATTTTATTCATTCCTGTTTGTGGTTCCCGGAAGAAAGGGAATTTTTCATCCTATGGTAGACCTACAGTGTCTCACCAAGTTGTCTCAGGGTACCGTTCTTCAAATGGAAACCAGTGTTTCCATTATTCCTTTGGTCTAGGAGGGTCAGTTCACGGTGACCATAGAACTGGAGGACGCATATTTTCAAGTTCAAGGGGGCTATATTGGCAGTGGTCAGGTTTCAGAGAATTGCTGTGGTGCCCTTCCTGGACGATATAATGGTTCAGATGCCATCTTTTCAACAAGCAAACTCTCATACAGAGATCTTGTTGTCTTTCTTCATTCCCACGGATGGAAGTGAATCTGAAAATGAGTTCCTTTGTTCCAGCTACAGAGGTAGTTTCTTAGGGAACATATTAGTTTTCCCATCTCTGAAAATATTTTTGACAGAGGTCAGAAAATAGAGGATTCATTCCTCTTGCCTCTTTCAGGGCCCTTCAGTGGCTCAATGTATGGAGGTATTTGGCCTGATGGTTACTTCATTGGACATCATCCCTTTGATTGATTCCATCTGAGAGTCTGCTTTTATGCGTGTTTATGCAGGGGTCTTGTGGTTCTGTCTCGGAGGATAGATTTAGATCTGTCGACATGAGATTCTTCCCTGTGGATCAGAGAGGGGAATTGGTGGTAGAGCGCTCGCTTAGCTTGCGAGAGGTAGCGGGATTGTTGCACGCATTCTCCAGAATCTTTTGGTTTTCTCAGGAGCATCTGTCTCGGGGGGGGGGGGGGGGGAAAGGTTCTTGGACACCTTCCTGAGTAATAGTGTTGCTAGCCTGTTGGGTTGGTAACTATGGACTTGTTCGGTAGGCGGACGCTCACATTCGTTGTTTATCCACTATTCACATTTCAGGAGTGAATACCGGGAGCGGACTTCTGGAGCAGTCA
Organism: Bombina bombina; assembly: GCF_027579735.1. Classification (NCBI taxonomy): domain Eukaryota; kingdom Metazoa; phylum Chordata; class Amphibia; order Anura; family Bombinatoridae; genus Bombina; species Bombina bombina. Next base: position 1,368,598,274 of record NC_069499.1, read on the forward strand.
GAGTTTTCATCCCGGGGAGTAAGCGCTTCTCCCGGAGGTTTTCTCCAGGTTAACCTTCAAATGGGGGGTGCTGGAGTTGGAGATACGCCAAGCTTTCAAGTTATGTTAAAGGTCAAGAGATCAGTTGGCTGCTCTGTTAAATGCCCTGGCGGTTCCGTGGGATTTCAGCCTGACATCCCTGTTCCTCAGTTTGCTCTCCTTTCATGAGTCATTGCTCGTATCAAATGGGAGTGAGCATAGGTATTTTAAATGAAATGTTTTTTATTATCCACACTCCTCGTCACATAACATCAGGAAAAATGCATACAATTAATCATGCCAAGACATCATATCTCAAGGTGTAACTGTTATAATACATAACAAACAGTCCTATCAGAGTACTTTCAGTTTCAGAAGAGATCTCAGATTATTGAAGTGTCCCTGAGTCCATATATATGCTTGCATTGAATATAGATAAAAAGTTGGCATCGAATTCTCTTTCCTGCAGTTAGAGTCTATATAGTGTTTTGGAATTCCCTTTGACAGAGTGTTTGCCTTTTAACCTTTAGTTCCCCCAACTTTTTCTCTACATCACCAACATTAAGATAGTTTCAAATGGGAGAACCTGAATACAAGGGGCATAAAGTTCAAACATTTCCAACATCATTAACAGCATTATAATAACAATAACTAAAAAAAGCTTAATTAAGCTAAGAAAAAATACAGAAGAAAAATTAAATAAAAAACAAAAGAAAACACAACCTGCACGAATCAATTTTATGGATCTACACCTCGACATTGTACAATGTATCCTTATCTCAGCTAAGTGTTGCTTACTCATCTTGCTCTGTGTCTGTGGTTTATCTTAGGACTACTATCTCCTAGCTTGCTTCCTCAATTGCTCTATTATTTCCCTCTAGTACCCAGTAGTACCAGACCTTCTGAAATTGAGATTCTGTACCCTGTACCTCTGCGGCTGATTCATACATCAGGTAGACCAGCTTGATCTTAGCTAATACCTCTGACCACGATGGGACTACCGTTTTCCAGCATTTAGCAATCACTATTCTAGTTGTGGTGCACAGTATTCTGACAAATGTGTTAATGTACTTGTTTAGTTTGGGAATGGGCTCATGCAGTAAGGCCTGAGCAGGAGCTAGATAGATCTGCTCGCCCAAAACTATTCTTAATAATGAATACAATTTCTGCCATATTTTATTAACTGTGGGACATTCCCACCACATGTGAAGGTAAGTTCCTGTCACCTTACATCCTCTATAGCAAAATTTGGAGCTTACTTTTCCCATATGAGCAGTTTTGCTCGGGGTCAGATACCATCTAAACAATGTTTTTAAAATGTTTTCTCTTAAGTCAGCACTAATGAGACCTTTGCTAGCTTGGTGCATCATCTCATTCCATCCATCTAACTCAAACTCTTTGCCAATATCAGTTTCCCATTTTAACATTAGTGTTGTTTTGGAATCGTTTCTAGTTTCCTGAATGGAGATATATAAATTGGAGATCGCCCTTTTAGGTCTAGTTTGTGCTGTGCATAGGTGCTCAAGAATAGACTGCTTGCCATGTGTCGGGTATTTAGTCATGTATGAGTTTATAGCTGTCGTCACCTGGAGATACAAAAAACAATGAAGTGTAAGGGGTTCAAGTTTCTGCTGAAGCTGGGTGAATGTCAATAATCTGCCTTGAGAGTAGAGCATAGGTATTTTAATAGTCCCTGCATAGTCTCGCAGGATCTGGTATACAGACCTAGCAGAGATGTATTTCTTCCACCTCTTCTTTCTAATTCAGAGTCCATTCTTTCATCAAACTTTCGTTTTCTCTGAAGCTTTCTGCTTGGAGATTGAATGCTTAGTTCTGTCTAAGCGTGGTTTTTCTGAATATGTCATTGAGACCATGATTCAGGCTCGCAGGTCTGTTACTGGTAACTTTTACCATAAGGTATGGCGTAAATTGGTGTGAATCCTAGTACTACTCTTGGAAGTAGGGTAAGGATTCCTAGGGGTTTCTATAGGAAGGTCTGGAGGACGGTTTGTCATTCAGTTCTCTGAAGGGTCAGATTTCTGCATTATCTTTTTTTACTCAAGTGTCCGGCGGATGTGCCAGATGTGTAATCTTTTTCTCAGACCCTGGTTAGTATCAGGCCTATGTTTAAGTCTGTTGCTCTTCTTGGAGTTTTAACCTTGGTTTTAAGGTTTTCCAGCAAGCTCAGTTCGAGCCATAGCATTCCATAGATTTTAAATTTTTATCTTGGAAATTTTCTTTTTTTGCTATATCTTCTGCTTAAGTTTAGGTACTCTCAGCTTTGCAGTGTGATTCCTTTTATCTTATTTCAGATAAGGCGGTTATTTATCCTAAGTGGAAATATTGTTTGGGAACTTGTTGTTCCCTCTCTGTGGCCTCATTCTTATCTCTTGAGGAACGTTTGTTCACAATTTGGATGCTGTGCGTGCTTAATATTTTCTCTTCTGTTTTTCTTTGTTTTCTCTGTAACAGAAAGCTACTGCTACTTCTGTTTTCTCTGGTTGAGAAGTTTTATTTGTTTGCTTTTCAGACTGCGGGGCTGCAGTCTCCTGAGAGCGTTATGTCTCATTACATGAGGACTGTCTCTTCTTCTGTGTATCGGTTTTGCAAGGTTGTTACTCGGTCTTCTTTGCATACTTTTTTCAAATTTGATCAATTTGACTTTTTTGCCTCGGACGAGGTTTCTTTTGGAGGAAAAGTTCTTCAAGCTGTGGTGCCTTCCGTTTAGGTCTGCTGTCGTGTCCCTCCCTAATCATCTGTGTCCTCTTGCTTGGTTATTGGTTCCCAACAGTAATTGATGATGTCGTGGACTCACCATATCTTAGGAAAGAAAACAAAATGTATGCTTACCTGATAAATTTATTTATTTCCGGATATGGTGAGTCCACGACCCCGCACTTTATTTTTAGACAGTTGTTTTTTGACTAAACCTCAGGAACCATTACCTTCAGTCGAATGACTGGGGTTTGTGGGAAGGGATGTGATACTTAACAGTTTAACTGTGGTGCTCTTTGCCTCCTCCTGCTGGCCAGGAGTGATATTCCCAACAGTAATTGATGACGTTGTGTACTCACCATATCCGGAAAGAAATACATTTATCAGGTAAGCATAAATTTTGTTATTAACCCCGCTCCCTGACATCGCCGCCACTATAATAAAGTTGTTAACCCCTAAGCTGCCGCCACTAATAAAAGCTATTAACCCCTATTCCGCCGCTCCCCGACATCGCCGCCACTAAATAAAGTTATTATCCCCTAAACCTCCGGCCTTCCACATCTCCACCACTAAATAAAAGTATTAACCCCTAAACTGCAAGCCCCCCCCACATCGCAAAACACTAAATTAAACTATTAACCCCTAAACCTAACACCCCCCCTAACTTTAAATTAAAATTACAATGTAACTATTTAAATAAATAAAAACTTACCTGTAAAATTAAAATAAACCTAACATTAAACTATAAATTAACCTAACATAACTAATCTAATAAAATAAAAAATACTACCAATTAAAATATCTAAATTACCTCATACATTACTTTGTGTTAATGTACCTGTGAATTATATTTTTCCCCCCAGAGATCCAGATGACCCTTAGGATTAATTATTACATCATAGATATATGGTTTTAGGAGGGTCTTTATATCTGTACACTGACCAGTACATACTCCTTAATAATTTCCCATTATTGAGGAATTCTCTTAAAATATTACCTACCCGAGTCCCACTTGCATATATCTACCCTCATCCTACCTTACCCTCTTATAGCTACCTAGAGCCGATTATACTGTTAAAATTTATAGCACAGCTGCTCAAGTGCTTGCCCCCCTATACATAATTTTTCCAGGAAGTTCCTCTGTGTGTTTTATGCCCCATATTATTAGCGAACCTTAAGCTCCTCCAGATTACCATTCTAAGAGACTCTGTCCCCCCTCCCTCTTCCCTTTCCAATTTAGAGCAGCTCTGGCTCGCTGAACTTCTTTTCCCTCCCAAAAAAAAGAAAAAGAAACTCATCATAGTAATCCCCATTTTGCTTCAATTTATCCTGAATAGCTAAACCACTCTATGCTTCCCATAGCAATTTGGGGACCATCCTTATCCTTATCAAAATACAGGTTATAAAAAGAGGTTTCATTATTATATGTCCCAGTTACTCATCCTATATTATAAAAGGCCAAGTGTGTTTGTCCGAAGCTGTCATGCGCAGTAGAGACAAACACACTTGGCCTTGAGATAGGGAGCGCGAGGTGCACAAACAGCTGTGAGGTCTGGGGAGCGCGAGGTAAGCTACTCAACAGCTGTGAGGTCTGCTGCGTGAGAAGCGGCCACGCGCTCCCCAGACCTCACAGCTGTTTGTGGCCGATGGGGGCGTGGCCGGGCGTTGCAAGGGGCGTGGCCGGGCGGGGTCCCGCGATGTGAAGACAGAGCCAGAGAGGGAGCAGGAGAGGGGGGGGAGAAGGGCCAAAGAGGGGGGGAGAGAGCCAAAGGGGGGAGAGCCAAAGAGAAGGGGGGGGGGGCAAAGAGAAGGGGGGGAGAGCCAAAGAGAAGGGGGGGAGAGCCAAAGAGAAGGGGGGGGAGAGCCAAAGAGAAGGGGGGGAGAGCCAAAGAGAAGGGGGGGGGAGAGCCAAAGAGAAGGGGGGGGAAGAGCCAAAGAGAAGGGGGGGAGAGCCAAAGAGAAGGGGGGGGGAGAGCCAAAGAGAAGGGGGGGGAGAGCCAAAGAGAAGGGGGGGGGAGAGCCAAAGAGAAGGGGGGGAGAGCCAAAGAGAAGGGGGGGGGGAGCCAAAGAGAAGGGGGGGAGAGCCAAAGAGAAGGGGGGGGGGAACCAAAGAGAAGGGGGGGAGAGCCAAAGAGGGGAGAGAGAAAGCCAAGGAAAGGGGGGAGAGAAAGCAAAAGAGAGGGGGGAAGAGAGAGCAAAAGAGAGGGGGGAGAGTGCAAGGGGTGGAACCGCTGTACTGCAAAAAATGGCCCGTGTACACGGGCTTTAGTACTAGTCCTATATAATAAAAGGCCAAGTGTGTTTGTCCGAAGCTGTCATGCGCAGTAGACAGCACAGCACGAGGACAAACACACCTGGCCTTTGAGAGTCCCTAAGTCTCTTCTCTGCAGTGCGAGCAGAAGTGGGCGTGACTGGGCGTGGCCGAGCGTGAAGGGGGCGTGGTCGAGCGTGAGGGCCTGAGGGGGCGGGGCCGAGCGTGAAGGGGCGGGGCCAGGCGGGCCGTGAAAGGCTGTGCAGTCTGAGAGCTCAAAAGAGGAGAGAGAGGGGGTAGGGAAAAGATAAGAAAGGTGAGAGAGAGATCAAGAGGGGAGAGAGAGATCAAGAGGGGAGATAAAGAGAGCACAAGAGAGGGAGCAAAAGAGAGGGGGAGAGACAGCAAAAGAGAGGGGGAAGGAGAGCAAAAGAAAGGGGACAGAGAGATCAAAAGAGAGGGGGGGAAGAGAAAGAGAGGGGGAGGGGGGGAGAGAGAGAGGGAAGGAGAGAGAGGGGGGGGAGAGAGAGGGGGGGGGAGGATGAGAGAGGGGGGGGGGAGGGGGAGAGAGAGAGGGAGGGAGAGAGAGGGGATGGAGGGGGAGGGAGAGAGAGAGGGGAGGGGGAGAGAGAGGGGAGGGAGAGAGGGGGAGAGATAGAGGGGAGGGAGAGAGAGAGAGGGGAGGGGGAGTGAGAGAGGGGAGGGGGAGGGAGTGAGAGAGGGGAGGGAGTGAGAGAGGGGAGGGGGAGTGAGAGAGGGGAGAGAGAGAGAGGGGAGGGAGGGAGAGAGAGAGGGGAGAGAGAGAGAGGGGAGGGAGGGAGAGAGAGAGGGGAAGGAGAGAGAGAGAGCGAGGGGAGGGGGAGGGAGAGAGAGAGGGGGAGAGAGAGAGCGCAAAAGAGAGGGGGAGAGAGAGAGAGGGGGGAGAGAGAGAGAGAGAGGGGGGGAGAGAGAGAGAGGGGGGGAGAGGAGAGAGAGAGAGGGGGGAGAGAGAGAGAGAGAGGGGAGAGAGGATGAGAGAGAGAGAGGGGGGGAGAGAGAGATAGAGGGGGGAGAGAGAGATAGAGGACGAGAGATAGAGGGGGAGAGAGGAGAGAGCTAGAGGGGAGAGAGAGAGATAGAGGGGAGTGAGAGGGGAGAGAGAGAGGGGGGGGGGAGAGACAGGGGAGAGAGAGAGCGCAAAAGAGAGGAGGGAGAGAGAGCGCAAAAGAGAGGGGTGAGAGAGAGCGCAAAAGAGAGGGGTGAGAGAGAGAGCACAAAAGAGTGGGGAGAGAGCGCAAAAAGAGGGGGGAGAGAGAGAGCGCAAAAGAGGGGGGAGAGAGAGAGCGCAAAGAGGGGGGAGAGAGAGCGCAAAAGAAGAGGGGAGAGAGAGCGCAAAAGAGAGGGGGAGAGAGAGGAGCTCAAAAGAGAGGGGGGAGAGAGAGCGCAAAAGAGGGGGAGAGAGAGCGCAAAAGAGAGGGGGGAGAGAGAGATCTCAAAAGAGAGGGGGGGGAGAGAAAGCGCAAAAGAGAGGGGGGGAGAGAGAGCAAAAGAGAGGGGCAGGGAGAGAGAGAGAGAAGGGGGGAGAGAGAGATAGAGGGGAGAGAGAGAGAGAGATAGAGGGTGAGAGAAGAGAGAGCTAGAGGGGGAGAGGGGAGAGAGATAGAGGGGAGTGAGAGGGGGGGAGAGAGAGAGAGAGGGGGGAGAGAGAGAGAGGGGGGGAGAGACAGGGGAGAGAGAGAGCGCAAAAGAGAGGAGGGAGAGAGAGCGCAAAAGAGAGGGTGAGAGAGCGCAAAAGAGAGGGGTGAGAGAGAGCGCAAAAGAGAGGGGTGAGAGAGAGAGCACAAAAGAGAGGGGGAGAGAGAGCGCAAAAGAGAGGGGGAGAGAGAGAGCGTAAAAGAGGGGGGAGAGAGCGCAAAAGAGGGGGGAGAGAGAGAGCGCAAAGAGGGGGGAGAGAGGAGAGCGCAAAAGAGGGGGGAGAGAGAGCGCAAAAGAGGGGGGGAGAGAGAGCGCAAAAGAGAGGGGGAGAGAGAGAGCTCAAAAGAGAGGGGGGATGGAGAGAGAGCGCAAAAGAGGGGGGAGAGAGAGCGCAAAAGAGAGGGGGGAGAGAGAGATCTCAAAAGAGAGGGGGAGAGAAAGCGCAAAAGAGAGGGGGGGAAGAGAGAGCAAAAGAGAGGGGCAGGAGAGAGCGCAAGGGTGGGACTCCTGTACCCTGCAAAAAATGGCCCGTGTGGAACGGGGCTTTAGGACTAGTCTCTTATATATACAAGTCCTTTATACCTGTCCTCAATCCTGTATATCATAACATCTTATAATCCACAATTCAGATACTTTTATAACGCCCTTCAGAATTTATATGCGCATTGGTGAATGTGTTACCCTATTTGCAGAAAGCTCTTATTTGCATGTATCTAGTAGATATTATATTTATATTTGTAATATTGCTACCTCAATAAAAATTGTTTAAAAAAAAAAATATATTTCTAAATTACAATTTTAAAAACCTAACACTACGAAAAAAAATAAAAAATCTAAATTACAACTAAATTAAAACAAATCCTACAAAAAAAATTAATAATCGGCGTTTACCAAAAATAATAAACACTAAAATCACGAAAAATAAAAAACACTAAGATTACAAAAATAATAAACTAAATTATAAAAAATAAAAACAATTACACCTAATTTAATAGCCCTATAAAATAAAAAAGCCGCCCAAAATAAAAACACCCCTAGCCTACAATAAACTACCAATAGCCCTAAAAGTTATATTAATATACTTTTTTTTTATATATACTTTTTACCTTTTTAATTACCTTGTATCTAAGCCCCTGCAGACTGCCCCCTTATTTCAGTTCTTTTAAGAGACTTGCATTTTAGCCAATCAGTTCTGACTCATAAATAACTCAATGGCGTGAATCTCTATATGGCCACACATGAACTAATGCCTTTTAGCTGTGAAAAGTTGTCAAATGCATTCAAATAAGAGGTGACCTTCAAGGCTTAGAAATTAGCATATGAGCCTACCTAGATTAACTTTCAACTAAAAATACCTAGAGAACAAAGCAAATTTGATGATAAAAGTTAATTGGAAAGTTGTTTAAATCACATGCCCTATCTAAAATTCCTTTAAAAGGCTGAGGTGTGGATAAAAATAGAAAGTTGTGAACATTTGAGCCATCCCGCACATTTTGCCCTCTGCTATTTCAGTTAAATTATGTATTTGAGCTTTCCTTTCTCAATTAATTTGGATAATGGGATTGTATGGTCCCATTCAGTCATTCTTATATATCCTTTATCAAGCCCCCACCATTTCAGCATTCAGTGGGATCGGGAATAGGGGGTTTGCGAGCAGTTGATATATTTCTATCAGATGATACAATAGAATTCTATACATTAAACAAATGCTTATGAACATTGAGTTGTGAGCATTGTGGTGGTCTTAAGTCTTTTGGCACCCAACATAAGACACCAACATGAGGGACTTTGAGAATATAGGAATCTAAGGAGACCCAGGCTTTGTATGCACTTGCACCATGTCAATAGAGAATCCTCTGGTGGGTAACCGCTTTATAATAATCTTTGATATCTGAGAGGCTTAAACCCCCATTCACTGGTGGGCCTGTATAGGTTCTCTCTTTTGATCCTGGGTCTGCTTTTGCCCCAGATGAATGAGTTAATATGCCCCTGCATTTTTCCTATAAACCAGTTAGGCAAATAGAAGACATACAAGATTATAGGCATTGTGGTCATTTTTACAGAATGGAATTGACCCCACCAGGAAATTGATTAAGCTGACCATAATAATATATCTGAATGAAGAGTGAAATATAGTTTTTATCAAATAGTTTTGAGGGATCAGGGGATAAATTAATACCAAGGTATTTAATAGCTTCTGCTTAGAGCCATAGTGGGCAGATGGAAGCTAAAGACTGGAATTTGGTTAAAGACAGTGAAATTTCGGATTTTTGGGTGTTCACAAGAAAATTGGAGGATAGTGCTGGAATGGATTGAGATGGTGAGGAAACAGAGAACAACACGTTGTCGCTATTTTAAAGTTATTAGGGCCAAGTTTGATGCCTTCAATGACCTGATTTAGATGGATATGGGAGGGTAGATCTCCATAGATAATATAAATAGAATGGGGTGATAGAGGGCAGCCCTGACGGGTGCCATTTTGAATACTAAAAGGATAAGATAGTATTTAATTTGCTAATGACCAAATATGTGGGAGATCATTTTAGGGCCAAATTCTTCTAAGGTGAGTTTTAGAAACTGACAATTAGTATATTCAAAGGCCTTTTCCACATCTGTCACAATTGACACAGATTTCATATTTTTAAACTTTGCGTTGTCAGCCGTATATAGTCAGCCCAGGATCTAACCCAATTGCTAGCGTGAAAAGATAGAACACACGCCTAGCACACTGAGGAATATCCAGGACGTGACCCACTCAGGAAACAAATAAGTAGGATATAAGGTTCTCCCAACAGAAATAGTAACACTGTATATCTTCTTGATTACAGGAAACACTAAAATAATGTCTCTTTAAGCAGGTTACTGGTAAACAAATGATAGTAGGAAATAATGTCCCTTTAAGCAGCAAACAATAGATAAATGCTCTTTCTTTGCAGATTTGCAACGAATAAGATAATGTCCCTTTAAGCAGGTTAGTAGCAAACAAATGATTAAAGATTCTTCTTTGCAGGTTTACAACAAATAAAGATAATGTCCCTTTAAGCAGGTGATTAGTAAACAAATGAGTAAAGATTCTTCTTTTCAGGTTTACAACAAATAAAGATAATGTCCCTTTAAGCAGGTGATTAGTAAACAAATGATTAAGTCTCCTTCTTTGCAGGTTTGCAACAAATAAGAGAATGTCCCTTTAAGCAGGTGATTAGTAAACAAATGATTAAGGCTCCTTCTTTGCAGGTTTGCAACAAATAAGAGAATGTCCCTTTAAGCAGGTGATTAGTAAACAAATGATTAAGGCTCCTTCTTTGCAGGTTTGCAACAAATAAGAGAATGTCCCTTTAAGCAGGTGATTAACAAACAAATGATTTAAGGCTCCTTCTTTGCAGGTTTGCAACAAATAAGAGAATGTGCCTTTAAGCAGGTTACTAGCAAACAAATGATTAATGCTCCTTCTTTGCAGGTTTGAAAATAAGATAATGTCCCTTTAAGTAGGTTACTAGCAAACAAATGATTAAAGATCCTTTTTGCAGATTTGAAACAAATAAAGTATAATGTCCTTTTAAGCAGTATTAGCAACAAATGATTAATGCTCCTTCATTGCAGATTAGAAAACAAATAAAGATAATGTCCTTTTAAGCAGGTATTAGCAAACAAAGGATTAGTACTTCTTCTTGCAGGTTTTAAACAAATAAACAAGCAATGTCAGATAAACAAGGGAGATCAAATCCAGAGAGAGGTTCCTAGGAAATGGAAGGGAATTCAGGCACAGGAAAATCTCAGGAGGAAGAGTTGAAAAAATCAACAGAGTACTCACAGATCCGAAGACAGGATTTTACAAACGGGCCCCCAAACAATATCTCCCGCCGAGATTTAAAGGATGAGAGAGAGGTCCGGCATCAGAGGGAGGTTCAGGAAAATACGTCACGTTGCTAGGCAACGTGACGTAAACACAACAGAGAGCTCCGGGAGCCGCAGTGAGGCGGCGATGAACGGAAATCGTGACAGCACCCCCCCTTCAAGGACCCCTCCGGGGGACAGGAGCAGGCTTGGAAGGATGAAGCTTGTGAAACGCCGTAATCAAAGCAGGGGCGTTCACCTGCCGAGCGGGTTCCCAGGATCGCTCCGTAACCGGATAACCCTTCCAATGAATGATGATAGTACAAATGCTTGCCACGAAGTTTGGAATCCAGAATGTGACTGACCTCAAATTCAGGATGTCCATGAACCAAAAGAGGTGGAGGTTGTAACATAGGTTTAGAATACCTATTAGACAACATAGGCTTCAGAAGAGACACATGGAATACAGGTTGAGCCTTGAGAGTCTTGGGCAGAGCAATTCGGTAGGCAGTAGAGCATACTTGACCCAGTATTCGGAAAGGACCCACATACCGTGGGCCCAATTTGGCGGAAGGCTGCTTGAGACGAAGATGACGTGAAGAGACCCACACCTTATCGCCAGGCCGATATTTGGGAGCTTTCTTTCGTCGAAGATCAGAAAAGAACTTATAACGTTTGGAAGCCTTGGAAAGAAGAAGACGTATCCTCCTCCAATGACGAGTTAATCTCCGGGCAGTTAGATCAGAAGCAGGATTTTCCGTGGAAGAAGTATGAAGGGGAAATGTTCTGGGTTGAAACCCATAGGCTGCATGAAAAGGAGAGGTCTGAAGAGAGGAATTGTATCGGGCGTTATGAGCCAATTCTGCTAATGGGAGATAGCCACTCCAATTAGAATGATGATGATCCACATAGTGCCTAAGATAAGTTTCCAGGCACTGGTTTACCCTTTCGGTTTGGCCATTAGATTCTGGATGATGTGAGGTAGATAAAGAGATCGTTTGTTCCAAAGTGCTTGCAGAGTGGATCTCCAAAACCGGGAAACAAATTTGTACCCCTCTATCTGAGACGATATCAGAGGAAAGCCATGTAATCTCACAATGTGTGAAAGAAATAGTTCAGACAGTATTTTGGCAGATGTAAACCAGGTAAAGGAATGAAGTGTGCTGTTTTAGAAAACCTGTCAACAACTACCCAAATAGTGTTGTTTCCAGCTGAAAGAGGAAGGTCTGTAATAAAATCCATGGATAAATGGGTCCAAGGCTGATGAGGAATGGGTAACGGCTGGAGCAAACCAGAAGGAAGTTGACGAGGAGTCTTATTGGCGGCACACTGTGTGCACACTGAGACATAATCTTTAACATCCTGAGAGAGAGTAGGCCACCATACATGTTTCTTGAGATTCCGAGCGTGTGTTACTGATGCCAGGATGTCCAGATGAGAGGGCTGTCATGAGCCCAAAACAGTATCTTGGAACGAAGACGTTCAGGAACAAAGAGAAGACCATCAGGGGGTTTACAAGACAAGGGAAGATTCTTCTGGGAAGATGCAAATCTTGTAACCAAGTATGTTGATAACTGGGCTAAGACTTTATGAGGTTGAAGAATGTTACTAGATTCAAGAGTTGAGGTATCTTGAAATTGTCTGGAAAGGGCGTCGCTTTGATATTCTTAGAACGGGTATATAAGACAGATTGTAATGAAAACGTGAGAAGAATAAAGACCAACGTGCTTGTCTGGAATTCAGTCGTTTGGCTGTTTGAAGATATAGAAGGTTCTTATGGTCAGTGAGTATAGTAAATGGTAAGGAAGGTACCTTCTACCAATGCCTCCATTCGTCCAAGGCCATTTTAATGGCAAGCAACTCCTATTGCCTACATCATAATTTAATTCAGAAGGGGTGAATTTCTTGGAGAAGAATCCAACAGGATGAATCTTTCCTGTGTCAGGTATTCGTTGAGAGAGAACAGCCCCAGCAGCAACAGAAGAAGCATCCACTTCTAAGATGAATTGAAAATCCGGATTAGGATGACGGAGGACAGGTGCAAGAAGAGAAGGCTTCTTTGAGAGATCGAAAGCGGTGAACAGCCTCAGGAGGCCCCATGCTTTACAATTTTGCCCTTTCCTGGTGAGAGACGTAAGAGGTGACGTAATTGTAGCAAAATCCTTTGATGAATTTTCTATAATTAACTGGCGAAAACCCAGAAACGTGAAGAGCTTTAAGAGAGTCAGGTCTAGGCCAATCCAAAATGGCAGAAAGTTTAGTTGGATCCATCTCAAACCTGATTCGGAGATTACATATCCCAAGAAGGGTATGGATCTTTGATGAAAAGAACATTTTTCCAATTTGGCAAAAAGATGATTGGTTCTTAAACGTTGAAGTACCCTCCTGACGTGATGTATATGATCTTGGTAGTTTGAGAAAAAATAAAATGTCGTCAAGATAAATGATGACAAAAATATTCAAAAACATCCCGAAAAATCTCATTCACAAAGTGTTGAAAAACAGCAGGGGCATTACACAGCCCAAAAGGCATGACCAGATATTCATAGTGCCCAAATCGAGTGTTAAAGGCTGTCTTCCACTCATCCCCTTCGCGCATACGGATGAGGTTGTATGCCCCACGAAGGTCTAGCTTGGTAAATATGGTGGAACCTTGAAGATACGTGAATAATTCGGGAAATAAGGGGTAAAGGATACCTGTTCTTGATGGTTAATTTGATTTAGCCCTCTGTAATCGATACAAGGTCGCAAGCCGCCATCCTTCTAACCACAAAAAAGAATCCAGCCCCTACAGGAGATGAGGGAGGGTCGAATAAAACCTCTGGCCAGATTATCTTTGATGTATTCTTCCAGAGCTACATTTTCAGGCCCTTGAAAGTGGGTAAGTCTTGCCTCGAGGATAGGGAGCTCAGGGAGGAGATCAATGGGGCAATCAAATGGACGGTGAGGAGGAAGACGTTCTGCTTCTTTCTTAGAAAACACATCGACCAAAATCTTGGTAAGGCATAGGTAAAGAACCAGTAGTGTCGAAAGTGAGAGCAATAGTGAGTGATGCCTTGGTAGGTTCTTGAAGACATTTAGTATGGCAAGAGACCCCCAAGAGGTGAGTTCCCCATGGGTCCAAGAAAAGGTGGGGGTTATGCAATTGAAGCCAAGGAAGACCCAAAATTATAGGAAATTGAGGAGTAGAAATAACATCAAAACATATCTTCTCACAATGAAGGACTCCGACGGAAAAAAGTATGGGTTTAGTAGTAAAACTGGATGAATCCGGAACCCCAAAGGATCTCCACTCACAGTAGAGACAGAGACTGAAAACTTTTTTCTTATCAAGGGAATTGTGTGAGTATTCACAAAAGTGGAGTCAATGAACACTCCTCCTGCGCCAGAATCGATAAGAGCTTGGGTATGTATCTTGCTACCACCAATTTGAAGAGTCACTGAACAAAAAGTTTTTTATAGAGGGAATGAACTTCTTTATGGCTTAACCCAGTTCCCCTGGACAAAAGTTAAGCCCTGGCTTTTACTGGCCTGGTAGGACACTCTCTTATTAAATGCCCCCTTTAAGGCCACAGTATAAACACAGGGCCAAGAGAACGTCTTCTTAAACGCTCAGTTTCTGTTAATTTTTATTGTTCCAACTTCCATAGGTTCAGCTTGGTCAGGAGAGGAAGAAGTATGCGTTACTGGGTTAGAAAAACGAGTGAGGCCAGACGATAAGGGGTTCGAGTTGAAGATTCTGATTTCTTTCTCTTTCTTGTATGACGTTCCCGGTATCTAGAATCGAGACAGATACAAAGATTTATCAAGGATTCAAGGGATTCTGGAAGTTCCCGATACACCAATTCGTCTTTGAGACGTTCTGAAAGTCCTTTACGAAAAGCTGCTCTAAGAGCTCCTTGATTCCAAGTAGTTTCAGATGCAAGAGGTGCGGAACTCAATAGCATACTGGGACACAGGTTGACCACCCTGTCGTAGGTCTAAAAGAGAGGCTTCCGCAGCGGAAAGACCTTCCAGGTTTGTCGAATACGTTAGAGAATACTGAAAGAAAGGTATCCCACATCCTGAAGTAAAGAATCATTCTTTTCTAACAAAGGTGATACCAGGCCAAAGCTCTTCCTTTCATTAAAGAAATGAGGAATGTAATCTTAGAAGAGGGAGTAGCAAAGAGGATAGGACTGTTACGAAAGTGAAGTCGGCATTGATTCAAAAACCCCTACAGTCTTCAGGATTCCCATCGTATTTGTCTGGGAAGAGGTATCCTGGGACTCACTTGTCCTTGTAAATTGGTTGTTGGGATTTGGAGGAGGAGAAGCTCAATAGGATTAGGATTGGGAGGAATAGGAGCAACCAAGCTCGGTAAAAATGTGTTATCTTGATCTCTCGCTTAGAGTCCAAGGATTGTAAGAGGGTAGCATGAGAATCCCAGTAATTGCCCCTGGTGAGTCACGGCCATGGATAAATCAGTGGGGTCAATTTTGGCCCGTTTGTATTGTCAGCCGTATATAGTCAGCCCAGGATCTAACCCAATTGCTAGCGTGAAAGATAGAAACACACGCTAGCACACTGAGGAATATCCAGGACGTGACCCCACTCAGGAAACAAATAAGTAGGATATAGGTTCTCCCAACAGAAATAGTAACCACTGTAATATCTTCTTGATTAAAGGAAACACTAAAATAATGTCTCTTTAAGCAGGTTACTGGTAACAAATGATAGTAGGAAATAATGTCCCTTTAAGCAGCAAACAATAGATAAATGCTCTTTTCTTTGCAGATTTGCAACGAATAAGATAATGTCCCTTTAAGCAGGTAAGTAGCAAACAAATGATAAAGATTCTTCTTTGCAGGTTTACAACAAATAAAGATAATGTCCCTTTAAGCAGGTGATTAGTAAACAAATGAGTAAAGATTCTTCTTTGCAGGTTTACAACAAATAAAGATAATGTCCCTTTAAGCAGGTCGATTAGTAAAACAAATGATTAAGGCTCCTTCTTTGCAGGTTTGCAACAAATAAGAGAATGTCCCTTTAAGCAGGTGATTAGTAAACAAATGATTAAGGCTCCTTCTTTGCAGGTTTGCAACAAATAAGAGAATGTCCCTATAAGCAGGTGATTAGTAAACAAATGATTTAAGGCTCCTTCTTTGCAGGTTTGCAACAAATAAGAGAATGTCCCTTTAAGCAGGTGATTAACAAACAAATGATTTAAGGCTCCTTCTTTGCAGGTTTGCAACAAATAAGAGAATGTGCCTTTAAGCCAGGGTTACTAGCAAACAAATGATTAATGCTCCTTCTTTGCAAGGTTTGAAAATAAGATAATGTCCCTTTAAGTAGGTTACTAGCAAACAAATGATTAAAAGATCCTTTTTTTGCAGATTTGAAACAAATAAAGATAATGTCCTTTTAAGCAAGGTATTAGCAAACAAATGATTAATGCTCCTTCATTGCAGATTAGAAACAAATAAAGATAATGTCCTTTTTATGCAGGTATTAGCAAAACAAAGGATTAGTACTTCTTCTTGCAGGTTTTAAACAATAAACAAGCAATGTCAGATAAACAAGGGAGATCAAATCCAGAGAGAGGTTCCTAGGAAATGGAAGGGAATTCAGGCACAGGAAAATCTCAGGAGGAAGAGTTGAAAAAATCAACAGAGTACTCACAGATCCGAAGACAGGATTTTACAAACGGGCCCCAAACAATATCTCCCGCCGAGATTTAAAGGATGAGAGAGAGGTCCCCGGCATCAGAGGGAGGTTCAGAAAATACGTCACGTTGACTAGGCAAACGTGACGTAAACACAACAGAGAGCTCCGGGGAGCCGCAGTGAGGCGGCGATGAACGGAAATCGTGACATGCGTAGGACATTAAATGTTAAATTTCTTATGGTTATTTCTCACTTCCCCAACACGGCACAAAGCTGTCTTTATCGTATGAATTATATCATGAAGTATAGTGTTTATACGTTTGGATAATATTTTGCCCAGAATTTTTATGCCTGAGTTTTAAAGGGATATTGTCTGATAACTGCCTGGGTCTATAGGAGATTTGTTAGGTTTCAGTATTACTGAGATGTGTGCCTCTAACATATCAGCAGAGAAGGCCTGATTATTGTATAAGTTTAGCTGGAAAAGGTGACGGTGCCAGTATGCATTTAAATGCCTTATAGTAGGCAATTTGTGATACTTTCTGGTTCTGGGCTTTGTTCCTATTGGAAGATCTGAGATGGCAGATAATACTTCAGGTTAAAGTGAGTAGGTCATGTAGGTCTTCTGCTTCGAAGGGTGTAATTTGATAAGGTGGGCATCCTTTATATGTTGGGTCATGTGAGATATATGTTCTGGGGAAGTGTCTGTTTTTAAGTTGTATAATTTGGAATGATGATTACACCAATTCCCTTGCTATCATTAAACATATGAGTTGTTATGTAGACTAAGTCTATGTATATGGGAGTTGGTAGATTGTGTTTTTAGCGCTCTCGCTAAAAGGGGGCCGGCATGGTTGCCTTTGTAGAAATATGATTTTTTAAAGAAAAAAGTGCAGGTTCTTCTCTGGTTGTGGATAGCAAGGCAAAGGATTTCTCCTGTTAAGTGTGGTCAGTCCACGGGTCTTCATTACTTCTGGGATATTAACTCCTCCCCAACAGGGAAGTGCAAGAGGATTCACCCAGCAGAGCTGCTATATAGCTCCTCCCCTCTACGTCACCCCCCAGTCATTCTCTTGCACCCAACGAATAGATAGGATGTGTGAGAGGACTGTGGTGATTATACTTAGTTTCATACCTTCAATCAAAAGTTTGTTATTTTATAATAGCACCGGAGTGTGTTATTCCTTCTCTGGTAGAATTTGAAGATGAATCTACCTGAGTTTTTTCTATGATTTTAGCCGGCGTAGTTAAGATCATATTGCTGTTTCTCGGCCATCTGAGGAGAGGTAAACTTCAGATCAGGGGACAGCGGGCAGATTAATCTGCAAAGAGGTATGTAGCAGCTTATTATTTTCTGACAATGGAATTGATGAGAAAATTCTGCCATACCGATATAATGTAAACTCAGCCTTAAATGCAGTAGCAGCAACTGGTATCAGGCTGTCATGTATGTATATTTTACACTTCAGTATTCTGGAGAATGGCACTTCACTGGAATTATACTGTATGCATAAGACTTTAGCCTAATTTGCAGGGACTAGCAACAGGCTTTTTAATAACACTTAATTTATTTAATGTTAAACGTTTTTTGCTGGCATGTAAAATCGTTTAATTTTCTGAGGTACTGGGTGAAAAAATGTTTTGGGCACTAATTTTTTTCCACTTGGCAGTCGTTTTATTTAATTTATGACAGTTTAATGATCTCTCTCACTGTTGTGTGTGAGGGGGAGGGCCTTTTTTGGCGCTTTTGCTACGCATCAAAAAAATTCAGTCAGAAGTTTATTGTCTTCCCTGCATGATCCGGTTCATCTCTACAGAACTCAGGGGTCTTCAAAACTTGTTTTGAGGGAGGTAATCACTCACAGCAGAGCTGTGAGATTGTAGTTGACTGTGATAAAAATCGTTTATTTCTGTATTTTTTTTCTGCTATCAGGGTTAGTTATCCTTTGCTAATGGGAGCAATCCTTTGCTAAAATTGTGTTTTTACAAAGATTTGATGCTATAACTTTTCAGTTTATTAATTTTCAACTGTCATAACTTTTTCTGTGCTTCTTATAGGCACAGTACGTTACTTCTAAATCTAAATTACTTAATATACCTTTCAAAGGGCAGACCTTATTCGGGCCCGGATTGAAAGAAATTATCGCTGACATTACAGGAGGTAAAGGCCATGCCCTGCCTCAAGACAGAGCCAAACCTAAGGCTAGACAGTCTAATTTTCGTTCCTTTCGTAATTTCAAAACAGGAGCAGCATCAACTTCCTCTGCACCAAAACAGGAAGGAGCTGTTGCTCGCTACAAACAAGGCTGAAGACCTAACCAGTCCTGGAACAAGGGCAAGCAGGCCAGGAAACCTGCTGCTGCCCCTAAGACAGCATGAATTGAGGGCCCCCCGATCCGGGAAATGATCTAGTGGGGGCAGACTTTCTCTCTTCGCCCAGGCTTGGGCAAGAGATGTCCAGGATCCCTGGGCGTTAGAGATCATATCTCAGGGATACCTTCTGGACTTCAAATCCTCTCCCCCAAGAGGGAGATTTCATCTGTCAGGTTGTCAACAAACCAAATAAAGAAAGAGGCGTTTCTACGCTGCGTACAAGATCTTTTATTAATGGGAGTGATCCATCCGGTTCCGCGGTCAGGACAAGGACAAGGGTTTTACTCTAATCTGTTTGTGGTTCCCAAAAAAGAGGGAACTTTCAGGCCAATCTTGGATTTAAAGATCCTAAACAAATTCCTAAGAGTTCCATCGTTCAAAATGGAAACTATTCGGACAATTTTACCCATGATCCAAAAGGGTCAGTACATGGACCACAGTGGATTTAAAGGATGCTTACCTTCACATACCGATTCACAAAGATCATTACCGGTATCTAAGGTTTGCCTTTCTAGACAGGCATTACCAGTTTGTAGCTCTTCCATTCGGATTGGCTACGGCTCCAAGAATCTTCACAAAGGTTCTGGATGCTCTTCTGGCGGTACTAAGAACGCGAGGAATTTCGGTAGCTCCGTACCTAGACGACATTCTGATACAAGCTTCAAGCTTTCAAACTGCCAAGTCTCATACAAAGTTAGTACTGGCATTTCTAAGGTCGCATGGATGGAAGGTGAACGAAAAGAAGAGTTCTCTCTTTAAACTCACAAGAGTTCCCTTCTTGGGGACTCTTATAGATTCTGTAGAAATGAAGATTTACCTGACAGAAGACAGGTTAACAAAGCTTCAAAATGCATGCCGTGTCCTTCATTCCATTCAACACCCGTCAGTAGCTCAATGCATGGAGGTGATCGGCTTAATGGTAGCGGCAATGGACATAGTACCCTTTGCACGCCTACATCTCAGACCGCTGCAATTGTGCATGCTAAGTCAGTGGAATGGGGATTACTCAGACTTGTCCCCTACTCTGAATCTGGATCAAGAGACCAGAAATTCTCTTCTATGGTGGCTTTCTCGGCCACATCTGTCCAGGGGGATGCCATTCAGCAGGCCGGACTGGACAATTGTAACAACAGACGCCAGCCTACTAGGTTGGGGCGCTGTCTGGAATTCTCTGAAGGCTCAGGGACAATGGAATCAGGAGGAGAGTCTCCTACCAATAAACATTCTGGAATTGAGAGCAGTTCTCAATGCCCTTCTGGCTTGGCCCCAGTTAACAACTCGGGGGTTCATCAGGTTTCAGTCGGACAACATCACGACTGTAGCTTACATCAACCATCAGGAGGGACAAGAAGCTCCCTAGCAATGATGGAAGTATCAAAGATAATTCGCTGGGCAGAGTCTCACTCTTGCCACCTGTCAGCAATCCACATCCCGGGAGTGGAGAACTGGGAGGCGGATTTCCTAAGTCGTCAGACTTTTCATCCGGGGGAGTGGGAACTTCATCCGGAGGTCTTTGCCCAAATACTTCGACGTTGGGGCAAACCAGAGATAGATCTCATGGCGTCTCGACAGAACGCCAAGCTTCCTCGTTACGGGTCCAGATCCAGGGATCCGGGAGCGGTTCTGATAGATGCTTTGACAGCACCTTGGACCTTCGGGATGGCTTATGTGTTTCCACCCTTCCCGATGCTTCCTCGATTGATTGCCAGAATCAAACAGGAGAGAGCATCAGTGATTCTAATAGCGCCTGCATGGCCACGCAGGACTTGGTATGCAGATCTAGTGGACATGTCATCCTGTCCACCTTGGTCTCTACCTCTGAAACAGGACCTTCTGATCCAGGGTCCCTTCAAACATCAAAATCTAATTTCTCTGAAGCTGACTGCTTGGAAATTGAACGCTTGATTTTATCAAAACGTGGTTTTTCTGAGTCAGTTATTGATACCTTAATACAGGCTAGGAAGCCTGTTACCAGAAAGATTTACCATAAGATATGGCGCAAATACTTATATTGGTGCGAATCCAAGAGTTACTCATGGAGTAAGGTTAGGATTCCGAGGATAACAGAATTTATGTTTACCTGATAAATTACTTTCTCCAACGGTGTGTCCGGTCCACGGCGTCATCCTTACTTGTGGGGATATTCTCTTCCCCAACAGGAAATGGCAAAGAGCCCAGCAAAGCTGGTCACATGATCCCTCCTAGGCTCCGCCTACCCCAGTCATTCGACCGACGTTAAGGAGGAATATTTGCGTAGGAGAAACCATATGGTACCGTGGTGACTGTAGTTAAAGAAAATAAATTATCAGACCTGATTAAAAAAACCAGGGCGGGCCGTGGACCGGACACACCGTTGGAGAAAGTAATTTATCAGGTAAACATAAATTCTGTTTTCTCCAACATAGGTGTGTCCGGTCCACGGCGTCATCCTTACTTGTGGGAACCAATACCAAAGCTTTAGGACACGGATGAAGGGAGGGAGCAAATCAGGTCACCTAAATGGAAGGCACCACGGCTTGCAAAACCTTTCTCCCAAAAATAGCCTCAGAAGAAGCAAAAGTATCAAACTTGTAAAATTTGGTAAAAGTGCGCAGTGAAGACCAAGTCGCTGCCCTACATATCTGATCAACAGAAGCCTCGTTCTTGAAGGCCCATG
Organism: Bombina bombina; assembly: GCF_027579735.1. NCBI lineage: Eukaryota > Metazoa > Chordata > Amphibia > Anura > Bombinatoridae > Bombina > Bombina bombina. The sequence continues at coordinate 1,368,619,440 of NC_069499.1, forward strand.
TGGAAGCCACAGCCCTAGTGGAATGAGCTGTGATTCTTTCGGGAGGCTGCCGTCCGGCAGTCTCGTAAGCCAATCTGATGATGCTTTTAATCCAAAAAGAGAGAGAGGTAGAAGTTGCTTTTTGACCTCTCCTTTTACCAGAATAAACAACAAACAAGGAAGATGTTTGTCTAAAATCCTTTGTAGCATCTAAATAGAATTTTAGAGCGCGAACAACATCCAAATTGTGCAACAAACGTTCCTTCTTTGAAACTGGTTTCGGACACAGAGAAGGTACGATAATCTCCTGGTTAATGTTTTTGTTAGAAACAACTTTTGGAAGAAAACCAGGTTTAGTACGTAAAACCACCTTATCTGCATGGAACACCAGATAAGGAGGAGAACACTGCAGAGCAGATCATTCTGAAACTCTTCTAGCAGAAGAAATTGCAACTAAAAACAAAACTTTCCAAGATAATAACTTAATATCAACGGAATGCAAGGGTTCAAACGGAACCCCCTGAAGAACTGAAAGAACTAAATTGAGACTCCAAGGAGGAGTCAAAGGTTTGTAAACAGGCTTAATTCTAACCAGAGCCTGAACAAAGGCTTGAATATCTGGCACAGCAGCCAGTTTTTTGTGAAGTAACACCGACAAGGCAGAAATCTGTCCCTTCAGGGAACTTGCAGATAATCCTTTTTCCAATCCTTCTTGAAGGAAGGATAGAATCCTAGGAATCTTAACCTTGTCCCAAGAGAAACCTTTAGATTCACACCAACAGATATATTTTTTCCAAATTTTGTGGTAAATCTTTCTAGTTACAGGCTTTCTGGCCTGAACAAGAGTATCAATAACAGAATCTGAGAACCCTCGCTTCGATAAAATCAAGCGTTCAATCTCCAAGCAGTCAGCTGGAGTGAAACCAGATTCGGATGTTCGAACGGACCCTGAACAAGAAGGTCTCGTCTCAAAGGTAGCTTCCAAGGTGGAGCCGATGACATATTCACCAGATCTGCATACCAAGTCCTGCGTGGCCACGCAGGAGCTATCAAGATCACCGACGCCCTCTCCTGATTGATCCTGGCTACCAGCCTGGGGATGAGAGGAAACGGCGGGAACACATAAGCTAGTTTGAAGGTCCAAGGTGCTACTAGTGCATCCACTAGAGCCCGCCTTGGGATCCCTGGATCTGGACCCGTAGCAAGGAACTTTGAAGTTCTGACGAGAGGCCATCAGATCCATGTCTGGAATGCCCCACAGCTGAGTGACTTGGGCAAAGATTTCCGGATGGAGTTCCCACTCCCCCGGATGCAATGTCTGACGACTCAGAAAATCCGCTTCCCAATTTTCCACTCCTGGGATGTGGATAGCAGACAGGTGGCAGGAGTGAGACTCCGCCCATAGAATGATTTTGGTCACTTCTTCCATCGCTAGGGAACTCCTTGTTCCCCCCCTGATGGTTGATGTACGCAACAGTTGTCATGTTGTCTGATTGAAACCGTATGAACTTGGCCCTCGCTAGCTGAGGCCAAGCCTTGAGAGCATTGAATATCGCTCTCAGTTCCAGAATATTTATCGGTAGAAGAGATTCTTCCCGAGACCAAAGACCCTGAGCTTTCAGGGATCCCCAGACCGCGCCCCAGCCCATCAGACTGGCGTCGGTCGTGACAATGACCCACTCTGGTCTGCGGAATGTCATCCCTTGTGACAGGTTGTCCAGGGACAGCCACCAACGGAGTGAGTCTCTGGTCCTCTGATTTACTTGTATCTTCGGAGACAAGTCTGTATAGTCCCCATTCTACTGACTGAGCATGCACAGTTGTAATGGTCTTAGATGAATGCGCGCAAAAGGAACTATGTCCATTGCCGCTACCATCAACCCGATCACTTCCATGCACTGAGCTATGGAAGGAAGAGGAACGGAATGAAGAATCCGACAAGAGTCTAGAAGCTTTGTTTTTCTGGCCTCTGTCAGAAAAATCCTCATTTCTAAGGAGTCTATTATTGTTCCCAAGAAGGGAACCCTTGTTGACGGGGATAGAGAACTCTTTTCCACGTTCACTTTCCACCCGTGAGATCTGAGAAAGGCCAGGACAATGTCCGTGTGAGCCTTTGCTTGAGGAAGGGACGACGCTTGAATCAGAATGTCGTCCAAGTAAGGTACTACAGCAATGCCCCTTGGTCTTAGCACAGCTAGAAGGGACCCTAGTACCTTTGTGAAAATCCTTGGAGCAGTGGCTAATCCGAAAGGAAGCGCCACGAACTGGTAATGTTTGTCCAGGAATGCGAACCTTAGGAACCGATGATGTTCCTTGTGGATAGGAATATGTAGATACGCATCCTTTAAATCCACCGTGGTCATGAATTGACCTTCCTGGATGGAAGGAAGAATAGTTCGAATGGTTTCCATCTTGAACGATGGAACCTTGAGAAACTTGTTTAAGATCTTGAGATCTAAGATTGGTCTGAACGTTCCCTCTTTTTTGGGAACTATGAACAGATTGGAGTAGAACCCCATCCCTTGTTCTCTTAATGGAACAGGATGAATCACTCCCATTTTTAACAGGTCTTCTACACAATGTAAGAATGCCTGTCTTTTTATGTGGTCTGAAGACAACTGAGACCTGTGGAACCTCCCCCTTGGGGGAAGTCCCTTGAATTCCAGAAGATAACCTTGGGAGACTATTTCTAGCGCCCAAGGATCCAGAACATCTCTTGCCCAAGCCTGAGCGAAGAGAGAGAGTCTGCCCCCCACCAGATCCGGTCCCGGATCGGGGGCCAACATTTCATGCTGTCTTGGTAGCAGTGGCAGGTTTCTTGGCCTGCTTTCCCTTGTTCCAGCCTTGCATTGGTCTCCAAGCTGGCTTGGCTTGAGAAGTATTACCCTCTTGCTTAGAGGACGTAGCACCTTGGGCTGGTCCGTTTCTACGAAAGGGACGAAAATTAGGTTTATTTTTTGCCTTGAAAGGCCGATCCTGAGGAAGGGCGTGGCCCTTACCCCCAGTGATATCAGAGATAATCTCTTTCAAGTCAGGGCCAAACAGCGTTTTCCCCTTGAAAGGAATGTTAAGTAGCTTGTTCTTGGAAGACGCATCAGCCGACCAAGATTTCAACCAAAGCGCTCTGCGCGCCACAATAGCAAACCCAGAATTCTTAGCCGCTAACCTAGCCAATTGCAAAGTGGCGTCTAGGGTGAAAGAATTAGCCAATTTGAGAGCATTGATTCTGTCCATAATCTCCTCCAAAGGAGGAGAATCACTATCGACCGCTCTTATCAGATCATCGAACCAGAAACATGCGGCTGTAGCGACAGGGACAATGCATGAAATTGGTTTGTAGAAGGTAACCTTGCTGAACAAACATCTTTTTAAGCAAACCTTCTAATTTTTTATCCATAGGATCTTTGAAAGCACAACTATCCTCTATGGGTATAGTGGTGCGTTTGTTTAAAGTGGAAACCGCTCCCTCGACCTTGGGGACTGTCTGCCATAAGTCCTTTCTGGGGTCGACCATAGGAAACAATTTTTTAAATATGGGGGGAGGGACGAAAGGAATACCGGGCCTTTCCCATTCTTTATTAACAATGTCCGCCACCCGCTTGGGTATAGGAAAAGCTTCTGGGAGCCCCGGCACCTCTAGGAACTTGTCCATTTTACAAAGTTTCTCTGGGATGACCAACTTGTCACAATCATCCAGAGTGGATAATACCTCCTTAAGCAGAATGCGGAGATGTTCCAACTTAAATTCAAATGCAATCACATCAGGTTCAGCCTGTTGAGAAATGTTCCCTGAATCAGTAATTTCTCCCTCAGACAAAACCTCCCTGGCCCCATCAGACTGGGTTAGGGGCCCTTCAGAAATATTATTATCAGCGTCGTCATGCTCTTCAGTATCTAAAACAGAGCAGCCGCGCTTACGCTGATAAGTGTTCATTTTGGCTAAAATGTTTTTGACAGAATTATCCATTACAGCCGTTAATTGTTGCATAGTAAGGAGTATTGGCGCGCTAGATGTACTAGGGGCCTCCTGAGTGGGCAAGACTCGTGTAGACGAAGGAGGGAATGATGCAGTACCATGCTTACTCCCCTCACTTGAGGAATCATCTTGGGCATCATTATCATTATCACATAAATCACATTTATTTAAATGAATAGGAATTCTGGCTTCCCCACATTCAGAACACAGTCTATCTGGTAGTTCAGACATGTTAAACAGGCATAAACTTGATAACAAAGTACAAAAAACTTTTAAAATAAAACCGTTACTGTCACTTTAAATTTTAAACTGAACACACTTTATTACTGCAATTGCGAAAAAACATGAAGGAATTGTTCAAAATTCACCAAATTTTCACCACAGTGTCTTAAAGCCTTAAAAGTATTGCACACCAAATTTGGAAGCTTTAACCCTTAAAATAACGGAACCGGAGCCGTTTTGAACTTTAACCCCTTTACAGTCCCTGGTATCTGCTTTGCTGAGACCCAACCAAGCCCAAAGGGGAATACGATACCAAATGACGCCTTCAGAAAGTCTTTTCTAAGTATCAGAGCTCCTCTCACATGCGACTGCATGCCATGCCTCTCAAAAACAAGTGCGCCACACCGGCGCGAAAATGAGGCTCTGCTTATGCTTTGGGAAAGCCCCTAAGAATAAGGTGTCTAAAACAGTGCCTGCCGATATTATTATATCAAAATACCCAGATAAAATGATTCCTCAAGGCTAAATATGTGTTAATAATGAATCGATTTAGCCCAGAAAAAGTCTACAGTTTTAATAAGCCCTTGTGAAGCCCTTATTTACGATCGTAATAAACATGGCTTACCGGATCCCATAGGGAAAATGACAGCTTCCAGCATTACATCGTCTTGTTAGAATGTGTCATACCTCAAGCAGCAAGAGACTGCACACTGTTCCCCCAACTGAAGTTAATTGCTCTCAACAGTCCTGTGTGGAACAGCCATGGATTTTAGTGACGGTTGCTAAAATCATTTTCCTCATACAAACAGAAATCTTCATCTCTTTTCTGTTTCTGAGTAAATAGTACATACCAGCACTATTTCAAAATAACAAACTCTTGATTGAATAATAAAAACTACAGTTAAACACTAAAAAACTCTAAGCCATCTCCGTGGAGATGTTGCCTGTACAACGGCAAAGAGAATGACTGGGGTAGGCGGAGCCTAGGAGGGATCATGTGACCAGCTTTGCTGGGCTCTTTGCCATTTCCTGTTGGGGAAGAGAATATCCCCACAAGTAAGGATGACGCCGTGGACCGGACACACCTATGTTGGAGAAATTGTCTTTTCTACAAGAAGGTTTAGAAAAGGGTTTATCCGCCAGTTCCTTAAAGGGACAGATTTCAGCTCTGTCCATTCTTTTACACAAACGTCTGTCAGAAGTTCCGGACGTTCAAGCTTTTTGTCAGGCTTTAGCTAGGATCAAGCCTGTGTTTAAAACTGTTGCTCCACCATGGAGTTTGAACTTAGTTCTTAATGTTTTACAGGGTGTTCCGTTTGAACCCCTCCATTCCATTGATATCAAGCTGTTATCTTGGAAAGTTCTGTTTTTAATGGCGATTTCCTCGGCTCGAAGAGTCTCTGAGTTATCTGCTTTACATTGTGATTCTCCTTATCTGATTTTTCATTCAGACAAGGTAGTTCTGCGTACTAAACCTGGGTTCCTACCTAAGGTGGTCACTAACAGGAATATCAATCAAGAGATTGTGGTTCCATCTTTGTGTCCTAATCCTTCTTCGAAGAAGGAACGTCTGCTACACAATCTAGATGTAGTCCGTGCCCTGAAATTTTATCTACAGGCAACTAAGGATTTTCGACAAACGTCTTCCCTGTTTGTCGTTTATTCTGGTCAGAGGAGAGGTCAAAAAGCTTCGGCTACCTCTCTCTCTTTTTGGCTTCGTAGCATAATACGGTTAGCCTATGAGACTGCTGGACAGCAGCCTCCTGAAAGAATTACAGCACATTCTACTAGAGCTGTGGCTTCCACTTGGGCCTTTAAGAATGAGGCTTCTGTTGAACAGATTTGCAAGGCTGCAACTTGGTCTTCTCTTCATACTTTTTCCAAATTTTACAAATTTGACACTTTTGCTTCTTCGGAGGCTGTTTTTGGGAGAAAGGTTCTTCAGGCAGTGGTTCCTTCCGTATAAAGAGCCTGCCTGTCCCTCCCGTCATCCGTGTACTTTAGCTTTGGTATTGGTATCCCAGAAGTAATGATGACCCGTGGACTGACCACACTTAACAGGAGAAAACAAAATTTATGCTTACCTGATAAATTCCTTTCTCCTGTAGTGTGGTCAGTCCACGGCCCGCCCTGTTTTTTATGGCAGGTAAAAAAAATTTGAATTATACTCCAGTCACCACTACACCCTTTGGCTTCTCCTTTCTCGTTGGTCCTTGGTCGAATGACTGGAGGTGACGTAGAGGGGAGGAGCTATATAGCAGCTCTGCTGGGTGAATCCTCTTGCACTTCCTGTTGGGGAGGAGTTAATATCCCAGAAGTAATGATGACCCGTGGACTGACCACACTACAGGAGAAAGGAATTTATCAGGTAAGCATAAATTTTGTTTTTATGTCTGTAGTAGAATTTCTATGTTTTAGTTCTAGGTGTTATAATTGGTTGGTAGGAGTGTGTACAGCTGTGTCATAATTATTTTAGATAGGCTTTGTGTTTGATTCATTTCCCCCTTATTACCACTTTGTGCGCCTCCCAAACCCTGTGGGAAGAAATATCCGGGGTAAGATGATGTTGAAAATATTCCTTTAAATATTTAGCTAATGCCTCTGAAGTAGAGGGGTGGTGCAACGAAGAGTCATCCATTCTCCATATGAACGGTATCATAGGTTTATCCAGCAAATCAAAGATTAGCAAAATTATCGAATAGAAACATTAAATTTGACGGTAGATAAGCAACCAAAAGGCCCATCAAGTCTACCCATATTACATGTTACTTTTTCTTAGGATAGCCTTATGCATGTCCCAGGCATTTTTTAATTCCTTTACAGTCTTTGGGCCCGAATTATTAAGCTCCAAAAGGAGCTTGATGCCCTTTGTCTAAAGACCGCTGCTCCATAACTTGTCTGCCTGCTCTGAGACGGTGGACAGAAATCAACCCGATCGGGTTGATTGACACCCCCTGCTAGCGGCCAATTGGCCGTAAATCTGTAGGGGGCGGTGTTGCACAAGCATTTTTGGTGAACTGCTTGTGCAATGATAAATATTGCTGTAGCCACCAATCAGCAAGCGCTATCTAGGGTGCTGAACCAATAATTGCACAAGCAGAAAGTCTGCCAGTACTAAAATAAAAGGCTTTTTTTATATATTTTTTTTTATTTTCTATATATTATTCTGCAGTGTTGGATCCCCCCATAGCCCCCAACCTCCCTGATCCCCCCCCCCAAACAGCTCTCTAACACTCCCCCTTCTACCTATATGCCACCATTAGGGTGTTTCATTTTCTAAGGCAAACAATAAACTGTAACATTTTTGCAGACTTTGCTTACGCCCCGAGTCTCAGTGATGTAAAAGAGATATATGCTAAATTTCAAGAAGATTGGATAATAATGCACACTTTGATCTGTTTTGTAAAAGTAGGCAAAAAATACGATTTTTCAATGTTAATTATTTTTATTGGGAAAACTAGAAATCGCAAACTTAAAATACTATTAAAACTATACACTAAGATTAATAGGTAATATGATAGGCAAAACATGTGTTATATTAATCAACTTTGAACGATGCAATCCCTTGTTTTGTTCGCTTGGTGACGACTTTTCTGTGATGCTCGACTACCCTCAACAAGAATTGTTTTTGTTGTTCATTCCTGACCGACTCGTTATACTTTTTTATCAGAGCAATTCCTCTTTCTGCGGTATCACTGACAACCTTAAGAGCGTTCACATGGCTTCTTAGAGAATTACTGCAGTATTCTGTCACTGAAACAGAAACAGAGGCGCCACATGTGTAGATCAATAAGGACCACAATATCCAAGCAAGACAAGACACAGGGTACTCACAAACGTGGAGGCACTCTGTTGTGCCTATGGGAGCAGGCTGGTATTCTGACAGCAAACCAGCTGGCTGTGCAAAGGAATCCCCGTCGTAGCAAACAGCACTGGTATCCTGTGGCTTCCGGTCTCCAAACTGTCCCTCTTGCCTGGATCACTTTCTTCAAACTGGAACTAATACTTTCCTAGCTTATAAGTCTGCCCCAGGGAGATGGGCAAGAGAATATGGTCACTCACGCTTAAGCAGCCTCACATGTAGAATGAACAACTTGTATTGTTAAACCTAACAATACAAGTTGTTCAGTCTACATGTGAGGCTGCTTAAGCGTGAGTGACCATATTCTCTTGCCCATCTCCCTGGGGACAGACTTATAAGCTAGGAAAGTATTAGTTCCAGTTTGAAGGAAGTTATCCAGGCAAGAGGGACAGTTTGGAGACCGGAAGCCACAGGATACCAGTGCTGTTTGCTATGACGGGAATTCCTTTGCACAGCCAGCTGGTTTGCTGTCAGAATACCAGCCTGCTCCCATAGGCACAACAGAGTGCCTCCACGTTTGTGAGTACCCTGTGTCTTGTCTTGCTTGAATATTGTGGTCCTTATTGATCTACACATGTGGCGCCTCTGTTTCTGTTTCAGTTATCCATCATAGAATTTGCATCATCCTTGTGGGTGAAGACCGAGAGCTGCCTGTTCACACGGATATTTGAGGACATTTATTGGACTTTTCTATAGTCATACTGGTTACGACTAGTGTTACGTTTGTATATATATTTTATGTTCCACAATTTATATATTTTATATATTCATATTGTGTTTTGAGATTCATATACACTGTTTTTTATAATATTTACCGTTTTATTTTAGCGCCTCCTATAGGAGACCTGTAATATACAGTATTACAGGTACTCCTATATTTATTTTTGAGTATTCTGTCACGTTGTGGATCCCAAACAATTCAAAGAACATCTTTGTTTTATTAGTAACAAAATGGCTCAGGTCTTTTCCTTCAAAAAACATGTTTTTACCCTCTAATCATTTCACTTCCTTTTTCTTTGCAGGTTTGGTTTCTAAATTTTTAGTCACATTTTCCTTAACAGCCTGAGTAATACGGTCGTCCAAAAAAGCCAATCCTACGTTTGTTTCTGACAGATACCAAAGGTGTCTCTTAGCAACTGTGAGAGCACATTTTTTGACGTCTGCATCTGGGTAAGTGCTCAGAAGCTGTAGCATATCCAAATCATTCTTTGGAGCCCATCGACTTACAATTGCCTCATGCCAAAAGCAAACATATATGAGGCTGACAAAATGTGCAACCCGTTTCATTCCTTCCAATTGTCGTTGATATTCAACTGTTTAGTGAAGAGGACAATTTTAAGTGCATATATTGCCTTTGCCATCCACCTTGCTTGATGCAGTGCCCCTGGGATCCTAAATGTAATGTTTATTCATATATGAATCTTTTTTTTCTTCTTTTGTACACTTAGTTCTTATTTTTGAGGCGAAAACCTCGTCTACTCCACTCATTGATCAACTCATACGATCTTCTCTTTGTGACCTAAGAAATTATTTATCTTCTTGTGATACACTATTCATGTCCATCACATTTTGCCGTGAAATGTCAATTAACTCAACGAGATCACCTTTCCAAATCTGCCGTTTCACATTTGCTTTATCCGTGTTTCTCGATTTCTCTTTACCCAGATTTTGGTATTCTTTGTACAGCTTCTGTATACCAGCACGGATATTCTCCTCCGTCTTAACAGGGATATTTGCTTTCCTCCACACTTCCTGTAGTTTAGTACTGGTAGATTTAGCAGCATCCGAAAGTGTTTCTTACATTTCCTTGTGATGGTAAATAAAAACTAAAAGTACTTGTTCCTTTGAAGGGAGCCGAGCTCCTAAAAACTCACCACTAGGCACCTTTTCTAGCAGCCAAATTCCACTTTTGGTTCCGATTTTAAAGTTCAATTACCTGCAAAAGATGAAAGAAATACATGAGAAGACCATTAGTGTAAAGCACTTCAATGTTAGAAATTTCACTAGTTTGTGATAAAAGTGATCAATGTGTGCAACCCATAAATATTATCCAATCTTCTTGAAATTTGGCATATATATCTTTTACATCACTGAGACTCGGGGCGTAAGCAAAGTCATATGAAAATCACATCTTTGGAAAAATGAAACACCCTAGCCACCATCTTGGGTACTGGCAGTTGTCTGCCAGTACCTAGTTTGCTGGAATTGTGCTTTATTTTAGTTTTTTAAATAAATAAAAACACCTAATTTTCTGTAGTGTAGCTGCCCCCCTCTCAATACCCTACCCCCTCCCAGATCCCTTTCCCAACACTAATTAGGCCTTATTCCCCCCTCCCTCTCCCTCCTTCCCATAGACAGTTACTATAGCATTTAATAGCGCGCGAGTGGCTCTCTCTGCATCAGTGTCTAAAAAATGGGTATTGCAGGATGCTACAATATCGAGGCATCACTGCAATACCCTGAAAGCGACTGGAAGCGATCGCGATTGCTTCCAGTGCTTCAAACCCCTGAGGACGTGCCAGGTCGTTGAGGACCTTTTTTGTAGCACGTTAGTATGCCAGTAGCAAATTCTTTTTTAATTTTATTTTATTTTATATTTATTCCCCCCCCCCCCCCCCATATCACTTTTTCTGTAGTTTATGGTCCCCCTCGCCTCTCCAGTTAATATTGTTTCATAGTGTAGGGAAGGGGTTGACAAATCTGTTCAAAATGTAGGATCCAGTACCCCACCCCTCCCTCCTCCACTGGGTTGCCCACCCGCCCCCCTCTTTGCTCCCACCGCTACCACTTGGCACCAACAGAGAATCGTTACAGAGAGTGACACAGACAGTGTCACTCTCTAACAGTAGGCGATCTGGTAACAATGGGCTTCATGTGACATGATGCCTTTTGCCTCCAGCTGCAGCTGCTTGGCAAAGTACTGTGTAGCATAGTACCTACGTCCAATTATCACAAGGGGTTAATGCCCATGGTTTTGGAATGGGATGTGCAACAAGCTCATATACTGTGACATCCCATATAGAGTAGGTCCATATAGTATAGGTCCCTGTAGCGCATTGCTGTTTCTCAGTATATCTAGATATGCTTTTCAACAAAGGATTCTTAGAAAAAAAAGTCAATTATTTAATAATAGAAAAAAATTAAAAAGTCTCTATCTGAACCATGATCATTTTGACTTATATGACGATTTACTTTGAAAATCATATACTACATATGTGGATGTGATGTTATTGTACACATTTTCAGACCTTAACCAGTTTTATTTATTTTTATCAGCTGATACTACTTAACAGACATGCTAAATTGTTTTGTTTTGTTTTTTAATTCCACTCTTGGCACTATGGAATAAAATATACATTATTATAAGTATGTTCCATTGTCATAAATATAAGAAGAAAAGATCATTGCTACTTACTGGTAAATTTGTATATTTTAAATTGTGGATTTCCAATTAATACAACTCTAATCAGAGATAATACAGAAATCTATTATTGATTCTTGTCATGTTAATGCGACAATAAAAAGATTTATTAGTAAATGAAAGCCTGTGTGTTGTCTCCTTCTCCAGTAGATGCTCTGCAAGCTGAGAAAGTCTCCAGAAGATCAGATTTAAGTTCCTCATTGATGGTGTCCCTCCAAAGGTCCTGTGACACTTCTCTTAACTTAAGACCCTCAGGGAATGGTAGCCTTTCTAATGTGAGTTACTTGACCGATGGGACAGGTAGTGACGCAGTCACTGCCTCTGATGACTTGGATCTCCCGTTGACAGAAAGTTCAGTAGAGACAGGAACTTCGGACAGCTCCCAGAGCAGAGCTGGAGAGGTGGAAGAAAGTACCAGAGCTAGGGGCGTGGCTGGACGCAGAAGCTTTGCTGGAAAAATACAGCAGCTCCTTACCCCTTCAAGGAAGCAATCTCGGATGTCTGTTGCAAGGAAAAAGTCCTCCACTGCAGAGGCCCGATCTTCACAATTATTAGACCAGTACCGTAGCAGGAGGAGTCATAGTGAAAGTTCAAGAAGGCCTGAATCAACTGCCTCTGAGGTTAGTATCTGTTAAAAATTGGTATATTTTTTGTGCTATGTAGGTTATTTTACTTGATAAGGTGAGATGATTAATTATGGAATAAGTTATAATTAAGCTTTACTTAAGGTATTTGTCCACTTGAACGCTAGTATTATGGTCTGAAAGAAATATGTTAGCATTGATGGATATATGTATAGGTACAAATCCTGAATTCCAAAAGCCAGACTTTTTTTCTTTAATGTTTTTTAAAAATATACAAATTTACCATTTTCCCGCCAGTAAGTCACAGTTTTCTCTGCCTGCTTCTGTGGTTTGTGTTCTAAAATGCAAATGATAGTCTATATTAATCTAAAACAACTATTACCTTTCTAATTACAAACTGTAATGTCTACATACTATGTATACAAAAGCATTAAAAGTATATAAAACTGCATTAAGGTTGCATGTATAAGTTGTATTATGGCATGTAAATATTGTCTAAATGACATAAGATATTGTTGTTTGCAATTGGTTCCATCCCCTCTCCAAACTGTCCCATTGGAAAGTTGTAATATTCCAAAATAAAAATTTTACACATTCCAAACCTTTTCCGGTCCCAAGCAGTTTGGATTAAGGGTTGGTTGTCTACCTGTATCTCACTGTCACAGCCCCCATTAGGAGTGTGATTTTTTTTTTTTTTCTAAACCTTTTTGTTTACATATTTTTTTCATAACCAATACTTAAGTACTGAAATTTTCAGTATAGGTGAGAAAATAAAAGTATAGGTAATAAAATAAAGGTGAAGGAGATATTTGTAAATGTTTTAATACATGCCAGGAGGTATAATAGATCGTTGGGAACACATTAAAGGGTAGAACCAATTACAGTACACTTTCCTTTAAAGAATTAAATGTAGCCCCTTTACATTTTGAGAGTTTATTTTAAATTCCATCCCTCTTATATGAAAGACACAAATCGGCACCACTGGCTTCCAGATAGCCGCCCCTGACTGGATTGTCTACAAAACAATATTACAAAAAAAAATGCTTGATGTGAAACAAACTCTGTATTCTTGATACGAGAGCCATATGGAAGAAACAGGAGAGAAAACCAAGCACAATTTCTCCAACATTGGTGTGTCCGGTCCACGGCGTCATCCTTACTTGTGGGATATTCTCTTCCCCAACAGGAAATGGCAAAGAGTCCCAGCAAAGCTGGTCACATGATCCCTCCTAGGCTCCGCCCACCCCAGTCATTCTCTTTGCTGTTGCACAGGCAACATCTCCACGGAGATGGTTAAGAGTTTTTTGGTGTTTAAATGTAGTTTTTATTCTTCTATCAAGTGTTTGTTATTTTAAAATAGTGCTGGTATGTACTATTTACTCTGAAACAGAAAAGGATGAAGATTTCTGTTTGTAAGAGGAAGATGATTTTAGCAGACAGTAACTAAAATCGATTGCTGTTTCCACATAGGACTGTTGAGATGAAGTAACTTCAGTTGGGGGAAACAGTTAGCAGACTTTTCTGCTTAAGGTATGACTAGCCATATTTCTAACAAGACTGTGTAATGCTGGAAGGCTGTCATTTCCCCTCATGGGGACCGGTAAGCCATTTTCTTAGTCAAACAAACAGAATAAAGGGCTTAATATGGGCTAAAAAACTGGTAGACATTTTTATGGGCTAAATCGATTGCTTTATTTGGGCATATTATTCAGATTTAGGCTAACAATTGGCATTTATAATCTTGGGGAACGCTTATAAAACGGCAGGCACTGTTTTGGACACCTTTTTCAGTCAGGGGGCCTTTCTAGTTATAGACTGAGCCTCATTTTCGCGCCATTAATGCGCAGTTGTTTTTTGAGAACAGGGCATGCAGATGCATGTGTGAGGGTCTAAAAATCTCTGAAAAAGCTTCTAGAAGGCGTCATTTGGTATCGTATTCCCCTCAGGGCTTGGTTGGGTCTTAGCAAAGACTATAGCTGGGACTGTATAGGGGTTAAATTTAAAAACGGCTCCGGTTCCGTTATTTTAAGGGTTAAAGCTCTGAAATTTGGTGTGCAATACTTTTAAGGCTTTAAGACACTGTGGTGAAATTTTGGTAATTTTTGAACGATTCCTTCATACTTTTTCACATGTTCAGTAATAAAGTGTTTTCTGTTTGAAATTTAAAGTGACAGTAACGGTTTTATTTTAAAACGTTTTTTGTGCTTTGTTGACAAGTTTAAGCCTGTTTAACATGTCTGTACCTTCAGATAAGCTATGTTCTATATGTATGAAAGCCAATGTGTCTCCCCATTTAAATTTATGTGATAATTGTGCCATAGCGTCCAAACAAAGTAAGGACAGTACTGCCACAGATAATGATATTGCCCAAGATGATTCCTCAAATGAGGGGAGTAAACATGATACTACATCATCTCCTACTGTGTCTACACCAGTTTTGCCCATGCAGGAGGCCCCTAGTACATCTAGTGCGCCAATACTTATTACCATGCAACAATTAACGGCTGTAATGGATAACTCCATAGCAAATCTTTTATCCAAAATGCCTACTTATCAGAGAAAGCGCGATTGCTCTGTTTTAAACACTGAAGAGCAAGAGGGCGCTGATGATAATTGTACTGTCATACCCTCACACCAATCTGAAGGGGCCATGAGGGAGGTTTTGTCTGATAGAGAAATTTCAGATTCAGGAAAAATTTCTCATCAAGCTGAACCTGATGTTGTGACATTTAAATTTAAATTAGAACATCTCCGCATACTGCTTAAGGAGGTGTTATCTACTCTGGATGATTGTGACAATTTGGTCATTCCAGAGAAATTATGCAAGATGGACAGGTTCCTAGAGGTTCCGGTGCCCCCCGACGCTTTTCCTATACCCAAGCGGGTGGCGGACATAGTAAATAAGGAGTGGGAAAAGCCCGGCATACCTTTTGTTCCCCCCCCCCCCTATATTTAAGAAATTATTTCCTATGGTCGACCCCAGAAAGGACTTATGGCAGACAGTCCCCAAGGTCGAGGGGGCAGTTTCTACTCTAAACAAACGCACTACTATTCCTATCGAAGATAGTTGTGCTTTCAAAGATCCTATGGATAAAAAATTGGAAGGTTTGCTTAAAAAGATTTTTGTACAGCAAGGCTACCTTCTACAACCAATTTCATGCATTGTTCCTGTCACTACGGCAGCGTGGTTCTGGTTCGAGGAACTAGAAAAGTCGCTCAGTAGAGAAACTCCATATGAGGAGGTTATGGACAGAGTTCACGCACTTAAATTGGCTAACTCTTTTATTTTAGATGCCGCTTTGCAATTAGCCAGATTAGCGGCGAAAAATTCAGGGTTTGCTATTGTGGCGCGCAGAGCGCTTTGGCTAAAGTCTTGGTCAGCGGATGTGTCATCCAAGACAAAATTGCTTAACATCCCTTTCAAAGGTAAAACTTTATTTGGACCAGAATTGAAAGAGATTATTTCAGACATCACTGGAGGAAAGGGCCACGCCCTTCCACAGGATAGGTCTTTTAAGGCTAAAAATAAACCTAATTTTCGTCCCTTTCGCAGAAACGGACCAGCCTCTAATTCTGCATCCTCTAAGCAAGAGGGTAATGCCTCACAACCCAAACCAGCCTGGAAACCAATGCAAGGCTGGAACAAGGGTAAGCAGGCCAAGAAGCCTGCCACTGCTAACAAAACAGCATGAAGGAGTAGCCCCCGATCCGGGACCGGATCTGGTGGGGGGCAGGCTCTCTCTCTTTGCTCAGGCTTGGGCAAGAGATGTTCAGGATCCTTGGGCGCTAGAAATAGTTTCTCAAGGTTATCTCCTGGAATTCAAGGAACTACCCCCAAGGGGAAGGTTCCACAAGTCTCACTTATCCTCAAACCAAATAAAGAGACAGGCATTCTTACATTGTGTAGAAGACCTGTTAAAGATGGGAGTGATACACCCAGTTCCAATAAAGGAACAAGGAATGGGATTTTATTCCAATCTGTTCGTAGTTCCCAAAAAAGAGGGAACGTTCAGACCAATTTTGGATTTGAAGATCCTAAACAAATTTCTCAGGGTACCATCGTTCAAAATGGAAACTATTCGGACGATTCTACCCACCATCCAGGAAAGTCAATTTATGACTACCGTGGATCTAAAGGATGCGTACCTACATATTCCTATCCACAAAGAACTTCATCAGTTCCTAAGGTTCGCTTCTCTGGACAAACATTACCAGTTTGTGGCCCTCCCATTCGGATTAGCCACTGCTCCAAGGATTTTCACAAAGGTGCTAGAGTCCCTTCTAGCGGTTCTAAGACCAAGGGGCATTGCAGTAGTACCTTACTTGGACGACATTCTAATACAAGCGTCGTCCCTGTCAAAAGCAAAGGCTCATACGGACATCGTTCTAGCCTTTCTCAGATCTCACGGATGGAAGGTGAACAAAGAAAAAAGTTCTCTGTCCCCGTCAACAAGAGTTCCCTTCTTGGGAACAATAATAGATTCCTTAGAAATGAGGATTTTTCTGACAGAGGTCAGAAAATCAAAACTTCTAAGCTCTTGTCAAGTGCTTCATTCTGTTCCTCGTCCTTCCATAGCGCAGTGCATGGAAGTAGTAGGATTGATGGTTGCAACAATGGACATAGTTCCTTTTGCACGAATTCATCTAAGACCATAACAACTGTGCATGCTCAAACAGTGGAATGGGGATTATACAGACTTGTCTCCAATGATTCAAGTAGATCAAAAGACCAGAGATTCACTCCGTTGGTGGCTGACCCTGGACCATCTGTCCCAGGGAATGAGCTTCCGCAGGCCAGAGTGGGTCATTGTCACGACCGACGCCAGTCTAGTGCGCTGGGGCGCGGTCTGGGAATCCCTGAAAGCTCAGGGACTATGGTCTCGGGAAGAGTCTCTTCTCCCGATAAACATTCTGGAACTGAGAGCGATATTCAATGCTCTCAGAGCTTGGCCAAATTCATAAGGTTCCAATCAGTCAACATGACGACCGTTGCTTATATCAATCATCAGGGGGGAACAAAGAGTTCCCTGGCGATGAAAGAAGTGACCAAAATAATTCAATGGGCGGAGGATCACTCCTGCCACTTGTCTGCGATCCACATCCCAGGAGTGGAAAATTGGGAAGCGGATTTTCTGAGTCGTCAGACATTTCATCCGGGGGAGTGGGAACTCCATCCGGAAATCTTTGCCCAAATAACTTAATTATGGGGCATTCCAGACATGGATCTGATGGCGTCTCGTCAGAACTTCAAGGTTCCTTGCTACGGGTCCAGATCCAGGGATCCCAAGGCGACTCTAGTAGATGCACTAGTAGCACCTTGGACCTTCAACCTAGTTTATGTATTCCCACCGTTTCCTCTCATTCCCAGGCTGGTAGCCAGGATCAATCAGGAGAGGGCCTCGGTGATCTTGATAGCTCCTGCGTGGCCACGCAGGACTTGGTATGCAGACCTGGTGAATATGTCATCGGCTCCACCATGGAAGCTACCTTTGAGACAGGACCTTCTTGTTCAGGGTCCATTCGAACATCCAAACCTGGTCTCCCTCCAACTGACGGCTTGGAGATTGAACGCTTGATTCTATCAAAGCGTGGGTTTTCAGATTCTGTTATAGATACTCTGGTTCAGGCCAGAAAACCTGTGACTAGAAAAATTTACCATAAAATATGGAAAAAATATATCTGTTGGTGTGAATCCAAAGGATTCCCATGGAATAAGATAAAAATTCCTAAGATTCTCTCCTTTCTACAAGAAGGTTTGGAGAAAGGATTATCTGCAAGTTCTCTAAAGGGACAGATCTCTGCTTTATCTGTCTTACTACACAAATGACTGGCAGCTGTGCCAGATGTTCAAGCTTTTGTTCAGGCTCTGGTTAGGATCAAGCCTGTTTACAGACCTTTGACTCCTCCCTGGAGTCTAAATCTTGTTCTTTCAGTTCTTCAAGGGGTTCCGTTTGAACCTTTACATTCCATAGATATTAAGTTACTATCTTGGAAAGTTTTGTTTTTAGTTGCAATTTCTTCTGCTAGAAGAGTTTCAGAGTTATCTGCTCTGCAGTGTTCTCCGCCCTATCTGGTTTTCCATACAGATAAGGTGGTTTTGCGTACTAAGCCTGGTTTTCTTCCTAAGGTTGTTTCTAACAAAAATATTAACCAGGAGATAGTTGTACCTTCTTTGTGTCCGAATCCAGTTTCAAAGAAGGAACGTTTGTTACACAATTTGGACGTTGTCCGTGCTCTAAAGTTCTATTTAGAGGCTACTAAAGATTTCAGACAAACATCTTCCTTGTTTGTTGTTTATTCTGGTTAAAGGAGAGGTCAAAAAGCGACTTCTACCTCTCTTTCCTTTTGGCTTAAAAGTATTATCCGATTGGCTTATGAGACTGCCGGACGGCAACCTCCTGAAAAAATTACAGCTCACTCCACTAGGGCTGTGGCTTCCACATGGGCCTTCAAGAACGAGGCTTCTGTTGACCAGATATGTAAGGCAGCGACTTGGTGTTCACTGCACACTTTTGCCAAATTTTACAAATTTGATACTTTTGCTTCTTCGGAGGCTATTTTTGGGAGAAAGGTTTTGCAAGCTGTGGTGCCTTCCGTTTAGGTGACCTGATTTGCTCCCTCCCTTCATCCGTGTCCTAAAGCTTTGGTATTGGTTCCCACAAGTAAGGATGACGCCGTGGACCGGACACACCAATGTTGGAGAAAACAGAATTTATGCTTACCTGATAAATTACTTTCTCCAACGGTGTGTCCGGTCCACGGCCCGCCCTGGTTTTTTAATCAGGTCTGATGAATTATTTTCTCTAACTACAGTCACCACGGTACCATATGGTTTCTCCTATATATATTTCCTCCTGTCCGTCGGTCGAATGACTGGTGGTGGGCGGAGCCTAGGAGGGATCATGTGACCAGCTTTGCTGGGACTCTTTGCCATTTCCTGTTGGGGAAGAGAATATCCCACAAGTAAGGATGACGCCGTGGACCGGACACACCGTTGGAGAAAGTAATGTATCAGGTAAGCATAAATTCTGTTTTTTCTTTCATAAAGTGGTGAGGGTCCACGAGCCATTACTCCTAGGATTTAACTCCTATGCACTAGGAGGAGGCAAAGATTTCCAAAGCTCTCACCGCTCTGGCATTTCAGTCTAATCTTTCTGCCATCACTAACTCTATGATATCAAAACAATAATTTAGTTACTTCATCTTGTAATTTATCCTGAAAAATTGATTTAGAAAAATAATAATAGGCCTCTGTTACTTTACTGTGGACACTTAGGAACAAATATAAATGATCTTCTGCACACATTCACTATGTAACATGGTAATTTTTATGAGTTCTAAGGAAAACGCTACAACTTCTGTAATGAGAGTGGAAAAACTACCAATTTATTTTATTTAGTTTACAGGAAAGCAGGCAAAATAATGAAAATAATAGTGAATGATTTAATGGTATATAAAAAAAATACTACAATTAACATTTAATTTCCTATATTTTTTTCTTATATACTTCCAAAATCAATGTGACCCTTTCATGACATTTGCCCTGCCTCAGAGCTCAGCATCCTTGGGAAGTGAGGCTGATCTATCAGACATCTCAATGTTTGTCATTCATAAGTCTGTTGACCGTTTGACTGAAGGAGGACAAGAGGTACCAACCGCAGAGGTAAGAACGAGCTGTATATTTGGTGGTTGTCTTTAGTTTCTACAATTTACACAATAATAACAGAACATAGATAAGGATACCATTTGTTCGGAACTACTTTTTTTTGCGATTATGTAGCCATAGAAAATAAAATTATAGGCAATTATTATAGGAATTTAAATTATGGTGTTACAGAGAGGGTAATAAATACATTTGGAAATATTAAAGGTACTCATCAAAATGACTTGTTTTTTTGTTCAGGTAGTGCTATCCAGTTGCTCACTTTGTCCAGCGTGTCAGTCCCTTGTATATGATGAAGACATCATGGCCAGCTGGACCTCTGATGATTCTAATCTGAAGACAGTCTGCCCTTTCTGTTCCCAGCATTTTGTGCCCTTTCTACAAATCCGCATCACAGATCTTCAAATGCATCGGAGGTGTGGGAAATCATAGAACATAGCACATATATCTGCTGCATACTTTGTAATACTAGATGCAATGTAACATTGTATATCTGTCTGCTTTGTGCCCATTCTGCACTCTAGCTTCATTTCCTGTGTCACCTTTATTTTCCAGTTGCAGAATTCTCTTTCTCCTACATTGGTGTATCCGGTCCACGGCTTCATCCTTACTTGTGGGATATTCTCTTCCCCTACAGGAAGTGGCAAAGAGAGCACACAGCAGAGCTGTCCATATAGCTCCCCTCAGGCTCCGCCCCCCAGTCATTCTCTTTGCCGCTCTGAACAAGTAGCATCTCCACGGGGGTGGTAAAGAGTATGTGGTGTTAGTTGTAGTTTTTTATTTCTTTAGCTGAAGGTAGTGAAAATAGCTTGCTTTCCTCTCCTTCTGTGTCAACACCAGCTATGCCCGCACAGGCGATGCCCAGTACATCTAGCGCACCAATTGCGATTACTATGCAACAGTTAGCAGCAGTAATGGATAATTCTATCGCAGCATTTTTATCCAAACTGCCAGCTTTCCTAGGAAGCGTGATTGCTCAGTTTTAAATACAGAAAATGAGCAAGTAGACGCAGAGGATAATTTATCTGTAGTGCCCTCACATCAATCTGACTTGGCGGTGAGGGAGGGCTTGTCTGAGGGAGAAATTTCTGACACAGGAAAAGTTTCTCAGCAGGCAGAGCCTGATACCATAGCATTTAAATTTAAGCTAGAACACCTCCGCGCTCTACTTAAGGAGGTCCTGGCTACTCTTGATGATTGTGACCCTTTGGTGGTCCCAGAAAAATTGTGTAAAATGGATAAATTCTTAGAGGTCCCAGTACACACTGATGCGTTTCCTATACCTAAGAGGGTGGCGGATATAGTGAATAAGGAGTGGGAGAAACAAGGTGTACGTTTTGTTCCCCCTCCTATATTTAAGAAAATGTTCCCCATTGTTGACCCCAGAAGGGACGCGTGGCAGACGGTCCCTAAGGTAGAGGGGGCAGTTTCAAAGCTAGCTAAGCGCACAACTATACCAATAGAAGACAGTGGCGCTTTCAAAGATCCTATGGATAAAAAATTAGAAGGTTTATTTAAGAAAATTTTTGTTCAACAAGGTTTTCTTCTTCAACCAATTTCTTGCATTATTCCTGTAACCACTGCAGCTGCTTTTTGGTTTGAGGAATTAGAAAACTCGCTCCAGAAGGAGACTTCTTAGGATGAAGTCATGGATAGAATTCATGCCCTGAAGTTGGCTAATTCTTTCATTACAGATGCCGCTTTTCAGTTAGCTAAATTAGCGCTTTGACTAAAATCGTGGTCGGCGGATGTGTCGTCCAAAACAAAATTGTTTAATATTCCTTTCAAGGTAAGACCCTATTCGGGCCAGAGTTGAAAGAAATTATTTCAGATATCACTGGGGGAAAGGGCCATGCCCTTCCACAGGATAGACCTTTCAAAGTTAAAAATAAGTCTAATTTTCGTTCCTTTCGCAATTTCAGGAATGGACCGGCTTCTACCTCTACAGCCACTAGGCAAGAGGGTAACGCACCCCAGCCCAAACCAGCATGGAAACCATTGCAAGGCTGGAACAAGGGTAAACAGGCCAAAAGACCTGCTGCTGCTACCAAGACAGCATGAAGGGGTAGCCCCCGATCCGGGACCGGATCTAGTAGGGGGCAGATTTTCTCTCTTTGCTCAGGCCTGAGCAAGAGATGTTCCGGACCCCTGGGCACTAGAAATTGTCTCTCAGGGGTATCTTCTAGAATTCATGGACCTTCCTCCAAGGGGAAGGTTCCACTTGTCTCGCTTATCTTTAGACCAGATAGAGAGACAGGCATTCTTACATTGCGTAGAGTACCTTTTAAAAATGGGAGTGATAAACCCAGTTCCAACAGCAGAACAAGGACTGGGATTTTACTCAAACCTGTTTGTAGTTCCCAAAAAGGAAGGAACTTTCAGGCCAATTCTGGATTTAAAGATCCTAGACCAATTACTCAGAGTTCCATCATTCCAAATGGAAACCATTCGGATTACCAGTTTGTGGCTCTTCCCTTCGGATTGGCCACTGCTCCGAGAATTTTTACAAAGGTGCTAGGGTCCCTTCTAGCGGTGCTAAGGCCAAGGGGCATTGCAGTAGCACCTTAACTAGATGACGTTTAATACAGGCGTCGTCTTTTCACAAAGCAAGGGCTCATACGGACATTGTTCTAGCCTTTCTAAGGTCTCACGGGTGGAAGGTGAACATAGAAAAAAGTTCTCTGTCCCCGTTCACAAGGGTTCCCTTCCTGGGAACAATAATAGACTCGGTAGAAATGAAAATCTTTCTGACAGAGGTCAGGAAACTAAAACTTTTGAACACTTGTCGAGTTCTTCAATCCATTCCTCAACCCTCCATAGCTCAGTGCATGGAGGTAACAGGACTAATGGTTGCGGCAATGGACGTGGTTCCTTTTGCTCGAATTCATTTAAGACCATTGCAACTGTGCATGCTCAAACAATGAAATGGGGATTATGCAGATTTTTCTCCCCAGATTCAGATGGACCAGCAAACCAGAGACTCACTCCTCTGGTGGTTGTCTCAGGATCACCTGTCTCAGGGAATGAGTTTCCGAAGACCGAAGTGGATCATTGTCACGACCGACGCCAGCCTCTTAGGCTGGGGCGCGGTCTGGAAGTCCCTGAAGGTTCAGGGTCTATGGTCTCGGGAAGAATTTCTTCTCCTGATAAACATTTTGGAATTGAGAGCGATATTCAATGCGCTCCAGGCATGGCCTCAACTAGCGGAGGCCAAATTCATCAGTTTTCACTCGGACAACTTGACGACTGTTGCGTACATCAATCATCAGGGGGGAACAAAGAGTTCCCTGGCGATGAGGGAGGTATCCAAGATCATCAAATGGGCAGAGGATCACTCCTGCCATCTATCAGCAATTCACATCCCAGGAGTGGACAACTGGGAAGCGGATTATCTGAGTCTTCAGACTTTCCACCCGGGGGAGTGGGAACTCCACCCGGAGGTTTTTTTGCTCAGCTGACCCAGCTATGGGGCATTACAGATCTGGATCTGATGGCGTCACGTCAGAACTTCAAAGTTACACGTTACGGGTCCAGGGATCCCAAGGCGACATTGGTAGATACCTTAGTAGCGCCTTGGTCGTTCAATCTAGTTTATGTCTTTCCAGCGTTTCCCCTTCTCCCCCGGCTAGTAGCCAGGATCAAGCAGGAGAAGGCTTCAGTAATTCTAATAGCTCCTGCGTGGCCACGCAGGACTTGGTATGCAGACCTGGTGAATATGTCATCAGTTCCACCATGGAAGCTGCCTTTGAGGCAGGACCTTCTAATTCAAGGTCGATTCGAACATCCAAACCTAGTTTCTCTGCAACTGACTGCTTGGAGATTGAACGCTTGATTCTAGCTAAACGTGGGGTTTCGGAATCAGTTATAGATACTCTGATCCAGGCTAGAAAGCCTGTCACCAGGAAAATTTACCATAAGATATGGCGGAAATATCTTTGCTGGTGCGAATCCAAGGGTTACTCATGGAGTAAGATTAGGATTCCAAGGATACTATCTTTTCTCCAAGAAGGATTGGAGAAAGGTTTGTCAGCTATTTCTTTTAAGGGACAGATATCTGCTCTGTCTGTTTGGTTACACAAGCGTCTGGCAGCCATGCCAGATATTCAGGGTTTGTACTTTAGTCAGAATCAAGCCTGTCTACAGACCTGTGGCTCCTCCATGGAGTCTAAATTTAGTTCTTTCAGTTCTTCAAGGGGTTCCGTTTGAACCTCTACATTCCATAGATATTAAGTTACTATCTTGGAAAGTTTTGTTTTTTTGTAGCTATTTCTTCTGCTAGAATAGTTTCTGAATTGTCTGCTTTGCAGTGTAATTCACCCTATCTGGTGTTTCATACAGATAAGGTCGTTTTACGTACCAAACCTGGTTTTCTTCCAAAAGTGGTTTCCAATAAGAATATCAACCAGGAAATAGTTGTTCCTTCTCTGTGTCCTAATCCAGTTTCTAACAAGGAACGTCTGTTACACCATCTTGATGGGGTTCTTGTTTTAAAGTTTTATCTAAAAGCAACTAAAGACTTCAGACAAACATCGTCCTTGTTTGTCATCTATTCTGGCAAGAGGAGAAGTCAAAAGGCGACTGCGACCTCTCTGTCTTTCTGGCTGAAAAGCATCATCCTGTTGGCTTATGAGACTGCTGGAAGGCAGCCTCCTGAACGAATTACAGCTCACTCTACTAGAGCTGTGGCTTCCACATGGGCTTCCAAGAATGAGGTTTCTGTTGAACAGATTTGTAAGGCAGCGACTTGGTCTTCACTGCATACGTTTGCCAAATTTTACAAATTCATTACTTTTGCTTCTTCGGAGGCTATTTTTGAGAGACAGGTTTTGCAAGCAGTGGTGCCTTCCGTTTAGGTTACCTGACTTGTTCCCTCCCTTCATCCGTGTCCTAAAGCTTTGGTATTGGTTCCCACAAGTAAGGATGAAGCCGTGGACCGGATACACCAATGTAGGAGAAAACAGAATTTATGTTTACCTGATAAATTTCTTTCTCCTACGGTGTATCCGGTCCACGGCCCGCCCTGGCATTTTGGTCAGGTTTAAATTTATTTTTTGTAAACTACAGTCACCACTGCACCTTATGGTTCTCCTTTTTCTCCTAACCGTCGGTCGAATGACTGGGGGGCGGAGCCTGAGGGGAGCTATATGGACAGCTCTGCTGTGTGCTCTCTTTGCCACTTCCTGTAGGGGAAGAGAATATCCCACAAGTAAGGATGAAGCCGTGGACCGGATACACCGTAGGAGAAAGAAATTTATCAGGTAAACATAAATTCTGTTTTCTGTTCAGTTATTTGCATTCCACAATACTGCCCTACTTTATTTCTCTCTAATCTTTCCCTCTCTCCTTAGTACTTATGAAGATTCCTCATGCCAGCCTACAGATGAAGATCCTAATGATTGTGGCCCTGTCCTTAGTGACCGTTACCAGTGTCTTTTGTTGGATGAGGTTTCATCAAAACGAAGTCATTGTAATGGTTTTTATGATCTTCAGGTACCATACACAGAATTATGATTTATCGGTAATTTAAATATTGTTAAATTCCAAAGATGATCAGGGAAAATATATGTGTATACTTTCCACTCTAACACCCTAATTAATACATGGGGAATAACCATTAGAATCCCTACAAATAATAATAAAAATAATATAGCTATAGTTAATATGTATAATAATATAGTTGAATATTATTGGACAGCTTTTGTAGAAATAATTGTGTATTGTAAATTAAATGCCTTAATTTGTCTATTCTTAATATGAATGTCCCAGTGTTCATTTCAAAATAGTTCTTATTTTTATTTTGTTACTCTCCTTTGGATGAACATCTATTATTTTATTTAAAGTAGCTGTTGTCTGGTATTGAGCAGTGCTTTTATTTTGTTGACGTTGACTGCAAGGACCTCTAAATCTTTTCCATATCTATTTCAAATGTTTACATTTATCAGTGTCAAATCTCATTTGCCACTTACCAACCTATCGTATCAGGTGTTAGCAAATCCCCTCAGCTAATCTAGGTATGGTTTCAAAAGATAGAACTAAACTCTAACTTAATTTGATGGTAGAAGTAAATTGAGTTGACTTATGAATGTTTAATTTTGACTTTCATGCCCCATTAAAGGGAAATTAAAGTGCAAAACGAAATATTGTAGTATGTTAAAGCATTTTGTTATTGCACTATGGCTAGTATATAATTGTGTGTCTAACCCCACCAAAGAGGATAAACACAAAATTAAAGACAATTCTAGAACAGCAAGGTACTAGTGGGACATAGCTGAATGTATCTTGTGAGCCAATGACAAAAGGCATATGTGCATAGTCACCAATCGCATCTAGCTCCCTGTAATGTATTTTTTCTTCTTAGGTAACTATCTCTTTTCAAGAAAGGATAAAAAGAGAACTAAGTAAATTTGATAAAAGAAGTAAACTGAAAAGTATCTTATAATTGCTTTTCCTATTTAAATCATGAAAGATTAATTTCGCCTTTTATGTAAAATATCTCATACTACATCTGAGAGAATACCACAGACTTTAAGTCTACTGAACAATATTTTAGGGTCTTAAATATTACCTTACCTTTCCTAAGGTGCTCCCTTTGAAAGCACCAAAGGCACCTCTGCCTTCAGCATTGCTAACTTCCCTCTAACATTTGCTCCTGTTATCTGCATCCATATAAACTCTGGTTT
The DNA here is from genome assembly GCF_027579735.1 of Bombina bombina. Classification (NCBI taxonomy): domain Eukaryota; kingdom Metazoa; phylum Chordata; class Amphibia; order Anura; family Bombinatoridae; genus Bombina; species Bombina bombina. The sequence continues at coordinate 1,368,645,827 of NC_069499.1, forward strand.
GGCTGTGAGCATGCTGCTTTTTAAAATGATTACTTTTATGTCCCTTTAATTAGAAAATGTTTAAGGACTGTTAAAATGGTGTATCAAGCACTATTAAGACATTATTTATTGCTAGGAATAGTAGTTTATGACTATTATTTTTGACTTAATAAACTGTCAAGCTCAAACTTTGCCCCATAGCAACCTTTTAAGTATCAACCACTGTGATGAGGAAGTCTGAGTCCAACTGGACTATTATATCTAACCATGTGTTGTTCTTCTTCCTCAGCTGTCATCTGCCCAAAACCGGAGTTCAGAGATGTTAACAGTCGAATATCTTTGTCCTCTGGTACTTCGCAAAGAACTGGAGAGTCTGCTGGAAAATGAAGGAGGAGAGTTTCTGTCCCAGTCTGAGTTTGTTAACAATCATCCCATCATCTACTGGAACCTGGTTTGGTACTTTCAGAGGATGACACTACCCAGTAATCTGCTGCAGCTCCTCCTGCTATCCAAACATGTCCGACCGCAGCAACAGGTGAGCTGGAAATGCAGTGGTAGGTAAGTGCTATGTATAAATAGAGATTTGCCAAATTAAATTGGGAATGTATGTCAATTCTCACTCACAGGTTTCCAGTTCACACCATGTGAGCATTCACTTATTATGGGATGTTTTAGTTCAGGACCCTGACCGCTGGCCTCCTCTTTATGTTTTGTGGAAACTACACAGTGAGTATCAACACCCTTTTTCTCACAGCTAAATGTTAATATATATAGTCCTAATTCTTTAACTGTTAAAGGGACATGAAACCCAAAATTTTTCGTTCATGGTTTAGATAGAGAATACAAGTTTAAACAACTTTCTAATTGACTTCTATTATTTAATTTGCTTCCTTCTCTTGTTATCCTTTGCTGAAAGGTTTATTTAGGCAAGCTCATGAGCAGCAAAGAATCTTGGTTCTAGCTGCTGATTTGTCGCTGCACATAAATACCGATTTTCATTGGCTCATGCATTGCTACTCCTTCAACAAATGATACAAATAGAATAAAACAAATTAGATAATAGAAGTAAATAAGAAAATTGTTTAAAATTGTATTCTCTATCTCAATCATTAAAGAAAAAATGTGGGTTTCATGTCCCTTTAACTACCAGCAATTTTCAAATCTTTTGTCCTCCTTTTTTTTTTTTTTTTTTTTTTTAAAAAGGTTTTCTGATGTTGCTACAACTAAACATAGAAACACAGATTTTGATGGCAGATAAGAACCATAGGCCCATCTAGTCTGCCCACATTTCCTATAAAGTTTAGGCTAAATTAGTTTGTAGGATAGCCTTATGCTTATCTCAGGAATTCCTAACTGTTTGCCTTTACCACCTCTAATGGATCAACTACCCTTTCTGTGAAGAAGTACTTCCACAAAATATCTCTTTATAAACCAGCATCCCTTCAACTTAAGATCATGGCCTCTTGTTCTGTTGTTGATCTTTTTGTGAAAAATGCTTATATTCTTATTAATTCTTTATTAAGCCCCTTTATTAATTTCTCAAAAGTTATTGTATTCTATTTATTGATATGTTTTATTCAATTTATAGTCGCACATAATTAATAGTAAAAAAAAATATTTCTTTCTTACCAATCTGATGTCACATTATCTGCCAGACAGAATTGTTATCTTGTAAATACAAAGGTAAAGACAGTTTGTTTAATGCAATGAAGGACCTGATAAAGATCAATTTAAAAATATATCTACGGTTGATTGCAGGGCTAGACTGTACTTTCAGATGTATCAGACTTTTATATATTTATCCACTCTGTAGGATACAAGCAAACTAAGGCCTAGATTTAGAGTTCGGCGGTAGCCGTCAAAACCAGCGTTAGAGGCTCCTAACGCTGGTTTTGGGCGCCCGCTGGTATTTGGAGTCAGTGATTAAAGGGTCTAACGCTCACTTTGCAGCCGCGACTTTTCCATACCGCAGATCCCCCTACGCCATTTGCGTAGCCTATCTTTTCAATGGGATCTTTCTAACGCCGGTATTTAGAGTCGTTTCTGCAGTGAGCGTTAGAGCTCTAACGACAAGATTCCAGCCGCCTGAAAATAGCAGGAGTTAAGAGCTTTCTGGCTAACGCCGGTTCATAAAGCTCTTAACTACTGTACCCTAAAGTACACTAACACCCATAAACTACCTATGTACCCCTAAACCGAGGTCCCCCCACATCGCCGCCACTCGATTAAAATTTTTAACCCCTAATCTGCCGACCGCCACCTACGTTATACTTATGTACCCCTAATCTGCTGCCCCTAACCCCGCCGACCCCTATATTACATTTATTAACCCCTAATCTGCCCCCCACAACATCGCCGCCAGCTACTTAAAATAATTAACCCCTAATCTTCCGACCGCAAAGCGCCGCCACCTACGTTATCCCTATGTACCCCTAATCTGCTACCCCTAACACCGCCGACCCCTATATTATATTTATTATCCCCTAATCTGCCCCCCTCAACGTCGCCGACACCTGCCTACACTTATTAACCCCTAATCTGCCGAGCGGACCTGAGCGCTACTATAATAAAGTTATTAACCCCTAATCCGTCTCACTAACCCTATCATAAATAGTATTAACCCCTAATCTGCCCTCCCTAACATCGCCGACACCTACCTTCAATTATTAACCCCTAATCTTCCGATCGGAGCTCACCGCTATTCTAATAAATGTATTAACCCCTAAAGCTAAGTCTAACCCTAACACTAACACCCCCCTAACTTAAATATAATTTACATCTAACGAAATAAATTAACTCTTATTAAATAAATTAATCCTATTTAAAGCTAAATACTTACCTGTAAAATAAACCCTAATATAGCTACAATATAAATTATAATTATATTTTAGCTATTTTAGGATTAATATTTATTTTACAGGCAACTTGGTATTTATTTTAACTAGGTACAATAGCTATTAAATAGTTAAGAACTATTTAATAGTTACCTAGTTAAAATAATTACAAAATTACCTGTAAAATAAATCCTAACCTAAGATATAATTAAACCTAACACTACCCTATCAATAAAATAATTAAATAAACTACCTACAATTACCTACAATTAACCTAACACTACACTATCAATAAATAAATTAAATACAATTGCTACAAATAACTACAATTAAATAAACTAGCTAAAGTACAAAAAATAAAAAAGAACTAAGTTACAGAAAATAAAAAAATATTTACAAACATAAGAAAAATATTACAACAATTTTAAACTAATTACACCTACTCTAAGCCCCCTAATAAAATAACAAAGCCCCCCAAAATAAAAAATTCCCTACCCTATTCTAAATTTAAAAAGTTACAAGCTCTTTTACCTTACCAGCCCTGAACAGGGCCCTTTGCGGGGCATGCCCCAAGAAGTTCAGCTCTTTTGCCTGTAAAAGAAAACATACAATACCCCCCCCCCAACATTACAACCCACCACCCACATACCCCTAATCTAACCCAAACCCCCCTTAAATAAACCTAACACTAATCCCCTGATGATCTTCCTACCTTGTCTTCACCATACCAGGTTCACCGATCCGTCCTGGCTCCGATATCTTCATCCAACCCAAGCGGGGGCTAGACATCCACTGAAGAAGTCCAGAAGAGGCTCCAAAGTCTTCATCCTATCCGGCAAGAAGAGGACATCCGGACCGGCAAACATCTTCTCCAAGCCGCATCTTCTATCTTCTTCCATCCGGTGCGGAGCGGGTCCATCTTGAAGCAGGCGACGCGGATCCATCCTCTTCTTCCGATGTCTCCCGACGAATGACGGTTCCTTTAAGGGACGTCATCCAAGATGGCGTCCCTCGAATTCCGATTGGCTGATAGGATTCTATCAGCCAATCGGAATTAAGGTAGGAATTTTCTGATTGGCTGATGGAATCAGCCAATCAGAATCTAGTTCAATCCGATTGGCCGATCCAATCAGCCAATCAGATTGAGCTCGCATTCTATTGGCTGATCGGAACAGCCAATAGAATGCGAGCTCAATCTGATTGGCTGATTGGATCAGCCAATCGGATTGAACTTGATTCTGATTGGCTGATTCCATCAGCCAATCAGAAAATTCCTACCTTAATTCCGATTGGCTGATAGAATCCTATCAGCCAATCGGAATTCGAGGGACGCCATCTTGGATGACGTCCCTTAAAGGAACCGTCATTCGTCGGGAGACATCGGAAGAAGAGGATGGATCCGCGTCGCCTGCTTCAAGATGGACCCGCTCCGCACCGGATGGAAGAAGATAGAAGATGCGGCTTGGAGAAGATGTTTGCCGGTCCGGATGTCCTCTTCTTGCCGGATAGGATGAAGACTTTGGAGCCTCTTCTGGACTTCTTCAGTGGATGTCTAGCCCCCGCTTGGGTTGGATGAAGATATCGGAGCCAGGACGGATCGGTGAACCTGGTATGGTGAAGACAAGGTAGGAAGATCATCAGGGGATTAGTGTTAGGTTTATTTAAGGGGGGTTTGGGTTAGATTAGGGGTATGTGGGTGGTGGGTTGTAATGTTGGGGGGGGGTATTGTATGTTTTCTTTTACAGGCAAAAGAGCTGAACTTCTTGGGGCATGCCCCGCAAAGGGCCCTGTTCAGGGCTGGTAAGGTAAAAGAGCTTGTAACTTTTTAAATTTAGAATAGGGTAGGGAATTTTTTATTTTGGGGGGCTTTGTTATTTTATTAGGGGGCTTAGAGTAGGTGTAATTAGTTTAAAATTGTTGTAATATTTTTCTTATGTTTGTAAATATTTTTTTATTTTCTGTAACTTAGTTCTTTTTTATTTTTTGTACTTTAGCTAGTTTATTTAATTGTAGTTATTTGTAGCAATTGTATTTAATTTATTTATTGATAGTGTAGTGTTAGGTTAATTGTAGGTAATTGTAGGTAGTTTATTTAATTATTTTATTGATAGGGTAGTGTTAGGTTTAATTATATCTTAGGTTAGGATTTATTTTACAGGTAATTTTGTAATTATTTTAACTAGGTAACTATTAAATAGTTCTTAACTATTTAATAGCTATTGTACCTAGTTAAAATAAATACCAAGTTGCCTGTAAAATAAATATTAATCCTAAAATAGCTAAAATATAATTATAATTTATATTTTAGCTATATTAGGGTTTATTTTACAGGTAAGTATTTAGCTTTAAATAGGAATAATTTATTTAATAAGAGTTAATTTATTTCGTTAGATGTAAATTATATTTAAGTTAGGGGGGTGTTAGTGTTAGGGTTAGACTTAGCTTTAGGGGTTAATACATTTATTAGAATAGCGGTGAGCTCCGATCGGAAGATTAGGGGTTAATAATTGAAGGTAGGTGTCGGCGATGTTAGGGAGGGCAGATTAGGGGTTAATACTATTTATGATAGGGTTAGTGAGACGGATTAGGGGTTAATAACTTTATTATAGTAGCGCTCAGGTCCGCTCGGCAGATTAGGGGTTAATAAGTGTAGGTAGGTGTCGGCGACGTTGTGGGGGGCAGATTAGGGGTTAATAAATATAACATAGGGGTCGGCGATGTTAGGGCAGCAGATTAGGGGTACATAGGGATAACGTAGGTTGCGGCGGTTTACGGAGCGGAAGATTAGGGGTTAAAACTGTAATGCAGGGGTCAGCGATAGCGGGGGCGGCAGATTAGGGGTTAATAAGTGTAAGGTTAGGGGTGTTTAGACTCGGGGTACATGTTAGAGTGTTAGGTGCAGACGTAGGAAGTGTTTCCCCATAGGAAACAATGGGGCTGCGTTAGGAGCTGAACGCTGCTTTTTTGCAGGTGTTAGGTTTTTTTTCAGCTCAAACAGTCCCATTGTTTCCTATGGGAGAATCGTGCACGAGCACGTTTTTGATGCCGGCCACGTCCGTAAGCAACTCTGGTATCGAGAGTTGCATTTGCGGTAAAAATGCCCTACGCTCCTTTTTTGGAGCCTAACGCAGCATTTGTTTGAACTCTCGATACCAGAGTTAAATTTATGGTGCGGCCAGAAAAAAGCCCGCGGAGCGTTAACAGCCCTTTTACCGCCGAACTCTAAATCTAGGCCTAAGAATGCATTGACTGGGCTCCATCTCACAGAACAAACTGTAAGCAGTGCTTGTTTTTAGCAACCTCCCTGACATTTGCTTACTTTGTCTTTTAAAATCCAAAACTGATTACACATTGAATCAATGAATGCACTGGGTTATCATCATCCGTACTTCACTTTATTTAGCACTGACACTTAAAAAATTAATCTCCTCTTATAAGATCTTATCAGAATATATCACAGTTTTTACTAACAGTGTACCAATGCTGATATACTAATGCAACTTCTTTTTAGTCACAAGAGAGTCTAATCAGACACTGCATGCAACAATAACATAATAATATTACACATTTTGATTCAGTAAACCTATATCCAACAGCTGTAATTACGAGATCACTAAAACATAATAACATATTTTTAAAAGGCCCAGATTACAAGTGGCGCACTAATGATAGCAGGGGATGCGATAAGCAGTATCGCTGGACCAACTTGATATTACAAGTCCATGGTAAATCAGATTTACCAGAAAAGGTTTAGTGAGGCCGACATCGCTCTAGCAAACCCTATACTTTCAATAGATATCGCAAATGTGCTAAATATCACTGATATTACAAGTTGAAAGTTATGGGTTGTGCTCAATCAGAAGCTAAAATTGTGCAAGAAAAAAAACAAAATTTATGCTTACCTGATAAATTTCTTTCTTTCAGGATATAGAGAGTCCACAACGTCATTCAATTACTAGTGGGAATATCACTCCTGGCCAGCAGAAGGAGGCAAAGAGTACCACAGCAAATCTGTTAAATGTCACTCCCCTACCCATAATCCCCAGTCATTTGACCAAAGGGAAATGGAAAAAGAATAACAAAAAGGTGTAGAGGTGCCTGAGGTTTAGTAAAAAATAACTGTCTTAATAAAGGGTGAGGTCGTGGACTCTCCATATCCGGAAAGAAATACATTTATCAGGTAAGCATACATTTTGTTTTCTTTCCTAAGATATGGAGCATCCACAATGTCATTCAATTACTAGTGGGAACCAATACCCAAGCTAGAGGACACAGAATGAACAGGGAGGGTGAACAAGACAGGCAGACCTGAACAGAAGGCACCACCGCTTGAAGAACCTTTCTCCCAAAAGAGGCTTCAGCCGAGGCAAAAGTATCAAATTTGAAAAAAGTATGCAGAGAGGACCAAGTTGCAGCCTTGCAAAGCTGTTCCACAGAAGCTTCATCTTTGAAAGCCCAAGAAGAGGAGACAGCTCTAGTGGAATAAGCTGTAATTCTCTCAGTAGGCTGCTGTCCAGCGATCTCATAAGCAGAACAAATCATACTTTTCAACCAGAGGGAAAGAGGAGTAGAAGTAGTATTCTGACCCTTACGCTTTCCTGAGAAACAAACAAACAGGGCAGAAGACTGGCGAAAATCCTTAGTTGTCTGAAGGTAGAATTTTGGAGCATGCACAACATTCATGTTGTGCAACAGACGTTCTTTATGAAAAAAAGGATTGGGACAGAGAGAAGGAACAACAATTTCCTGATTAATATTTCTATCCGAAACCACTTTAGGAAGAAACCCCAATTTAGTACGAAGAACCGCCTTATCGGCATGAAAGATAAGGTAAGGCGAATCACACTGCTAAGCCGAGAGTTTGGAAACTCTCCGAGCAGAAGAGATAGCAATAAGAAACAAAACCTTCCAAAATAACAACTTAATTTCTCCAACATAGGTGTGTCCGGTCCACGGCGTCATCCTTACTTGTGGGATATTCTCTTCCCCAACAGGAAATGGCAAAGAGCCCAGCAAAGCTGGTCACATGATCCCTCCTAGGCTCCGCCTACCCCAGTCATTCTCTTTGCCGTTGTACAGGCAACATCTCCACGGAGATGGCTTAGAGTTTTTTAGTGTTTAACTGTAGTTTTTATTATTCAATCAAGAGTTTGTTATTTTGAAATAGTGCTGGTATGTACTATTTACTCAGAAACAGAAAAGAGATGAAGATTTCTGTTTGTATGAGGAAAATGATTTTAGCAACCGTAACTAAAATCCATGGCTGTTCCACACAGGACTGTTGAGAGCAATTAACTTCAGTTGGGGGAACAGTGTGCAGTCTCTTGCTGCTTGAGGTATGACACATTCTAACAAGACGATGTAATGCTGGAAGCTGTCATTTTCCCTATGGGATCCGGTAAGCCATGTTTGTTACGATCATAAATAAGGGCTTCACAAGGGCTTATTAAGACTGTAGACTGTTTCTGGGCTAAATCGATTCATTATTAACACATATTTAGCCTTGAGGAATCATTTTATCTGGGTATTTTGATATAATAATATCGGCAGGCACTGTATTAGACACCTTATTCCTTAGGGGCTTTCCCAAAGCTTAAGCAGAGCCTCATTTTCGCGCCGGTGTGGCGCACTTGTTTTTGAGAGGCATGGCATGCAGTCGCATGTGAGAGGAGCTCTGATACTTAGAAAAGACTTTCTGAAGGCGTCATTTGGTATCGTATTCCCCTTTGGGCTTGGTTGGGTCTCAGCAAAGCAGATACCAGGGACTGTAAAGGGGTTAAAGCTTAAAACGGCTCCGGTTCCGTTATTTTAAGGGTTAAAGCTTCCAAATTTGGTGTGCAATACTTTTAAGGCTTTAAGACACTGTGGTGAAAATTTGGTGAATTTTGAACAATTCCTTCATGTTTTTTCGCAATTGCAGTAATAAAGTGTGTTCAGTTTAAAATTTAAAGTGACAGTAACGGTTTTATTTTAAAACGTTTTTGTACTTTGTTATCAAGTTTATGCCTGTTTAACATGTCTGAACTACCAGATAGACTGTGTTCTGAATGTGGGGAAGCCAGGATTCCTATTCATTTAAATAAATGTGATTTATGTGATAATGACAATGATGCCCAAGATGATTCCTCAAGTGAGGGGAGTAAGCATGGTACTGCATCATTCCCTCCTTCGTCTACACGAGTCTTGCCCACTCAGGAGGCCCCTAGTACATCTAGCGCGCCAATACTCCTTACTATGCAACAATTAACGGCTGTAATGGATAATTCTGTCAAAAACATTTTAGCCAAAATGAACCCTTGTCAGCGTAAGCGTGGCTGCTCTGTTTTAGATACTGAAGAGCATGACGACGCTGATATTAATATCTCTGAAGGGCCCCTAACCCAGTCTGATGGGGCCAGGGAGGTTTTGTCTGAGGGAGAAATTACTGATTCAGGGAACATTTCTCAACAGGCTGAACCTGATGTGATTGCATTTAAATTTAAGTTGGAACATCTCCGCATTCTGCTTAAGGAGGTATTATCCACTCTGGATGATTGTGAAAAGTTGGTCATCCCAGAGAAACTATGTAAAATGGACAAGTTCCTAGAGGTGCCGGGGCTCCCAGAAGCTTTTCCTATACCCAAGCGGGTGGCGGACATTGTTAATAAAGAATGGGAAAGGCCCGGTATTCCTTTCGTCCCTCCCCCCATATTTAAAAAATTGTTTCCTATGGTCGACCCCAGAAAGGACTTATGGCAGACAGTCCCCAAGGTCGAGGGAGCGGTTTCCACTTTAAACAAACGCACCACTATACCCATAGAGGATAGTTGTGCTTTCAAAGATCCTATGGATAAAAAATTAGAAGGTTTGCTTAAAAAGATGTTTGTTCAGCAGGGTTACCTTCTACAACCAATTTCATGCATTGTCCCTGTCGCTACAGCCGCATGTTTCTGGTTCGATGAGCTGATAAAGACGCTCGATAGTGATTCTCCTCCTTATGAGGAGATTATGGACAGAATCAATGCTCTCAAATTGGCTAATTCTTTCACCCTAGACGCCACTTTGCAATTGGCTAGGTTAGCGGCTAAGAATTCTGGGTTTGCTATTGTGGCGCGCAGAGCGCTTTGGTTGAAATCTTGGTCGGCTGATGCGTCTTCCAAGAACAAGCTACTAAACATTCCTTTCAAGGGGAAAACGCTGTTTGGCCCTGACTTGAAAGAGATTATCTCTGATATCACTGGGGGTAAGGGCCACGCCCTTCCTCAGGATCGGCCTTTCAAGGCAAAAAATAGACCTAATTTTCGTCCCTTTCGTAAAAACGGACCAGCCCAAAGTGCTACGTCCTCTAAGCAAGAGGGTAATACTTCTCAAGCCAAGCCAGCTTGGAGACCAATGCAAGGCTGGAACAAGGGAAAGCAGGCCAAGAAACCTGCCACTGCTACCAAGACAGCATGAAATGTTGGCCCCCGATCCGGGACCGGATCTGGTGGGGGGCAGACTCTCTCTCTTCGCTCAGGCTTGGGCAAGAGATGTTCTGGATCCTTGGGCGCTAGAAATAGTCTCCCAAGGTTATCTTCTGGAATTCAAGGGACTTCCCCCAAGGGGGAGGTTCCACAGGTCTCAGTTGTCTTCAGACCACATAAAAAGACAGGCGTTCTTACATTGTGTAGAAGACCTGTTAAAAATGGGAGTGATTCATCCTGTTCCATTAAGAGAACAAGGGATGGGGTTCTACTCCAATCTGTTCATAGTTCCCAAAAAAGAGGGAACGTTCAGACCAATCTTAGATCTCAAGATCTTAAACAAGTTTCTCAAGGTTCCATCGTTCAAGATGGAAACCATTCGAACTATTCTTCCTTCCATCCAGGAAGGTCAATTCATGACCACGGTGGATTTAAAGGATGCGTATCTACATATTCCTATCCACAAGGAACATCATCGGTTCCTAAGGTTCGCATTCCTGGACAAACATTACCAGTTCGTGGCGCTTCCTTTCGGATTAGCCACTGCTCCAAGGATTTTCACAAAGGTACTAGGGTCCCTTCTAGCTGTGCTACGACCAAGGGGCATTGCGGTAGTACCTTACTTGGACGACATTCTGATTCAAGCGTCGTCCCTTCCTCAAGCAAAGGCTCACACGGACATCGTCCTGGCCTTTCTCAGATCTCACGGTTGGAAAGTGAACGTGGAAAAGAGTTCTCTATCCCCGTCAACAAGGGTTCCCTTCTTGGGAACAATTATAGACTCCTTAGAAATGAGGATTTTTCTGACAGAGGTCAGAAAAACAAAACTTCTAGACTCTTGTCGGATACTTCATTCCGTTCCTCTTCCTTCCATAGCTCAGTGCATGGAAGTGATCGGGTTGATGGTAGCGGCAATGGACATAGTTCCTTTTGCGCGCATTCATCTAAGACCATTACAACTGTGCATGCTCAGTCAGTGGAATGGGGACTATACAGACTTGTCTCCGAAGATACAAGTAAATCAGAGGACCAGAGACTCACTCCGTTGGTGGCTGTCCCTGGACAACCTGTCACAAGGGATGACATTCCGCAGACCAGAGTGGGTCATTGTCACGACCGACGCCAGTCTGATGGGCTGGGGCGCGGTCTGGGGATCCCTGAAAGCTCAGGGTCTTTGGTCTCGGGAAGAATCTCTTCTACCGATAAATATTCTGGAACTGAGAGCGATATTCAATGCTCTCAAGGCTTGGCCTCAGCTAGCGAGGACCAAGTTCATACGGTTTCAATCAGACAACATGACAACTGTTGCGTACATCAACCATCAGGGGGGAACAAGGAGTTCCCTAGCGATGGAAGAAGTGACCAAAATTATTCTATGGGCGGAGTCTCACTCCTGCCACCTGTCTGCTATCCACATCCCAGGAGTGGAAAATTGGGAAGCGGATTTTCTGAGTCGTCAGACATTGCATCCGGGGGAGTGGGAACTCCATCCGGAAATCTTTGCCCAAGTCACTCACCTGTGGGGCATTCCAGACATGGATCTGATGGCCTCTCGTCAGAACTTCAAAGTTCCTTGCTACGGGGCCAGATCCAGGGATCCCAAGGCGGCTCTAGTGGATGCACTAGTAGCACCTTGGACCTTCAAACTAGCTTATGTGTTCCCGCCATTTCCTCTCATCCCCAGGCTGGTAGCCAGGATCAATCAGGAGAGGGCGTCGGTGATCTTGATAGCTCCTGCGTGGCCACGCAGGACTTGGTATGCAGATCTGGTGAATATGTCATCGGCTCCACCTTGGAAGCTACCTTTGAGACGAGACCTTCTTGTTCAGGGTCCGTTCGAACATCCGAATCTGGTTTCACTCCAGCTGACTGCTTGGAGATTGAACGCTTGATTTTATCGAAGCGAGGATTCTCAGATTCTGTTATCGATACTCTTGTTCAGGCCAGAAAGCCTGTAACTAGAAAGATTTACCACAAAATTTGGAAAAAATATATCTGTTGGTGTGAATCTAAAGGATTCCCTTGGGACAAGGTTAAGATTCCTAGGATTCTATCCTTCCTTCAAGAAGGATTGGAAAAAGGATTATCTGCAAGTTCCCTGAAGGGACAGATTTCTGCCTTGTCGGTGTTACTTCACAAAAAGCTGGCAGCTGTGCCAGATGTTCAAGCCTTTGTTCAGGCTCTGGTTAGAATCAAGCCTGTTTACAAACCTTTGACTCCTCCTTGGAGTCTCAATTTAGTTCTTTCAGTTCTTCAGGGGGTTCCGTTTGAACCCTTACATTCCGTTGATATTAAGTTATTATCTTGGAAAGTTTTGTTTTTAGTTGCAATTTCTTCTGCTAGAAGAGTTTCAGAATTATCTGCTCTGCAGTGTTCTCCTCCTTATCTGGTGTTCCATGCAGATAAGGTGGTTTTACGTACTAAACCTGGTTTTCTTCCAAAGGTTGTTTCTAACAAAAACATTAACCAGGAGATTATCGTACCTTCTCTGTGTCCGAAACCAGTTTCAAAGAAGGAACGTTTGTTGCACAATTTGGATGTTGTTCGCGCTCTAAAATTCTATTTAGATGCTACAAAGGATTTTAGACAAACATCTTCCTTGTTTGTTGTTTATTCAGGTAAAAGGAGAGGTCAAAAAGCAACTTCTACCTCTCTCTCTTTTTGGATTAAAAGCATCATCAGATTGGCTTACGAGACTGCCGGACGGCAGCCTCCCGAAAGAATCACAGCTCATTCCACTAGGGCTGTGGCTTCCACATGGGCCTTCAAGAACGAGGCTTCTGTTGATCAGATATGTAGGGCAGCGACTTGGTCTTCACTGCACACTTTTACCAAATTTTACAAGTTTGATACTTTTGCTTCTTCTGAGGCTATTTTTGGGAGAAAGGTTTTGCAAGCCGTGGTGCCTTTCATTTAGGTGACCTGATTTGCTCCCTCCCTTCATCCGTGTCCTAAAGCTTTGGTATTGGTTCCCACAAGTAAGGATGACGCCGTGGACCGGACACACCTATGTTGGAGAAAACAGAATTTTTGTTTACCTTATAAATTACTTTCTCCAACGGTGTGTCCGGTCCACGGCCCGCCCTGGTTTTTTAATCAGGTCTGATAATTTATTTTCTTTAACTACAGTCACCACGGTACCATATGGTTTCTCCTATGCAAATATTCCTCCTTAACGTCGGTCGAATGACTGGGGTAGGCGGAGCCTAGGAGGGATCATGTGACCAGCTTTGCTGGGCTCTTTGCCATTTCCTGTTGGGGAAGAGAATATCCCACAAGTAAGGATGACGCCGTGGACCGGACACACCGTTGGAGAAAGTAATTTATCAGGTAAACATAAATTCTGTTATCTATGAAATGCATTGGCTCAAACGGAGCCTGCTGCAAAACTTTAAGAACAAGATTAAGGCTCCAAGGAGATGCAGCAGGTTTAAACACAGGCCTGTTTCTGACTAGGGCCTGACAAAAAGTTTGAACATCCCTTTCTCCAGACCTTCCTAGAGAAAAGACAAAATTCTAGGAATCCTGACCCTACTCCAAGAGTAGCCCTTAGATTCACACCAATAAAGGTATTTATGCCATACCTTATGGTAAATTTTTCGAGTAACAGGCTTGCGAGCCTGGATCATGATCTCAATAACCGACTTAGAAAATCCACGCTTAGAACTAAGCGTTCAATCTCCAAGCAGTCAGCTTCAGAGAAACGAGATTTGGATGGAGGAATGGACCCTGAGTTAGAAGGTCCTTCCTCAGAGGCAACCTCCAAGGCGGCCGAAAAGACATCTTTACTAGGTGGGCACCTCCCATTTGAGGGTTAACCTGACGAACACCTCCGGATGAAGAGCCCACTCCCCGGGATGAAATATTTGTCTGCTCAGGAAATCCGCTTCCCAGTTGTCCACTCCAGGAATGTGGATGGCAGATAGACAACAATTGTGAGCTTCCGACAACTGAATAATCCGTGCCAGCTCCTTCATGGCTAAGGAACTCCGAGTTCCTCCCTGGTGGTTGATGTAAGCCACTGAGGTAATGTTTTCCGACTGAAACCTGATAAACTGGGCTAAGGAGAATTGAGGCCAAGCCATAAGAGCGTTGTAAATAACTTAACTCCAAGATGTTTATGGGGAGAGCAGGCTCCTCCCGAATTTATAGTCCCTGCGCCTTTAACAAGTACCAGACTGCTCCCCAGCCTAGCAGGCTGGCGTCCATGGTCACAATCACCAGGAAGGTCTCCGGAAGCATGTGCCCTGAGACAGATGGTCCTGAGAAAGCCACCACGGGAGAAAATCTCTTGTCAACTGGTCTAGATCTATCCTCAAAGATATGGAGATGCGTCTGATATATATTTAGCCCTTGTTAATGCCTTTGTCAGTACAGTGTATAAGGCTCTAAGGGCTAATATACTGTGCACTGCTGTTGTAATTCAGAGTGATTGGTTGCAATTTCTTTAAGTGCATGTATGTTGGATAAACTCGTATATAATATGTGTTTGAGTAAATAGTACAACACTTAGCTTTATACCAATATCTCGTATACCATAATGACAGTTTCCTCGGTATAATAACTTGTTCTCTTTATCGTTATTATATTCAGCAGATTTGCACAGTAAATACTTGTAGTATGCACTCACCCGGTTCAATTTGGCGTACAGCTGCCACGTCCCTGTTCCACACAGCTTAGTCCTCGCTGGGCTCCTAATGTTGTTAGAAAACACGCCTTGGGAACCAATGTTGCAATTTTGCAGGGGATAGTGGCCTCTTTCAGGTGTATAAGGAAATCCAGGTGAGGATACAATAACAGCTGATTGTAACGGATAAGCCCGATCCGTTTAAGCAATAAACAAATGGCAGAAGATTTCACCTTTAGCGATGAAGTGAATCAGCCGTCCAATGCGCCAAAATAATGGGTATAAAATATAACTTTTATTTGACAAATGCAGGTAAAAGTTCTTGTAGCATAGTACAATTGTGTATAAAATATCACAGCTAGTGAACCAGTTAGCTTCTATTCACTGGTAACTGGTTCACTAGCTGTGATATTTGATACACAATTGTACTATTGTGCTATGCTACAAGAACTTTTACCTGCATTTGTCAAATAAAAGTTATATTTTATACCCATTATTTTGGCGTATTGGACGGCTGATTCACTTCATCGATAAAGGTGAAATCTTCTGTCATAGATCTATCCTCAGACAGATCCTAATGGTTTCCATTCCATTGTCCGAGCATGCATAATTGCAGAGCTCTCAAATGGAATAGAGCAAAGGGAATGATGTCCATGGAAGCCACCATCAGACCAATTACCTCCATACATTGAGCCACTGATGGCCAAACTGTAGACTGAAGAGACAGGCAAGAGGAGAGAATTTGGGATTTTCTGACCTCCGTCAGAAAAATTTTCATAGATAGGGAATCTATGATGGTCCCTAAGAAAACCACCCTTGTAGATGGAACAAGAGAAATCTTTACCAGATTCACTTTCCAACCGTGGGAACGTAGAAAAGACAACAAGATCTCTGTATGAGAGTTTGCTTGTTGAAAAGATGGCGCCTGAACCAATATGTCGTCCAGGTATGGTGCCACATCAATTCCCCGAGACCTGATCACTGCCAAGAGAGCCCCCAGAACCTTTGAGAAAATTCTGGGAGCTGTGGCAAAGCCAAACAGAAGAGCCACAAACTGAAAGTGTTTGTCTAGAAAGGCGAATCTCAGGAATTTGTGATGATCCCTGTGGATGGGAACATAAAGATACGCGTCCTTCGGGTCTATGGTCGTCATGAACTGACCCTCTTGGACCAAAGGAAGAATGTAACGAATGGTTTCCATTTTGAAGGACAGTACCCTGAGAAACTTGTAGAGGCACTTTAGGTCTAAAATGGGTTGAAAAGTTCCCTCTTTCTTCTGTTATGTGTGATCAGTCCACGGGTCATCATTACTTCTGGGATATAACTCCTCCCCAACAGGAAATGCAAGAGGATTCACCCAGCAGAGCTGCATATAGCTCCTCCCCTCTACGTCAGTCCCAGTCATTCTCTTGCACCCAACGACTAGATAGGATGTGTGAGAGGACTATGGTGATTATACTTAGTTTTTATGACTTCAATCAAAAGTTTGTTATTTTAAAATAGCACCGGAGCGTGTTATTACTTCTCTGGCAGAGTTTGAGGAAGAATCTGACAGAGATTTTTTACTATGATTTTAACCGGAGTCGTTAAGATCATATTGCTGTTCTCGACCATCTGAGGGAGGTAAAGGCTTCAGATCAGGGGACAGCGGGCAGATGAATCTGCATTGAGGTATGTGGCAGTTTTTATTTTCTGAATGGAATTGATGAGAAAAGCCTGCCATACCGTTAAAATGACATGTATGTATACACTTCAGTATTCTGGGGATGGTATTTCACCGGAACTACTGTGTTAAAGGTCACTAATCCTTTTAATAACTATTCTCATGTTAAACGTTTTTGCTGGAATGTAGAATCGTTTACATTGCTGAGGTACTGTGTGAATAAATGTTTGGGCATTATTTTCCACTTGGCAGTTTTTTGCTTTAATTGTGACAGTTTCGTTTCTCTTCACTGCTGTGTGGGAGAGGGAGGGGCCGTTTTTGGCGCTCTTTGCTACGCATCAAAAAATTCCAGTCAGCTACTTTTATATTTCCTGCATGATCCGGTTCATCTCTGACAGATCTCAGGGGTCTTCAAACTTCTTTGAAGGGAGGTAAATTCTCTCAGCAGAGCTGTGAGAATTCTTATAGTGACTGTGTATAAAAAACGTTGTTTTGTTTTCTTATGTACAAATTTAATTAGTGTTGTTTTTTACTAATGGGAACAAACCTTTGCTAAAAGTTGTGTTGTTTTAAAATTTGATGCAATAACTGTTTTTCAGTTCATTATTTCAACTGTCATTTAATCGTTAGTACCTCTTTGAGGCACAGTACGTTTTTTTGCTAAAAAAGATTATAACCAAGTTGTAAGTTTTTTGCTAGTGTGTTAAACATGTCTGACTCAGAGGAAGATATCTGTGTCATTTGTTCCAATGCCAAGGTGGAGCCCAATAGAAATTTATGTACTAACTGTATTGATGCTACTTTAAATAAAAGTCAATCTGTACAATGTGAACAAATTTCACCAAACAGCGAGGGGAGAGTTATGCCGACTAACTCGCCTCACGCGACAGTACCTGCATCTCCCGCCCGGGAGGTGCGTGATATTTTGGCGCCTAGTACATCTGGGCGGCCATTACAGATAACATTACAAGATATGGCTACTGTTATGACTGAAGTTTTGTCTAAATTACCTGAACTAAGAGGCAAGCGTGATCACTCTGGGGTGAGAACAGAGTGCGCTGACAATGCTAGGGCCATGTCTGATACTGCGTCACAGCTCGCAGAGCATGAGGACGGAGAGCTTCATTCTGTGGGTGACGGTTCTGATCCAAACAGATTGGACTCAGATATTTCAAATTTTAAATTTAAATTGGAGAACCTCCGTGTACTACTAGGGGAGGTCTTAGCAGCTCTCAACGATTGTAACACTGTTGCAATACCAGAGAAACTGTGTAGGTTGGATAAATACTTTGCGGTACCGGCGAGTACTGACGTTTTTCCTATACCTAAGAGACTAACTGAAATTGTTACTAAGGAGTGGGATAGACCCGGTGTGCCGTTCTCACCCCCTCCAATATTTAGAAAGATGTTTCCAATAGACGCCACCACTCGGGACTTATGGCAAACGGTCCCCAAGGTGGAGGGAGCAGTTTCTACTTTAGCTAAGCGTACCACTATCCCGGTGGAGGATAGCTGTGCTTTCTCAGATCCAATGGATAAAAAATTAGAGGGTTACCTTAAGAAAATGTTTGTTCAACAAGGTTTTATATTACAACCCCTTGCATGTATCGCGCCGATTACGGCTGCGGCAGCATTTTGGATTGAGTCGCTTGAAGAGAACCTTAGTTCCTCTACGCTAGACGACATTACGGACAGGCTTAGAGTCCTTAAACTAGCTAATTCTTTCATTTCGGAGGCCGTAGTACATTTAACCAAACTTACGGCTAAGAACTCAGGATTCGCCATACAGGCACGCAGGGCACTGTGGCTAAAATCCTGGTCAGCTGATGTTACTTCTAAGTCCAAATTACTTAATATACCTTTCAAGGGGCAGTCCTTATTCGGGCCCGGTTTGAAAGAAATTATCGCTGACATTACGGGAGGTAAGGGCCACGCCCTACCTCAAGACAAGGCCAAAGCTAAGGCTAGACAGTCTAATTTTCGTCCCTTTCGGAATTTCAAAACAGGAGCAGCATCAACCTCCACTGCACCAAAACAGGAAGGAGCTGTTGCTCGTTACAGGCAAGGCTGGAAGCCTAACCAGTCCTGGAACAAAAGCAAGCAGGCCAGGAAACCTGCTGCTGCCCCAAAGACAGCATGAACCGAGAGCCCCCGATCCGGGACCGGATCTAGTAGGGGGCAGACTCTCTCTCTTCGCCCAGGCCTGGGCAAGAGATGTTCAGGATCCCTGGGCACTAGAGATCATATCTCAGGGATACCTTCTAGACTTCAAATTATCTCCCCCAAGAGGGAGATTTCATCTGTCAAGGTTGTCAACAAACCAGATAAAGAAAGAAGCGTTTCTACGCTGCGTACAAGATCTGTTAACAATGGGAGTGATCCATCCGGTTCCGTGGTCGGAACAAGGACAAGGGTTCTACTCAAACCTGTTTGTGGTTCCCAAAAAAGAGGGAACTTTCAGGCCAATCTTAGATTTAAAGACTCTAAACAAATTCCTAAGAGTTCCATCGTTCAAAATGGAAACTATTCGGACAATCTTACCCATGATCCAAGAAGGTCAGTACATGACCACAGTGGATTTAAAGGATGCTTACCTTCACATACCGATCCACAAAGATCATCACCGGTATCTAAGGTTTGCCTTCTTAGACAGGCACTACCAGTTTGTAGCTCTTCCATTCGGATTGGCTACGGCTCCAAGAATCTTCACAAAGGTTCTGGGTGCCCTTCTAGCGGTACTAAGACCGCGAGGGATTTCGGTAGCTCCGTACCTAGACGACATTCTAATACAAGCTTCAAGCTTTCAAACTGCCAAGTCTCATACAGAGTTAGTTCTGGCATTTCTAAGGTCGCATGGATGGAAAGTGAACGAAAAGAAGAGTTCTCTCTTTCCTCTCACAAGAGTTCCATTCTTGGGGACTCTTATAGATTCTGTAGAAATGAAGATTTACCTGACAGAAGACAGGTTAACAAAACTTCAAAATGCATGCCGCGTCCTTCATTCCATTCAACACCCGTCAGTAGCTCAATGCATGGAGGTGATCGGCTTAATGGTAGCGGCAATGGACATAGTACCTTTTGCACGCCTACACCTCAGACCGCTGCAATTATGCATGCTAAGTCAGTGGAATGGGGATTACTCAGATTTGTCCCCTACTCTGAATCTGAATCAAGAGACCAGAAATTCTCTTCTATGGTGGCTTCATCGGCCACACCTGTCCAGGGGAATGCCATTCAGCAGGCCAGACTGGACAATTGTAACAACAGACGCCAGCCTACTAGGTTGGGGCGCTGTCTGGAATTCTCTGAAGGCTCAGGGACTATGGAATCAGGAGGAGAGTCTCCTTCCAATAAACATTCTGGAATTGAGAGCAGTTCTCAATGCCCTTCTGGCTTGGCCCCAGTTAATAACTCGGGGGTTCATCAGATTTCAGTCGGACAACATCACGACTGTAGCTTACATCAACCATCAGGGAGGGACAAGAAGCTCCCTAGCAATGATGGAAGTATCAAAGATAATTCGCTGGGCAGAGTCTCACTCTTGCCACCTGTCAGCAATCCACATTCCGGGAGTGGAGAACTGGGAGGCGGATTTCTTGAGTCGCCAGACTCTTCATCCGGGGGAGTGGGAACTTCATCCGGAGGTCTTTGCCCAAATACTTCGACGTTGGGGCAAACCAGAGATAGATCTCATGGCGTCTCGCCAGAACGCCAAACTTCCTCGCTACGGGTCCAGATCCAGGGATCCGGGAGCAGTTCTGATAGATGCTTTGACAGCACCTTGGAACTTCAGGATGGCTTATGTGTTTCCACCCTTCCCGCTGCTTCCTCGATTGATTGCCAAAATCAAACAGGAGAGAGCATCAGTAATTCTAATAGCACCTGCTTGGCCACGCAGGACTTGGTATGCAGATCTAGTGGACATGTCATCCTGTCCGCCTTGGTCTCTACCTCTAAGACAGGACCTTCTGATACAGGGTCCATTCAAACATCAAAATCTAACTTCTCTGAAGCTGACTGCTTGGAAATTGAACGCTTGATTTTATCAAAACGTGGTTTTTCTGAGTCGGTTATTGATACCCTGATTCAGGCTAGGAAGCCTGTTACCAGAAGGATTTACCATAAAATATGGCGGAAATACCTATACTGGTGCGAATCCAAAGGTTACTCCTGGAGTAAAGTTAGGATCGCTAGGATATTGTCTTTTCTACAAGAAGGTTTAGAAAAGGGTTTATCAGCTAGTTCATTAAAGGGACAGATTTCAGCTCTGTCCATCTTGTTACACAGACGGCTGTCAGAAAATCCAGACGTCCAGTCCTTTTGTCAGGCTTTAGCTAGGATCAAGCCTGTGTTTAAAGCTGTTGCTCCACCATGGAGTTTAAACTTAGTTCTTAACGTTTTACAGGGTGTTCCGTTTGAACCCCTTCATTCCATTGATATAAAAATGTTATCTTGGAAAGTTCTGTTTTTAATGGCTATTTCCTCGGCTCGAAGAGTCTCTGAGTTATCAGCCTTACATTGTGATTCCCCTTATCTGATTTTTCACTCAGACAAGGTAGTTCTGCGTACTAAACCTGGGTTCTTACCTAAGGTAGTCACTAACAGGAACATCAATCAAGAGATTGTTGTCCCATCCTTGTGTCCAAATCCTTCTTCAAAGAAGGAACGTCTTTTACACAATCTGGATGTAGTTCGTGCCCTCAAGTTCTACTTGCAGGCAACTAAAGATTTTCGCCAAACTTCTTCCTTGTTTGTCGTTTACTCTGGACAGAGGAGAGGTCAAAAAGCTTCTGCTACCTCTCTCTCTTTTTGGCTTCGTAGCATAATACGTTTAGCCTATGAGACTGCTGGACAGCAGCCTCCTGAAAGAATTACAGCTCACTCCACTAGAGCTGTGGCTTCCACTTGGGCCTTTAAGAATGAGGCCTCTGTTGAACAGATTTGCAAGGCTGCAACTTGGTCTTCGCTTCATACTTTTTCCAAATTTTACAAATTTGACACTTTTGCTTCTTCGGAGGCTATTTTTGGGAGAAAGGTTCTTCAGGCAGTGGTTCCTTCTGTATAATGAGCCTGCCTATCCCTCCCGTCATCCGTGTACTTTTGCTTTGGTATTGGTATCCCAGAAGTAATGATGACCCGTGGACTGATCACACATAACAGAAGAAAACATAATTTATGCTTACCTGATAAATTCCTTTCTTCTGTTGTGTGATCAGTCCACGGCCCGCCCTGTTTTAAGGCAGGTAAATATCTTTTAAATTATACTCCAGTCACCACTTCACCCTTGGTTACTCCTTTCTCGTTGATTCTTGGTCGAATGACTGGGACTGACGTAGAGGGGAGGAGCTATATGCAGCTCTGCTGGGTGAATCCTCTTGCATTTCCTGTTGGGGAGGAGTTATATCCCAGAAGTAATGATGACCCGTGGACTGATCACACAACAGAAGAAAGGAATTTATCAGGTAAGCATAAATTATGTTTTTTTGGGAACCACAAACAGATTTGAATAGAATCCTTGACCCTGTTCCCTTACTGGAACTGGAACAATCACTGTCAGGGAGGAAAGGTCCTGAACGCAGTTTAAGAATGCCTCTCTTTTTACCTGGTCTGCAGATAATCTTGAGAGGTGGAATCTGCCCCTGGGAGGGAAAGTGTTGAATTCTATTTTGTAACCCTGAGATACTATGTCCACAGCCCAAGGATCTGGGACATCTCGTCTCCACGCTTGACAAAACAGGGAAAGTCTGCCCCCCACTTGATCCGAACCTGGACCTGGGGCCGACCCTTCATGCGGACTTAGACTCAGCTGGGGTTTTCTTTTATTGCTTCCCCTTATTCCAAGACTGATTGGGCTTCCAAGAAGACTTGGACTGCTCCTGCTTGGAAGAGGGAGAGGAAGACTTTTTACCTTTGAAGTTACGAAAGGAACGAAAATTACTTTGACGTCCTTTAGGTCTGTTCTTGTCTTACGGTAGAAACAACCCTTACCACCCGTAATATCAGAAATTATTTCTGCCAGACCAGGTCCGAACAAGGTCTTCCCCTTGTAAGAAAGCTCCAGAAGCTTGGACTTAGAGGTAACATCAGCTGACCAAGATTTTAGCCACAATGCCCTGCGGGCTAGGACAGTGAAGCCAGACATCTTGGCTCCCAGTCTAATAACTTGCATGTTAGCATCAGAAATAAAGGAATAGGCTAGTTTGAGAGCCTTAATCCTATCTTGTATTTCCTCAATGGAGTCTCTACTAAAATTGATTCAGAGAAAGCATGCACCAATAAGATACCGCACTTGCTACTGTGGCAATATAAATTGCAGGTTGCTATTGAAGACCTTGATGAACATACATCTTCTTCAAATAAGCTTCCAGCTGTTTGTCCATGGGATCCTTAAAGGTGCAGCTATCCTCTATAGGGATTGTAGTTCTCTTAGCCAGAGTAGAAATAGCCCCTTCTACTTTAGGCACAGTGCGCCAAGAATCTTTAATGGAGTCATCAACGGGAAACATCTTTTTTAAAAACAGGAGACGGGGAGAAAGGAATCCCTGGCTTCCCCCATTCCTGTGAAATAATCTCAGTAACACAGTCTAGGACAGGAAAAACTTCCACAGAGAAAGGAACATCATAGTATTTATTAAGTTTACTAGACTTCTTAAGGATGACAACGACAGGAGTATCAGAGTCGTCCAAAGTAGCCAATACCTCCTTTAACAGTACACAAAGGTGTTAAAGTTTAAATCTGAAGTTTACTTCTTCAGTATCAGATCAAGGAATAATACTGTCCGAATCTGAGATTTCACCCTCAGAGGCTACCGGCGTATCCTCATCAGACTTATGAGGGAGGGCAAACTGCGTAGCAGTAGGTGGAACAGAAACCTTACTATCTGAATGTCTAATTTTCCTCTTGGGTTTCCCAGCATAGGATAAACAGATAATTCTGCAGATACTGCAGAAGATACCTGTGCAGCAAAATCTGCAGGCAAATAAACTCCTCCAGGAGGCTGAGAGGAACTGCAGGGCACTGTATGTGACGCCATAGAGGCTTGGGACTTTTGAAGAGAAAGCTGTGGCATTGCCTAATCACAATCATCCTGAGAGACACTGGACTCAGAGCGCAACAATTTATCTTTAAATTGAAGTGTTCTAGCTAAACATGGAGCACAGAATTGCATAGGCAAAACATGTTATGCCTCTAGGCATAACAAGCAATTGTCAAAAAACACAGTTTTGGTCCATGTCCATAATACTAAATAAAAAATTCAACAAATTGTAGAAATTTTTTAAATACACTGTTACTTTAAGAATTTTTAATACCACAATTTGGCTGCCAGAAGTCTCTAAAACGATTGTATAGTAGATCGACACTTAAGAAACTGAAATTCAATGACGCCGCTCCATGTATATCTGACACCAGAGAGAAGTCACGTGACCGGCAAAGAGAGGAAACTACGCAGCAAGTAAAAGGCGCGCGTTTCCCTCTGCCTACAACATAAGATGCAAGTAGTTGCAGCTGGTTTCAAACTCAAGCAGTTTGTCAGTTAGCCTGTTCTAGCTAAGCAAGCAAAGAAAACCAACTGCCAAATTGTAACTTTATACATCAATCCCTGTGAAAAATATAAGCCACACACTAATAAAGTATTTCAACAAAATTAGCTCAAGCCCAATAAAAGGAAGATTAACCCCTAGTCTCAACATACATAATGTGTCTGCCCACTACCAAAGAAAATCCTGTATAAAGGATTTTAAAAATGTCCCCATCTACTGCATATGACATATTCTTCTGAAGTGCAAGTGTCCAAGACCTAGAAAACAAAAGTACTTACCTGCAGTCTAGCTGTCCAGCAGGAAGACAGCTCACAAGGCGTGAAAGGACACATACTCCTTACAGAGACCTGTAGAAAAAGAAAGGAGTAACCAACTCTGGCTTTCTGTACCATGGGCAGCAATGTGTTAGGAAACAAAGGAAGGACTACCTCACAACTTCCTAACTGTTTAAAAGCCACCACTACTCTACTGAAGATATTGACGTGGACTCAGCTAAACCCAAATCCTTGCTTGCAGGGAAAAGTACCCGAAAAAGGAATTAATTTATTCAGACACCAAACTTCACCTTTTCCATTGACAGAGGCAAAGAGAATGACTTGGGATTATGGGTAGGGGAGTGACACTTAACAGCTTTGCTGTGGTGCTGTTGGCCTCCTCCTGCTGGCCAGGAGTGATATTCCCACTAGTAATTGAATGACGTTGTGGACTCTCCATATCTAAGGAAAGAAATTAGCATGACTTTAGACCTAACATAGAAAGGGTTAAAAAAAGTTTTTTTACAAAAGGCATGAAAAACATATTAAAATAAAGTATTACACTCATATATACACTTTTTAAAACAATTTTTTTTTAAATATTAAATTAAATAGTTAAAAAGGTATATGTCAAGGTGTTCGACTGGAAAGGGCTCCAATGCATGTGTGTGTTTGTATGTGTGTGTATATATATATATTATATTTATATATATATATATATATATATATATACAGGGGTTGAAAAAAACAGTCTTCCAGTGGTCTCGGACGACCTTGAATTTTCTTGGGACGGCTTAGAAAAATGGTCTGCTATTTTCAACATGTATCAGTCATATAAATAACAAAAAATAAGTGGTCGCCGGCGTATCTTCAGCCTGTGCACACTATCAATCTATTTATTATTCTCCTTGTCCTGCTGTAGCATAGCATATGTAAAGGTATGGCTGTTAGTGCCTTTAGGAAGAAGTAGGGGTGCTGCAGCTACAGTAATAAATGTGCAACCTCCATTGTAACTGCAAAACAATTGTGTGTAAGAGAGTTTGTGTGTGTTAGATAGTGAGAATATGAGAGAGTAAGAAATAGGATGTGTGTGTGAGAATATATGTGAGAGAAACTGTGTGACAGTGTTTAAACGTGTGTGTGAGTCTTATTTGTGTGTGTGAGAGTTAGTTTGTGTGAGTGTGTAAGAGAGAGCTTGTGTGAGAGAGTGTGTGTGTGTGAGAGTGTTTGTGTGTATCTGTGATTGTGTGTGCGTCTATATCTGAGTGTGTGTATATCCCTGGCTATATATGTATGTGTACAATTATTCCTGCCTCAGCTTGCTGCCATGTGAAGAAGAATATTCTATTTATGTATGACATTGTGAAAATTTGGAGTTGAAAAAGTGGAACCACAAAGAAATGTCATGGGACCATTAGCTCTTGGGCAACTTTTTCAACCCCTGTATACAGGCCCGGACTGACCATAGGGCATACTGGGCAAATGCTCGATGGGTCGCTGGTTATCTTAGCTCCGCCCACTATCGCACATACGAGTTCCCCAAAATTGTATTATAATGTGGTGCCGGTGTGGTTGTTGGGCCGCACTATCCTCGGTCCTCGCCTTTCTGACTTTGGGCTTTTCACCCGTGATGGACCTACCACGGTCGCCGAAATGCAACCATGGGAACAACTTGAACTACATCCAGTCATCCAGTACCGCTCTCAGTGCAAGCAGAGTACTGCAAGTCCCTGGATGCTTTATGCTTCTCTTACCTACTGTTACAACTGAGCCAATAATCAAACAAACTACAATTCCCAGCATGCATTCTTCACACTGCATCCAACATTTATTATCATAATAAAATAGGCATTTCAAGATACACTGTATCCAGCAGATGCTGCCCATTAATTGTCAGAAATTAGCTCTAGCTAAAGCAACCTAGGGGTTAAAGCTATTTTGGAGCTCTTTAAGATGACATTCTCATTCTGGCCCAGCAGGTGCAACCAGTCACTGTAGTTGAAGATGCCCAGAAAATCAGGAATGGGAGCAGGAGGGGCCCAGGATAACTGTTGCTGCATGGCAGTGACAGTCAGACCCAGAGTTTTTTTATTTATTTATTTAATTTACTTAAATGTCAGGTGACCTGAGTGGGAGCGCTATCATATATATATCTTGTGTGTGTGTGTGTGTGTGTGTATATATATATATATATGTGTGTGTGTGTGTGTGTGTATATATATATATATTCTTCCTAATGGGAAAGAGTCCGCAGCCACATTCATTACATATGGGAAATAAGAACCAGCCCACCAGGAGGAAGCAAAGACCCACCAGCCAAAGGCATGAATACTCCTCCCCCATCCCCAGTCATTCTTTGCCTTTTGTCCCAGGAGGTTGGCAGAGATGTGTCGGAAGTTTTCTTTTAAAATAATTTTTTCATATGTCTCTTATGGAGGGTGCTACCCTTCGACAAGGGACAGGAGTTTTAAGTAGTCCTGTCAGTCTCTCGTGGAGGGCCTGGGCGAAAGTGAGAGTCCGGAGATGAGATGCAGTGGGAGCTTCCCCTACGACACCATCCCGACTCATATTCATAGCTCCGTTTCAGCACTTGGCGTTGCCAAACTTTGTTTCGCTACAGGCTGTCTTCTCTCAAGTCCATGACGGAGGCGATGCTACTATTCGTCACACTTGAAAGGCCGTGTTCCTGTTCCACGGTGTAGATTCCGGTAAGATAGTTTCATTTTACTCTGTTATCTGTAATGTGACACACAATGAATACTCTGGAGCGCTTACTACTTTTCGCTTATGGGATTCTTATGTGATTTAACCTGCTTGTGTGTGTGCATAGGGGCTCTGCGGCTGAGACATATGCCTAGGTGGCACATATTGGCTTGTTCTTTCGGTTGTGGTTTACACGGCCTAGAACTATACCTTTGGGTTATGCTTATTTTATTCAGACTTGCTTAACTTTTTCTGTGGGCCTAGTTTTGCCACCCTTTAGTGGCACACTTTTTGGGATTTTGTGGGGCATCTGGTGACCAAGCGCGTTGTTACGCTTGGGTGGGTCTTCTTCCCCTTCCGCATTCCTGACAGAGTGTCAACGGTGGAAAAAAAAACAGCTCCGCTGAGGTATGGTCATTGGAGGTGGTGAGTGCCCCCAGCCATTGTGGGTGTCAGGTGCCAGTTGTTTTTTTTCCCCAATCCCTGTTTATCTTGTGCAGTCTTAAGCCATGGAGGATTCCAATGCCGGGACTATTTTCATATCAGATCCAGAGTGATCCTCGGGTGAGGATTGTAGTTCTGAGTCCTCCTCAGATGAGGACCATACTTTGGCCCTGTTGTCACAAGTCTGCCAATCTTGTCTCTTGTGCCTGGATAGTTTGCTGGGTCCCTCGGGCTCTGGGGATCCTGGGCCTTCCGAGCCATCAGGCTCTGGGGCTCTGCTCCTCAGGAGGCGCCTTCGCAATCGCATACTCCTTTTACTTTTGAGGTCCCTGATGTTAATGTCCCCTCCGCGCAGGGTGTATTGTTTCCCTGGAGATGGTAAGACATTTGCGATTTAATATTTTAATGGCACTGATTTGCTTGCAGGACCCTGAAGTTTCCTTGCAGTTATGTGCCTGCCTGCCTATTCCGGGTGTTCAGACCTTGAACGGCACTATACTATTCCCCCCGTGGCTGTTTGTTCCCCCTTGTTGTTCTTTACGTTATAGGATTGTGCGGCTGCGTGTCCTATTAAGACAACTTTTTGACTTATTGGGGGATCCTTTCCTTTATGGTCCGAGGACTTCTTAGTTCTCCCAAGGTTTTTCGAGATAGGCTAGTGGGGATGTGTCTCTCCCTGGTCGGTCTGTGAGCTTTCCCAGTCCTTTTGTTCTGGAGGTTATGGTTTCTGTTTGGCAGGTCCTGCAGAGACATAGTTTCTTCTGGGCGGATGCCTGCGGGTGCCCTTGTTTTTCTTTTATCTGGTCAGGAATATTTTTTCTTCTGTGTTCCCTATGGAAATTCTGGGATTGCTTGATTTAAGTTCTTCTATGGAAGTTGTTCCCGGATTTCTTCCGGCGTTTTCTGTGTGACCTGTTGCTTGTTAGTGACACATGTTGCGCCTGGCATGTCTGGCGGGACCGGCTAATTCTCTTGTAAAAAACAAACCACGCTATTCTTCTGGACCTTCGGGTCTGGATGTCGGAAACGCTTGGGCTGGCCCGTGTCAATCTGCACCCGACTTCAGGACCGGTGGTATCCCACCGCATCCTTTCGCATCCCTGATCCCACGTGGAGCGGTTAGGCCCTTTTGAGCTAATGTGATGGTTCTCCTAGGGTCTTTGCCATTGTGTAGTTTAGGCTTTGGGCCCACGGTGAGCTCTGTTTTTGGAGTCCTGTGCCTCGGGGCTTCTGATTAGGGTTTTTTTTTGTTTGTTTTTTTTCCCTATCGGACACGTGCTACAGGTGTTTTTCGCAGTATCTCTTGTGTCCTTCTTGGATTTGGATTCAAGGTGCTTGTCCTCGTTGAGATTGCCTGCCAGCGGGTCCGGCTTGGGGCGTGTTGCCTTGGGCGCTGACTTATGGAAGTCTGGTTCCTCCTTATGATTCCATCGTGGATCTTGGGGGAGAGTCTAGGTTTTTGTATTCTAGCCCTTTATCCTATCTGTATGTCCCTGTTATACACCTGGGTTTTGGGGTCAGGATGGTTCCTATTGTCTCCCTTTTAGGGAATCTGGGGTAAATCGGTTTGATACCTTTGGGGATGATGGACTCTGGACGTTTTTGTTAAGGGGTTCCTATTTCCTATTCCTGTTTCGTGTCTAGGACTAGCTTTAGCTCGGTTTGACCTCTTTTCCCCTTTTGTCTCTGCCTTCTGCAGACTTTGTCATGGCGCATGGGTTGAGCTGGTTGGTCGCCTTGCCGCTTGTGTTAAGGGGGCTCAAGCGGTTGCTCTCAGTCTTGACCCTTTTTGTGGGGTTCTGTGAGGTCTGTATTCCATTCTGTCCTAGGATTTGCGCTGGTCACTCAACACTTTGGGCGTTCTATGCCTGTACAATCATTTGTAGATAGTTGGGTGTCCGGGGAACACGTGCTCCCTGTTTTGCGTTTTTCTGAGGGACTCTTGTCTCTCTTGGATTAGCTTCGCTGCCTAGTAACGGAAAATTTGCTGTTGGGAAACATCTGCAGTTATTTACTTTGTCTTATGGCAAGCTATTGAGCCTAGGTGGCCTAGTGGTTCGCTTGTCTGTCTAGCAGGCGTCAGTTCTGGAGTTTGTACTCAGCTATGATTACTTATTTATAATCTGATGCCTGTGAGCTTGCCCTTAGGGATTTTGTCCTGGGGTTCTTCCCAGGGTCTGGTTGCTTCTCTCAAGTGTGCCTGGTGGTCCTTCACTTCCTCTTGTGTAGGGTTGGGGTTCGGTTGGTCAGCTATTTCTTTCATGTAATTAGCAAGAGTCCATGAGCTAGTGACGTATGGGATATACATTCCTACCAGGAGGGGCAAAGTTTCCCAAACCTTAAAATGCCTATAAATACACCCCTCACCACACCCACAATTCAGTTTTACAAACTTTGCCTCCTATGGAGGTGGTGAAGTAAGTTTGTGCTAGATTCTACGTTGATATGCGCTCCGCAGCAGGTTGGAGCCCGGTTTTCCTCTCAGCGTGCAGTGAATGTCAGAGGGATGTGAGGAGAGTATTGCCTATTTGAATGCAATGATCTCCTTCTACGGGGTCTATTTCATAGGTTCTCTGTTATCGGTCGTAGAGATTCATCTCTTACCTCCCTTTTCAGATCGACGATACACTCTTATATATATATACCATTACCTCTGCTGATTTTCGTTTCAGTACTGGTTTGGCTTTCTACAACATGTAGATGAGTGTCCTGGGGTAAGTAAGTAAGCTTATTTTCTGTGACACTCTAAGCTATGGTTAGGCACTTTTTTATAAAGTTCTAAATATATGTATTCAAACATTTATTTGCCTTGACTCAGGATGTTCAACATTCCTTATTTTCAGACAGTCAGTTTCATACTTGGGATAAATGCATTTGTTTCAATCTTTTTTTCTTACCTTAAAAAATTTGACTTTTTCCCTGTGGGCTGTTAGGCTCGCGGGGGCAGAAAATGCTTCATTTCATTGCGTCATTCTTGGCGCGGACTTTTTTGGCGCAAAAATTTTTTTATTTTTTTTTTCTGTTTCCGGCGTCATACGTGTCGCCGGAAGTTGCGTCATTTTTTTACGTTTTTTTGCGTCAAAAATGTCGGCGTTCCGGATGTGGCGTCATTTTTGGCGCCAAAAGCATTTAGGCGCCAAATAATGTGGGCGTCTTTTTTGGCGCTAAAAAATATGGGCGTCATTTTTGTCTCCACATTATTTAAGTCTCATTATTTATTGCTTCTGGTTGCTAGAAGCTTGTTCACTGGCATTTTTTTCCCATTCCTGAAACTGTCATTTAAGGAATTTGATCAATTTTGCTTTATATGTTGTTTTTTCTTTTACATATTGCAAGATGTTCCACGTTGCAACTGAGTCAGAAGATACTTCAGGAAAATCGCTGCCCAGTGCTGGAGCTACCAAGCTAAGTGTATCTGCTATAAACTTTTGGTATCTGTTTCTCCAGCTGTTGTTTGTATTGCATGTCATGTCAAACTTATTAATGCAGATAAAATTTCCTTTAGTACTGTTACATTACCTGTTGCTGTTCCATCAACATCTAATTTTCAAAGTGTTCCTGATAACATAAGATATTTTATTTTTTAAATCCATTAAGAAGGCTATGTCTGTTATTTCTCCTTCTAGTATACATAAAAGTCTTTTAAAACTTCTCTTTTTTCAGATGAATTTTTAAATGAACATCATCATTCTGATACTGATAATGGTTCTTCTGGTTCAGAGGTTTCTGTCTCAGAGGTTGATGCTGATAAATCTTTGTATTTGTTCAAGATGGAATTTATTCGTTCTTTACTTAAAGAAGTATTAATTGCATTAGAAATAGAGGATTCTGGTCCTCTTGATACTAAATCTAAACGTTTAAATAAGGTTTTTAAATCTCTTGTAGTTATTCCAGAAGTGTTTTCTCTCCCTGATGCTATTTCTGAAGTAATTTCCAGGGAATGGAATAATTTGGGTAATTCATTTACTCCTTCTAAACGTTTAAGCAATTATATCCTGTGCCATCTGACAGATTAGAGTTTTGGGACAAAATCTCTAAGGTTAAATGGGGCTGTCTCTACTCCTGCTAAACGTACTACTATTCCTATGGCAGATAGTACTTCATTTAAGGATCCTTTAGATAGGAAGATTGAATCCTTTCTAAGAAAAGCTTACTTATGTTCAGGTAATCTTCTTAGACCTGCTATATTTTTAGCGGATGTTGCTGCAGCTTCAACTTTTTGGTTAGAAGCTTTAGCGCAACAAGTAACAGATCATAATTTTATAGCATTATTATTATTCTATAACATGCTAATAATTTTATTTGTGATACCATCTTTTGATATCATTAGAGTTGATGTCAGGTATATGTCTCTAGCTATTTTAGCTAGAAAAGCTTTATGGCTTAAAACTTGGAATACTGATATGTCTTCTAAGTCAACTTTGCTTTCCCTTTCTTTCCAGGGTAATAAATTATTCGATTTTCAGTTGGATTCTATTATCTCAACTGTTACTGGAGGGAAGGGAACTTTTTTACCAAAGGATAAAAAAATCTAAGGTAAATTTAGGTCTAATAATCATTTTCGTTCCTTTCCTCACAACAAGGAACAAAAGCCTGATCCTTCATCCTCAGGAGCGGTATCAGTTTGGAAACCATTTCCAGTTTGGAATATATCCAAGCCTTATAGAAACCTGTAGCCAGCTCCTAAATACCCATGAAGGTGCGACCCTCATTCCAGCTCAGCTGGTATGGGGCAGTTTACGTTTTCTTTTAAGGTACAGAATTGGCTTCAAGTTAAGGCCTCCTGCAAAGAGATTTTTTTTTTCTTTCCCGTGTCCCAGTAAACACAGCAAAGGCTCAGCATTTCTGAAATGTGTTTCAGATCTAGAGTTGGCTGGAGTAATTATGCCAGTTCCAGTTCTGGAACAGGGGCTGGGGTTTTATTCTATCTCTTCATTGTACCAAAGAAGGTCAATTCCTTCAGACCAGTTCCGGATCTATCTATATTGAATCGTTATGTAAGGATACCAACATTCAAGATGGTAACTGTAGGACTATCCTGCCTTTTGTTTAGCAAGGGCATTATATGTCTACAATAGATTTACAGGATGCATATCTGCATATTCCGATTCATCCAGATCACTTTTAGTTTCTGAGATTCTCTTTTTAGACAAGCATTACCAGTTTTGTGGCTCTACCGTTTGGCCTAGCGTCAGCTCCAAGAATTTTTTTCAAAGGTTCTCGGTGCCCTTCTGTCTGTAATCAGAGAACAGGGTTTTGGTATTTCCTTTTTTGGATGATATCTTGGTACTTGCTCAGTCTTCACATTTTCGCAGAATCTCATACGAATCGACTTGTGTTGTTTCTTCAAGATCATGGTTGGAGGATCAATTTACCAATCAGTTCATTGTTTCCTCAGACAAGGGTAACCTTTTTAGGTTTCCAGATAGATTCAGTGTCTATGACTCTGTCCTTGTCAGATAAGAGAAGTTTAACATTGATATCAGCTTGTCAAAACCTTCAGTCACAATCATTCCCTTTGGTAGCCTTATGCATGGGAAATTTTAGGTCTTAGGACTGCCGCATCGGATGCGATCTCCTTTGCTCGTTTTCACATGCGACCTCTTCAGCTCTGTATGCTGAACCAGTGGTGCAGGGATTACACAAAGATATCTCAATTAATATCTTTAAACCGATTATACGACACTCTCTGACATGGTGGACAGTTCACCATCGTTTAGTTCAGGGGGCTTCTTTGTTCTTCCGACCTGGACTATAATCTCAACAGATGCAAGTCTTACAGGTTGGGGAGCTGTGTGGGGGTCTCTGACGGCACAAGGGGTTTGGGAATCTCAGGAGGTGAGATTACCGATCAATATTTTTGAACTCCGTGCAATTTTCAGAGCTCTTCAGTCTTGGCCTCTTCTGAAGAGAGAGTTGTTCATTTGTTTTCAGATAGACAATGTCACAGCTGTGGCATACATCAATCATCAAGGAGGGACTCACAGTCCTCTGGCTATGAAAGAAGTATCTCGAATTTTGGTTTGGGCGGAATCCAGCTCCTGTCTAATCTGCGGTTCATATCCCAGGTATAGACAATTGGGAAGCGGATTATCTCAGTCGCCAAACGTTGCATCCGGGCGAATGGTCTCTTCACCCAGAGGTATTTCTTCAGATTGTTCAAATGTGGGAACTCCCAGAAATAGATCTGATGGCTTCTCATCTAAACAAGAAACTTCCCTGGTATCTGTCCAGATCCTGGGATCCTCGGGCGGGGGCAGTGGATGCATTATCACTTCCTTGGAAGTATCATCCTGCCTATATCTTTCCGCCTCTAGTTCTTCTTCCAAGAGTATTCTCCAAGATTCTAAGGAATGCTCGTTTGTCCTGCTGGTAGCTCCAGCATGGCCTCACAGGTTTTGGTATGCGGATCTTGTCCGGATGGCCTCTTGCGAGCTGTGGACTCTTCCGTTAAGACCAGACTTTCTGTCGCAAGGTCCTTTTTTTCCATCAGGATCTCAAATCCTTAAATTTTAAGGTATAGAGTTTGAACTTCTTTTGAATTTTTTACCTAAGGTTGTGAATTCTAACAACCTTAGTAGAGAAATTGTGGTTCCTTCATTATGTCCTAATCCTATGAATTCTAGGAGAAATCATTGCATTCTTTGGATGCTGTTAGAGCTTTGTATTATTTGTCATCTTTTCCGGTTCTAGAAAAGGCCAGAAAGCTTCTGCCATTTCTTTGGCATCTTGGTTGAAATCTTTATTTCATCATGCTTATGTCGAGTCGGGTAAAACTCCGCCTCTAAGGATTACAGTTCATTCTACTAGGTCAGTTTATACTTCCTGGGCGTTTAGGAATGAAGCTTCGATTGATCAGATTTGCAAAGCAGCAACTTGGTCCTCTTTGCATACTTTTTCTAAATTCTACCATTTTGATGTGTTTTCTTCTTCTGAAGCAGTTTTTGGTAGAAAAGTACTTTTGGCAGTGGTTTCAGTTTGAATCTTCTGCTTATGTTTTTCATTAAACTTTATTTTGGGTGTGGATTATTTTCAGCAGGAATTGGCTGTCTTTATTTTATCCCTCCCTCTCTAGTGACTCTTGTGTGGAAAGATCCACATCTTGGGTAGTCATTATCCCATACGTCACTAGCTCATGGACTCTTGCTAATTACATGAAAGAAAACATAATTTATGTAAGAACTTACCTGATAAATTCATTTCTTTCATATTAGCAAGAGTCCATGAGGCCCGCCCTTTTTTGTGGTGGTTATGATTTTTTTGTATAAAGCACAATTATTCCAATTCCTTATTTTATATGCTTTCGCACTTTTTTCTTATCACCCCACTTCTTGGCTATTCGTTAAACTGAATTGTGGGTGTGGTGAGGGGTGTATTTATAGGCATTTTAAGGTTTGGGAAACTTTGCCCCTCCTGGTAGGAATGTATATCCCATACGTCACTAGCTCATGGACTCTTGCTAATATGAAAGAAATGAATTTATCAGGTAAGTTCTTACATAAATTATGTTTTTGCCCTATGGTTAGCTTTGCTACCCAGTTTGCATAAGGTTGCCGTTGTCTCCAGGGCGAAGATTGCTCCTTGAATGCTAGCATGAACTTTAGGGTCCCTTGTGGGGCGTTTTTTTCTGAAACCCCTGGGGGAGTTGGAGCCTTGGGATCCCTTTGTTCAGGAAGGTTGATTCAGGAAGGATGTCCCGCTGCTCAGCGGTCTATAGTGGTGTAGTGTGAATTTGTGCAGTTTCAGTTGCGCAGGAGCTGGCTGTTTTGTATCCGTTTTTGAATGGGGGCTCTGCTTATTTTGCACCACTAGTTCTTGTCTTCTTTTCCTGTCTCTCTCCTAAACTTTTCTCTGGCTACGGAAATTTTTCCTTGCTTGTGAGGCGACCTCAGTCTCTTGTGGTCTGGGGTGTGGGACTTGGTATGTTTTCCCTGCTCACTGGGGTGGGGGTTTTTTCCTTTACGTCCTTGTTTATATGGTGACGCGTGTCCACGCTGTCTCACTGTTTTTGCGTTTGCTGGTCATTGAGATAGTTTGTTTCTCTTATGGTCCTTTCCTGACTTTTCACATAGTCTGTTCGGGTGTAGCCTACTAAGTGGCTCTGGGTTGTCTCCTTGTCACCCTGGACATTGTTCCTTTTCTTCTGTCTTGTATCTTCCCTCTGGGAATTTTTGTTTGTGTTCCCTTGCTTGGTTGAGGGGCTGCGGCGGGGTTGTTGCTCCTGACAGATGCTGTCCTTGAGGTGGGTGCTCTCGGTTGAGCCCACTCGTGGTTCTATCTAGGTTCTTTGGACTGATGGTAGATTTGCGTTTCTGGGACCGCTTTTTGTTTGTTGATCCCTGTTGCGGACAAACTGGGTTCTTGTTTTCAGGTTGTTGCCTTTATTGGTCCGCCTCTTACCCTCCCGTTTTGGCATTCTGTGTCCTCTTTGGCTTGAGTATCAATTTCTCATAAGTAATAAATGCGGCTGTGGACTCTTTCCCATTAGGAAGAAAAACATAAATTATGCTTACCTGATAATTTTCTTTTCTTCCCTGGAAGAGAGTACACAGCCCCCCCGCCCGTTTTTTGAGGCGTTGTTTATCTTCTGGCACCCTTTCACCTTGATGCTTCTTCCACTGTTCCTTTTTCCTCGGCTGAATGACTGGGGAATGGGGGAAGTGGGAGAAGTATTTATGACTTTGGCTGGTGGGTCTTTGCCTCCTCCTGGTGGCCAGGTTCTTATTTCCCATAAGTAATGAATGCGGCTGTGGACTCTTTCAAACAGAAGAAAAGAAAATTATCAGCTAAGCATAATTTATGTTTTATTACATACACTTTTGAATTTGAAGGGCTTTTCAGACTCTCTTGAAATGATGTTAGAATAGAAGAGATTTTAGGTATACCCCTTGGCTGTAATGATAGTATGGGAAATAGGGTGGTGAGATATTTGTCATGAGAGCAAACAAAGCAAGAGCAGGCCACACTGCAGTCCCTTGTCTGCATTTATTACGTAAAGCTATTTTATCTTATGCCCTCTGCAGCTTGGCACCTTCTATGGTCACACAAGTCTGACACCGTAAAACCTGCCATATGTCCCCAATAACAAATACAGCAAATATTTGTCAAGGTCAGGACACAAAATAATGAAAACATCCTATTTTTAAAGGGATATAAAAATGAATATCTATCATTCATACAGTATGAAAGAGACTCATTTAAAAAAATATTTTTAGGGTTCATACAGAGCATGCAGTTTTAAGATAATTTGCTATTTACTTTGTTTTCTTGGCAACCTTTATGCAGACACCACACACAAAAATCAAGATACAGAAAATGATTTAAATATTATATTAAAGGATAATAAAGTAAACTTACACCCAAATAAAGCAGATCTTAAAAGCAATGAAATCTTACCCCTTCACTGGAGGCTTTAGGGCTTTAGGATGGTTAAAAATCCATAGTGTATCGGATGAGTGCACAGAAAAATGAAGAGCTAAAAAAAAAAACGTCATGTGCACATCTTAACGTTCAAATAAAATGTGCGTAATCACACAGAGGCATGAAAAAATGATGCACATATCAAGCAGAAGTGTGTGGAAAAAAACGACACACACAAACAAGCCAATGTCTGCAAAGAAATCGATGTGTGAAAAAATTAAAAACAACGTTCCCAAGGCCTGCATAGAGTGAAATAAGGTACTTGTAAACCCATGCCTAAAATGCCTGACATAATAGTCCCCAGGCTATGATATGCCCATAAGTGAGTACCTATTAATAGCCTATATGCTAAGCAGGTGCCAACAACAACCCCCACACTTACCTGATAGACATCCATACTTCTAGACTTACCATGAGCAGAAAAAAAGTGCTTCCAGTAGATAACAAATCCAGTGCAGTACACAAGACAGCTGAGGATCTATATATACATATGGAGTATAACATTGAACTGACAGGAGGAGGCTAGGGACCGTCCCTGCGACATCTGTGGCAGGACTGTTACTACCCATACTCCAACGACATCCCTCTGTCCAGACTGAAGCTCTCTAAGGTGAAAACTAGGCCTCAAATTGATCAGAGAAGCCTTCTCACAAACACCTGAAGAACCTTCCTCCTGCAAAGGCAAAGACAAGACTTTGTCCAGTAAAGTGAAAGGGGTTTTTAAGGGCTCCAGGAGTTTTGGGATCTTTGCCTCCTCCTAGTGGTCAGGAGTATAATTATAAATTATATTTATAAAACAAATACTACTACCTGGTTAAACCACAAGGGCAAAACCTGTAAAATGACAATAGAAGGTAACAATTTTTTCTCATCAGTAACTAAAAAATTTTGATATTAATTTTCATTCCACTTGTAGGACTCGGTGGGTTATATATTTACTAATGTGCAAACATTGCCAACAACAATACGTTGGTCAAACCTCCCGTGAACTTTGAGACAGAACAAGAGAGCATTTAAAAGATGTTGAGAATTTCAACAAAGATTAGCCGTAGCAAAACATTTCAATGGCCTGCACTTCACCAATGTTCCTAACTTTGGAGTGCAGACCATTGAGATCATTATGAGACACCCAAGGGGGGGGGGGGTTAGGGGGGCGACAGACACAAATTTCTCACCAAAAGGGAACTGTTTTGTATTCTAAAACTAGACACCCGACATCCCAAAGGTATGAATTTGAAATAGGATGTCTCATACTTTACAGATTAGGACTTACAGTAATAATAATAAACAATAAAAGAAAAAAAATTTATAATTTTCCAAAATCTCAAAAACTTCCCAAAAGTCTGTAAAAGGGCACACGGGAAAAAAAGGTTTTCCAAACATTTTTCAAAAGGGGTTTTAAAAGGTTTTCCAATATCTCTCAAAAAATTATCCTAAAAGGTTTTCTTGTCATCAGCCTGATTCAACATAATACTTAATATTATGCCCCACATTAACTAGTTTAAATATAATTAATTAATCAAAATTGGCACCTTTCTTAATTTATATTATAGCAACTATAAACCAAATTTTGAGTATTAACAACTATTAGGTTTTTTACACCAACAGTAATTAATCTTTTTCCTTTTACTGTTGAGATATTATTTTTACTCACTGCCAATTGTGGTTAATTATAATTATCATTTATTGTTTATATATATTTACATAATCCTGTTAGCTAGCATCTTCTCAATGAATTCAATAGTACTACTTGCTTTGTTATCCATTATTGTTGTTTTTAAGTATATCCTGTAAATACCACCTTAAGTGTAGGATACGTGTTCCCCTGTGAGGTCTAATCTATTGCCTCTGATTGGTGGGACAGCTCCTTTAATAGGTGGTAGCTACTTACCTGTACATCCTATGACTAAGCACCACTAGCGGCACAAAACACGTCAGGATTACCTTTCTCCAACATTGGTGTGTCCGGTCCACGGCGTCATCCATTACTTGTGGGAAATATTCTCCCCCACAGGGAAAGGCAAGGAGAGCACACAGCAAGAGCTGTCCATATAGCTCCCCCTCTGGCTCCGCCCCCCAGTCATTCTCCTTGCCGCTCTGAACAAGTAGCATCTCCACGGGGATGGTGAGGAGTTTGTGGTGTTAGTTGTAGTTTTTTATTCTTCTATCAAGAGTTTGTTATTTTAAAATAGTGCTGGCTTGTACTATTTACTCTACAACAGAAAAGTGATGAAGATTTCTGTTTAAGAGGGCTATGATTTTAGCACAAGTAACTAAAATCCATTTATGTTACCACGCAGGACTGTTGAAACCAGAGAACTTCAGTTGGGGGTAACAGTTTGCAGACTTATCTGC
The DNA here is from genome assembly GCF_027579735.1 of Bombina bombina. Taxonomy (NCBI): domain Eukaryota; kingdom Metazoa; phylum Chordata; class Amphibia; order Anura; family Bombinatoridae; genus Bombina; species Bombina bombina. Next base: position 1,368,685,090 of record NC_069499.1, read on the forward strand.
TTCAGGTATGACTAGTCTCCTTCTAACAACACAGGCTAATGCTAGATGACAGTCATTTTTCCCCTCAGGGAAAACGGTAAGCCATTTTTCTTTCACCTCAGCAAAAAAGATAACAGGCTTCCCCTTTTTGATTTTTATGCTGGTAGACGTTTTTTATTGATCTGGCTTGCTTTAGACACCTAAATCTAGTCAGGAAGGCCCCTTCACTCTAGTGTACTGAGGGAGGAGGCCTCATTTTGGCACTTCAGTTAATTTCAAGGCAGTGCATGCAGTTCCATGTGAGAGGGTCCTTTGGCTCAGAAAGTGACTCCAGAAGGCTTATTTCTGTGGATGATTGACCCCTAAGAAAGGTAAAAGCTGCAGCAATGCTGTAAGCAAGGATTGTGGTGTATAAAAACGGTTAAATCCAACAATTAGCTCCGGTTTGCTTGTTTTAAGAGCTAGAGTCTCCATATTTGCTGTGCAATACTTTCTAAGCATTAAGACACTGGGGTCCAAATTTCAGAAAAATCGGATATTGCCTTCATAGTTTTTTGAACATTCAGAAATAAAGTGTGTCATTTTATTATTTAAAGAGACAGTAACGTTTTTGTTTAAAATCGTTTTTATTGCATTGTTTGCCTGCCTAAATCTGTTTAACATGTCTGTGCCATCAGATAACCTATGTTCTGTGTGTGTAGAGACAAATGTGGTTCCCCCTTCGAGTGTTTGTGATAATTGTGCCATAGCGTCCAAACAAAATGAGGACAGCTCTGTTAAATTTCATAATGTTGCCCAAGATGATTTATCTAATGAAGGTAGTGGGGATAGTTCTACATCCTCTCCTTCTGTGTCTACACCAGCTTTGCCCGCGCAGGCGACACCTAGCGCGCCAGTGCTTATTTCTATGCAACAATTAACAGCAGTAGTGGATAATTCTATAGCAAATCTTTTATCCAAACTGCCAGCATTTCAGAGAAAGCGTGATTGTTCAGCTTTAAATACAGATAAAAGGGATGAACAATCAGACGCTGACGATGCTTTATCTATTTTACCCTCACATCAATCGGAATTGGCTGTGAGGGAAGGGCTGTCTGAGGGTGAAATTTCAGACTCAGGAAAAATTTCTCAACAGGCAGAACCTGATATAGTAGCATTTAACTTTAAGCTAGAACATCTCCGCGCTTTGCTAAAGGAGGTATTAGCTACTCTGGATGACTGTGATTCTATGGTAGTACCAGAGAAGTTGTGCAAATTGGACAAATTTTTAGAGGTCCCAGTGCACGACGACGCTTTTCCAATACCCAAAAGGGTAGCGAACATAGAAGAAAAGGAGTGGGAGAAGCCAGGTGTACCCTTTGCCCCACCTCCTATATTTAAGAAAATGTTTCCCATAGTAGACCCTAGAAGGGACGCATGGCAGACGGTCCCGAAGGTTGAGGGAGCTGTTTCAACACTAGCGAAGCGCACCACTATTCCTATAGAGGACAGCTGCGCTTTCAAAGATCCTATGGATAAAAAATTGGAAGGATTGCTTAAAAAGATTATTGTTCAGCAAGGGTTCATCCTTCAACCAGCTACGTGTGTTATTACTGTCACTTCAGCGGCGTCCTTTTGGTTCGAGGAACTAGAAAGGTCGCTCCAGAAAGAGACTTCCTATGAAGAAATCATGGACAGAATTCACGCATTAAAATTAGCTAATTCCTTTATATTGGATGCCGCCTTTCAAATAACGAAATTGGCGGCGAAAAACTCAGGTTTTGCTATAGTAGCGCGGAGGGCGCTTTGGCTGAAATCCTGGTCGGCAGATGTGTCGTCCAAGACTAAGTTACTTAATATTCCTTTCAAGGGTAAGACCCTTTTTGGGCCGGAATTGAAGGAAATTATTTCAGACATCACTGGGGGTAAGGGCCATGCCCTCCCACAGGATAGGCCTTTTAAGGCTAAGAACAAGTCTAATTTTCGTTCCTTTCGCAATTTCAGGAACGGACCGGCTAATAACTCCACTGCCGCTAGACAAGAAGGTAACGCGGCCCAGCCCAAACCCGCTTGGAAGCCCATGCAAGGCTGGAACAAGGGTAAACAGACCAAGAAACCTGCTGCTGCTACCAAGACAGCATGAAGGGGTAGCCCCGATCCGGGACCGGATCTGGTAGGGGGCAGACTATCTCTCTTCGCTCAGGCTTGGGCAAGAGATGTTCTGGATCCCTGGGCACTAGAGATAGTCTCCAAGGGATACCTGCTAGAGTTCAAGGGACTTCCTCCAAGGGGAAGGTTCCACCTGTCTCGCTTATCTTCAGACCAGATAAAGAAACAGGCATTCTTACATTGTGTAAGAGACCTATCAAAGATGGGAGTGATAAACCCAGTCCCCTCCGGGGAACAAGGTCTAGGTTTTTACTCAAACCTGTTTGTGGTTCCCAAAAAAGAGGGAACTTTCAGGCCAATTCTGGATTAAAGATATTAAACAAGTTCCTCAGTGTTCCATCCTTCAAAATGGAAACCATTCGGACAATCTTGCCGACAATCCAGCAGGGTCAATATTTGACTACCGTGGATCTAAAGGATGCGTATCTGCATATTCCAATCCACAAAACTCATCATCAGTTCCTGAGGTTTGCCTTTCTGGACAAACATTATCAGTTCGTGGCTCTTCCATTCGGTTTAGCCACCGCTCCCAGAATTTTCACAAAGGTGCTAGGGTCCCTTCTAGCGGTCCTAAGGCCGAGGGGCATCGCTGTAGCACCTTATCTAGATGACATCCTAATCCAAGCGTCGTCTGTTTCCAAAGCAAGAGCCCACATAGACATTGTGTTGGCTTTTCTCAGATCTCACGGGTGGAAGGTGAACATAGAAAAGAGTTCACTGTCACCGTCCACAAGGGTTCCTTTTCTGGGAACAATAATAGATTCTGTGGAAATGAAGATCTTCCTGACAGAAGTCAGAAAGCTAAAGCTTCTAAACGTTTGTCGAGTTCATCATTCTATTCCTCAACCCTCCATAGCTCAGTGCATGGAAGTAATAGGACTAATGGTCGCAGCAATGGACGTGGTTCCTTTTGCTCGAATTCATCTAAGACCATTACAGCTGTGCATGCTCAATCAGTGGAATGGGGACTATACAGACTTGTCTCCCCAAATTCAAGTAGACCAGGTAACCAGGGACTCACTTCTCTGGTGGTTGACCCAGGATCACCTGTCTCAGGGAATGAGTTTCCGCAGACCGGAGTGGGTCATCGTCACGACCGACGCCAGCCTCTTGGGGTGGGGCGCGGTCTGGGACTCCCTGAAAGCTCAGGGCCTATGGTCTCGGGAAGAGTCGCTTCTCCCGATAAACATTTTGGAACTAAGAGCAATATTCTATGCGCTCCTGGCTTGGCCTCAGCTAGCGGAAGCCAGGTTCATAAGATTTCAGTCGGACAACATAACGACTGTTGCGTACATCAATCATCAGGGGGGAACAAAGAGTTCCCTAGCGATGAAGGAAGTAACCAAGATTATCCAATGGGCAGAGAATCACTCCTGCCATCTATCTGCTATTCACATCCCAGGAGTAGACAACTGGGAGGCGGACTATTTGAGTCGTCAGACTTTACATCCGGGGGAGTGGGAACTCCACCCGGAGGTCTTTGCTCAGTTAACCCAATCATGGGGCATTCCAGACATGGATCTAATGGCGTCCCGTCAGAACTTCAAGATTCCTTGCTACGGGTCCAGATCCAGGGATCCCAAGGCGACTCTAGTGGATGCATTAGTGGTGCCTTGGTCGTTCAACCTAGCGTATGTGTTTCCACTGTTTCCTCTTCTTCCCAGGCTCATAGCCAGGATCAAACAGGAGAAGGCCTCAGTGATTCTGATAGCTCCTGCGTGGCCACGCAGGACTTGGTATGCAGACCTGGTGAATATGTCATCGGCTCCACCATGGAAGCTACCTTTGAGACAGGATCTTCTAGTACAAGGTCCATTCGAACATCCAAATCTAGTTTCTCTGCAGCTGACTGCTTGGAAATTGAACGCTTGATTTTATCCAAGCGTGGGTTTTCGAATTCTGTGATAGATACTCTGGTCCAAGACAGAAAACCTGTGACTAGAAAGATTTACCATAAAATATGGAAAAAATATATCTGCTGGTGTGAGTCCAAGGGATTCTCCTGGAGTAAGATTAAAATTCCAAAGATTCTCTCCTTTCTCCAAGAAGGTTTGGATAAAGGGTTGTCAGCTAGTTCTCTAAAAGGACAGATTTCTGCTTTATCTGTCTTGTTACACAAACGACTGGCAGCTGTGCCAGATGTACAAGCTTTTGTTCATGCTTTGGTTAGAATCAAGCCTGTTTACAGACCCATGACTCCTCCTTGGAGTCTAAATTTAGTTCTTTAAGTTCTTCAAGGGGTTCCGTTTGAACCTTTACATTCCATAGATATTAAGTTATTATCTTGGAAAGTTCTGTTTTTGGTTGCTATTTCTTCTGCTAGAAGAGTTTCTGAATTATCTGCTTTGCAATGTAATCCACCCTATCTGGTTTTCCATTCAGATAAGCTTGTTTTGCGTACTAAGCCTGGTTTCCTTCCAAAAGTTGTTTCCAACAAGAATATTAACCAGGAAATAGTTGTTCCTTCTCTGTGTCCGAATCCAGTTTCAAAGAAGGAACGTTTATTACACAATTTAGATGTTGTTCGTGCTTTAAAGTTCTACTTAGAAGCAACAAAAGATTTTAGACAAACCTCATCTTTGTTTGTCGTTTACTCTGGTAAGAGGAGAGGTCAAAAAGCTACTGCTACCTCTCTCTCTTTCTGGCTGAAAAGCATTATCCGATTGGCTTATGAGACTGCCGGACGTCAACCTCCTGACCGAATCACAGCTCACTCTACTAGGGCTGTGGCTTCCACTTGGGCCTACAAGAACGAGGCTTCTGTTGATCAGATATGTAAGGCAACGACTTGGTCCTCTCTGCACACTTTAGCCAAATTCTACAAATTTGATACTTATGCTTCTTCTGAGGCTATTTTTGGGAGAAAGGTTTTGCAAGCCGTGGTGCCTTCCATTTAGGTAACCTGATTTGCTCCCTCCCTTCATCCGTGTCCTAAAGCTTTGGTATTGGTTCCCACAAGTAATGGATGACGCCGTGGACCGGACACACCAATGTTGGAGAAAACAGAATTTATGCTTACCTGATAAATTACTTTCTCCAACGGTGTGTCCGGTCCACGGCCCGCCCTGGTTTCCTAATCAGGTTGAAAAAATTTTTCTTTATACACTACAGTCACCACGGCACCCTATAGTTTCTCCTTTTTCTCCTAACCGTTGGTCGAATGACTGGGGGGCGGAGCCAGAGGGGGAGCTATATGGACAGCTCTTGCTGTGTGCTCTCCTTGCCTTTCCCTGTGGGGGAGAATATTTCCCACAAGTAATGGATGACGCCGTGGACCGGACACACCGTTGGAGAAAGTAATTTATCAGGTAAGCATAAATTCTGTTTTTCCTTGACCCCTGCATGTCCGTTTTTAAATTTTCATTAATAAAATATTTTTTTAATTTTCTACCGAGTGCTCAGGAATCCTTTTTCTCTATTGCCATACGGTGGATTGGTTCCCACCGCCCACCTGATGCACCGCACTGTCTCCAGGGGCTGGTAGTTTTTCCATTGAAAGGTTTTGTTGAGTGCTTAGTTTCCAGTTGTGGCCATTACCTATGACGTATAATTCCCAGGAGTAATAGATTGTGAACTCTCATCATCTTTATAAAATAAATACTTACACACATATACACCCACACACCCAAACACAGTTCCAATAAGAATACTAATAATAATAATAATAATAATGTGCTTCTCTGATAGCTGTGCCTGCAGTCTAAGGTACACTGAGCATCACTCGTACGGAAGGGGTAGTCTAATGTTTTTTTCGGTTTCTGTCCAGCACCCTAAACAAGGGGCCAGTGCTACTAGGGTGAGACAAGACAATACATTTTTTTATTCTACTTCGTAATTAGTTATGGTAATATCATAGAGAGGACACTTTACTGCTAGGTCTTTTAATTTCTCCTTTACAATTTCACATCTGTAACTAACTTTCGGTTAGATTACAAGTGGCGCCTTAATTTTTTTCGCTCATGTGCGCTAACTGTGCTCATGGTAAAAAAAAATGAGTAAACATTTATATCTATACCTATATATCTATATAGAAATATAGGTATATATGTATCCAATCAGCCAATAGGATTGAGCTTGCATTCTATTGGCTGTTCCAATCAGCCAATAGGATTTTTTCACCTTTAATTCCGATTGGCTGATAGAATTCTATTAGCCAATGGGAATTCAAGGGACGCCATCTAGGATGACGTCACTTAAAGGAACCTTCAGTCACCGTGGAAAGAAGAGGATGCTCCTCGCCGGATGTCTTGAAGATGGAGCCGCTCCGCGCTAGATGAATGAAGATAGAAGATGCCGTCTGGATGAAGTCTTCTGCCGGCTTGGATGAAGACTTCAGCCGGCTTCTATGAGGACTTCTGCCGGCTTGGATGAGGACTTCTGCCGGCTTCGTTGAGGATGGATGTCGGGTCTTCAAAAACTGTAAGTGGATCTTCGGGGGTTAGTGTTAGGTTTTATTAAGGGTTTATTGGGTGGGTTTTATTTTTAGATTAGGGCTTTTGGGCAGAAAAAAGAGCTAAATGCCCTTTTAAGGGCAATGCCCATCCAAATGCCCTTTTCAGGGCAATGGGGAGCTTAGAATTTTTAGTTAGGATTTTATTTGGGGGGTTGGTTGTGTGGGTGGGTGGTTTTACTGTTGGAAGGTTGTTTGTATTTTTTTACATTTAAAAGAGCTGATTTCTTTGGGGCAATGCCCCGCATAAGGCCCTTTTAAGGGCTATTGGTAGTTTAGTTTAGGCTAGGGTTTGTTTGTTTGTTTGTTTTTTTGGGGGGGGTTATTTTGCTAGGGCTATTAGATTAGGTGTAATTAGTATAAATATCTGATAATTTCTTTTTTATTTTGTGTAATTTAGTGTTGTTTTTGTTTTGTAATTTAGTTAATTGGATTTAATTAATGTAATTTATTTAATTGTAGTGTAAGGTTAGGTGTTAGTGTAAGACAAGTTAGGTTTTATTTTACAGGTAAATTTGTATTTATTTTAGCTAGGTAGCTAGTAAATAGTATTTAGTTAATGATAGGAATTTTTTATTAGATTTATTTTAATTATATGAAATTAGGGGGTGTTAGGGTTAGGTTTAGGGGTTTATAACTTTAGTATAGTGGCGGCAACGTTGGGGGCGGCAGATTAGGGGTTAATAACAGTAATGTAGGTTGCGGCGATGTTAGGGACAGCAGATAAGGGGTTAATAATATTTATCTAGTGTTTACGATGCAGGAGTGCAGCGGTTTAGGGGTTAATATGTTTATTCTAGTGGTGGCGATGTCCAGAGCGGCAGATTAAGGGTTATTAATTTTATTTTAGTGTTTGCGATGCGGGAGGGCCTCGGTTTAGGGGTTAATAGGTAGTTTATGGGTGTTAGTGTATTTTTAGCATTTTAGTTAAGAGTTTTATGTTACGGTGTTGTAGCATAAAACCCATAACTTCTGACTTTCAGTTTACTTATGTATCTTGTAGTTTATGGCTGTACCGCTCACTTTTTGGCCAGACAGGCAAACTCGTAATACCGGCGCAAAGGAAGTCCCATTGAAAAAGGCTCGTAATACCAACGGTAGTGAAAAAGAGCCTTAACGCTGCTTTTTCACCCATAACGCAAAACTCGTAATCTAGCTGTTTGTTCTGAAACGGAAAACAATTCTCATGTAGATTCTTGGCTATCCCCTGGCCTTAAACAGATTTCTTTCCTATGGCATGGAGAGTCCACGATTTCATTCCAATTACTAGTGGGAATTCAACTCCTGACCAGCAGGAGGAGGCAAAGCGCACCCCAGCAGAGCTGTTAAGTGTTACTTCCCTTACCCATAATCCCCCGTCATTCTCTTTGCCTTTATCACGGGAGGATGTGCGAAGATGGTGTCTGAAAAGATTTAATCCTTTTATGGGTACTTTTCCCTGCATGCAAGGATTGGGGTCAAGCTGTGTCTTTGTCAATCTCTTTAGTAAGAGTAATGGTGATTTAAAGCAGTTAGAAGGCGGCGAAGTGGTCTTTGCTTATACACCAATGCTACCCCCTTTATAGAAAACCAGGGTTGGTTACTCTGTTTTTTTCTTGAATCTTCAGGTCCCTGTCATCAACCGGATGCGACTGACAGTTGGAGCTGCTGTGACTGCTCCACAGCAGAAGACCCAGTAGGGTAAGTCCTTTTATATTTATTTCTACAATAAATGGAGAAGAGATAATGGGGACCTGGTGGGACCTGCTATCCTCATGTAGGGTCACTATTTTTATATATATCTTCTAGTTGAGATATGCTGCCGCTGAGCAGTTAACTGGTCTACTGCCAGTGTGGGGGATGTTATGCCGCTTATTTTGCCTAATAAGGGGTCAGATTACACGGTAAGACCCAGGCTGTATGGTGCCTGTGTAAATTAATGAGTTAAAGGTTCATGATACCCAAATGTTTAAACACTTGAAAGTGCTACAGCATAGCTGTAAAAAGCAGACTAGAAAATATCATCTGAACATATCTATGTAAAAAAGGAAGATATTTTACCTAAAAATGTCCTAAGTATTCACACCCCATTGTAAAGGGCTTTAAGCAGCAAATCAGTATGCCTGTCCCGGGACAGGCAAGGGAGCGAGCTTCATGCACACTCATCTTATTTCCCTATTCAGTTTAAGGAAGTTTACTATGAAATCTCATGAGAGTTAAGTGAAATTTCATGAGATCACAGTAAAAGAGTTCATGACCTCAGCACTGTTGAAGCTGGTTGGCTGCTGTTCATTTCTTCCTTTTTTTTTTTTGTTTAAACCTGCAGCTGGGTAGTAACTGAAAGATAACTTTTTACAGAATACTTACTCTGTTAAGCTGAGGAAGTTGTGAGGTAAAATATCTTCCTTTTTTACATAGAGATGCTCAGGTGATATTTTCTTGTCCGCTTTTTACAGTTATGCTGCATCACTTTAAAGTGATTTAGCCTATGAGTAGTATGTCCCTTTGGATTCTTTTACTATCCCTACATGGTCCATTTTCAGGTACACAAACATATAGGGGTGTTATTTGGACGGACCAGATCCCTGCACGTAAGATTGAGAGTGACCTGCGATAAGGGGGTTTGTAAAATGCACTTAATTTTGTTAATCCCTTATTATGGATTATGTCTTACAGGGTGCCCTGCTATACGTTTGTATACATTAAGGGTATTGGGAAAAAGTTACCCTTTTGTTTGACGCATCTTTTATTTTCTACCAGCAGCGGTAGGGTTAAAAACAAAAATTCCCGCCTTGAACTGGGTTATGGCCGCACTGCGTCTTTGAATAGACACAAACAGAAAGGGATTCTGAGGTAGTAAATCGAGTTTATCTTGATGCTCTGCCCTTCGTATGATGGTAAACTGAAGGCAGGATCTCTCTCGGCAGGGTAATACATAGTCGGCCCTCTAAGAGGATTTAGAGGATAACAACTGCATGGTATGTGCGTTGCCTTTATAGGAGCTTACTGTTAGCTGTGAGTTATAGCACGCTTGCTTAGAGGATCGGAACTCGGCACTCCAGGCCTCTATCTGCGTGAGGAGCGTGAAGCTGCCAGATCTTCTATCCGTGTTAACAGTGATAATAAAATCTCAAGTCCACGCTGTTGTTTGGGACGTGACTCTCAGCCTGGAGATATTTGAGTTTTCTTAGGACGCACTCATATCTAACAATAATGATAGCTCTCTGGTTTCAGAAGCGATTGGGTTCATTTTTTTGTCACAAACCTGATTTTGGCGGGCTTCTGTATAAAGTTGCGCTTGTTTGTAAATTTGCTTTGCCCAATTTTATTTAGTGGTTTATTGACATACCTTCACATAGTGCAGGTTTTTTATTTAAAAACCTTTATGGATATGCTCTGTGATGCATAGTTAATAAACTATTTTAAGCTGTGGCCTCTTTGTGAGCTTGAGATCTATGAGACTCAGAGCTTTTTGCAGACAGTCTGTATTCTAAGCTGTGGGAAATGATACAGGCTATGTCCAGAGCTGCACAGGAAGTCTGTGTTGTATGATTTATTTTAATGTAATGCTTTTTCCAGGCTATATCAGCTTATGTCAGTAAGCTTTCTGAAGTATAAGGATAACATTTGTGTATTCTTCAAATGCTATTTTGTTGATGTGGTATGCCTCCTGCTGGCATATAATGGTATTACATTGCAATTATTATTTATTGCATCTATACACAGCAATATAGGTTTACAGTTAACAAGTCCATCCCTAGGGTTCTGTATGGGATAGTTTTAGTCTGTACAGCCTGATGATCTTTTTCATGACTGAAGATCTGTCTCATAAGTATATATTAAACATGTATATATTAAACCTGTATTGTTTCATGTTTCATCACATATTCTTGGGTGCTCTTACAACACTTATAGGTTTACTTTATGTTTTCCTTTTTTAGTCTATTGAGCTCTTTTTCATAATCTCTTCCATATAAGGGATTCTGAAATGTCTGTGACATATTTTGTCGAAGACTTTATATTTTCATTCCTTTCTTAATTCAAGGGACAGGTGTCTTCCTCTTCTTTTTCCAAGCCTGAGCTATTCAAGACTTCATGAAGATCCGGTCAAGCTTGAAATCAAGGGAAGAAATCCAAGATACTTTCTCTGATTTATGTCGGCATGAAGGGACTGCCCCAATCCAATATTAGTTCAGGTAGGGGGCAGACTTTCCTTCTATCGATATATATACACACGAGGTCCCAGATTCCTGGGCTGAGGGCTTAGTTCCCCCAGGGCCAGATTTCTCCTGTCTAGGTTATCTATCTAGGTGAAGAGAGAGGTCTTCTTAATCCACGTAAGGGACGTATCTTCTCCAGGACTGATGGTTCCACTTCCAGTGGCGGAACAGGGTCTAGGATCTTTTTTGTGTTTCCCAAGAAGGAGGGATCTTCCCAACCCATGTTGGACTTCACATGTCTTAAACTAGTTCCGTTCTACACTTAATCAGTAGGGTCAGTTCTTGACTTCCATTGACCTGAAGGACACATATCCTTATGCTCCTATTTACAGGGTACATTATCTTTCTCTGCGGTTTTTCCTTTGTAGTCAAGTCAAACACTTTCAGTTGTGTTGTCCTTACATTTTGACCTTGCTACAGATCCTCAAATCCTCAAATCTTTACAAGGGTTCTAGGGGTCCTTGTGGCGGTGATCAGATTTCAGGGAATAGTGGTGGCTCCTTACCTGGATGACTTCTTGGTTCAGTCGCCATATTTTTGGTAATTTAGATCTCATTCTGAGATGTTTTTTGTCTATTCTACTTTCCCACGAGTGGAAAGTGAATCTGGAGAAGGTTCCCTGGCGCCACTCACCAGGATGTTTTTCTTGGGTATGAATATAGATTCTCTGTACATGAGGATTTTTTTGACAGATATCATACAATCCAAGTTTCTTACTTCTTGCATGTCTTCTGTCCTCTCTCAGGGGCTCAGTATATGGAGGTAATTGGTCTAATGGTTGCTTCCAGGGACATTATTCCCTTTTTTTGTTTCTTTCTAAGACCTCTTCAGGTAGGCATGCTTAGTCCATGAATCAGAGTCCACTTGGTTCTTTCACAGAGAATAGTTCTAGTCTCCCTATCAAGAGATTCTCTAGGTGGTTTTCACAGGACCACCTCTCCTAAGGTTCATGCTTCCTGAGAAATACAGGGGTGATTGTTATCACAGATTCCAGCCGATTGGGCTGGGGAACAATTTGGAGTCCTTTAACTCTTCAGAGTTTTTTTGGGTTCAAGAGGAGTTTTCTTTTCTAATAAACCTCATTAGAGTTGAGAGCTCTAACAGCCTGGCCTCATCTAGGTTGGGTCCGGTTTATCAGATTACTATTGGATGACTTCTCCTTGGTGGCATACATCTTCCACAAGGGAGGATCTCGGATTTCGTTAGCTATGAAGGAGGTGTCTCGCATTTTCAGTGAACTGAGTCTCTCGTTTGTCTCCTCTCTGCCTTCCACATCCCAGGGACACATCCACTGGGAATCGAATCTTCTGAGCATGCAGACTTTTCAATCCAGGGAGTGGGCTCTCCAGCCAGAAGGATTCTCTATGTTATCCCTCAGGTGGGGGGTTCTGGATTTGCTTCTGATGGTGTCACACCCTGGGAGGGTTCAAAATTCTGTATTATCCCTAGCAATGTTTGAAGGCTGTGTTTACAGCAATGCTATAGTGTAAGGGGGAGTCTGCCTAACAGCAGACTTGAAGCACTAAGTGTGTCATTGTGAACCTCATTTGCATCTCTTGTGATCACCAAGCTTTCTAGGTATGGTTCTGGATCAAGAGTTCTACAGACCACTCGGTTTGACGCTCTGGCAGTCATTTGGAATTTCAGTGTGACATATCTGTCCCCTTTGTTTTCTCTCCTTCCTCTAGTTATTGCTCGTGTCAAGCAGGAGATGTTGTCAGTGTTTCTAATTGCTCCTGCCTGGCCTCGCAGGACCTGGTTTGCTGAATAGTCTGCTGTAGCTTGGTAGTTATCTTTACTGCTTTGCATGCAGGAGGTCATGAAATTCAATTCTCAAGGAGATTTGGATTTAAATCTGGGGAGGTCTTTTTCATCCTTGTAGGTTGCTTTTGAGGAAGGACCTTCTAATCTGGGTCCCTTCCTCCACTCTCATCTAGTTTCTCTGCTTCTGGCTGCTTGGAGATTGAACGTCTAGTCTTAGCTAGGTCATTATTACCATGTTTCTGGCTTGTAATCATGTTTCTCTCAGATTTCTGCTCTGTCTATGCCACTGCTCTAGGTCTGGCATATCTGCCAGATGTATAATCTTTTGTGCAGGCCTTGGTCAAACGCAGGCCTGTGTTTTTATCTTGTTGCTCCTCCTTAGAACATTTATCTTGGTCTTAAAGTTCTGCAGCAGGATCCATTTGAGCCTATTTATGCAGTTGATGGTACATTATTATTCTTGGAAAGTTTGGTTTCTTTTCGTTTTTCTTCTGCCAGATGAGTTTTCAGAATTTCAGTGTGACCCACTTATCTTATTTTTAGGCGGATAAGGCTTTCCTTCATTCTACATTGAGTTTTCTTCCTAAAGTAGTATTGGATCGCAACATCAATCAAGAAATTGTTGTCCCTTCTTTTTGTCCAAATCCTTCTTTTCAGTAGGATCGTCTATTACACAACCTGGATGCCTTACGTGTTAAAAGATTTTTTTCTACATGCAAATCTTGTATCTGCCCTATTAGTTTTTCACTGGTAAGTGTTTGGGTCACAAGACCACTTCTACTGCTTTTTCTTTCTGGTTGAGCAGTCTTATCCAATCAGCATATGAGTCAGCTGGACTACAGCCTCCTGGGAGAATTACGGCTCATTCCACTAGGGCTGTTTTTTCTTTTTCCTGGGCTTTTAAAAATGAAGCATCTGTGGAGCGAATCTGCAATCTTGGTCCTCTTTGCATACTTTTTCCAAATTTGATATTTGTGCCTCTGCCAAGGTTTATTTTGAGAGAACAGTTCTTCTAGTGGTGGTGCCTTCTGTTTAGGTCAGCTGGTCTTGTTCTCCCTCCCTCTTATTCTGTGTCCTCTAGCTTGGGTATTGGATCCCACTAGTAATTGGAATGAAATTGTGGACTCTCCATGCCATAGGAAAGAAAACAAAATTTATGCTTACCTGATAAATGTATTTATTTCCGGGCATGGAGAGTCCACGACCCGCCCTTATTTATATTCAAGACGGTAATTTTGTGGTACAAACCTCAGGCACCTCTATAGCCTTGTGTTATCTTCTTTTTCCATTTTCATTCGGCCAAATGACTGGGGATTATGGGTAAGGGAAGTGACAATTAACAGCTCTGCTGGGATGTTCTTTGCCTCCGGCTGCTGGCCAGGAGTTGAATTCCCACTAGTAATTGGAATGAAATTGTGGACTCTCGAAGCCCAGAAATAAATTCATTTATCAGGTAAACATAAATTTTGCTATTTAATTTGTATTTATTTATGCATCGGAAGTAAAGGGATATGAAAAATATTTTTTTTCTTTTGTGATTCAGAGCATACAATTTAAAAACGTTTCCAATTTGCTTCTGTTATCAAATTTGCTTCTTTCCATAATATTATTTGTTGAAGAGAGTTCCTGGAGCGCTGCATGGCAGGAAATAGTGCCACTATCTAGTTCCCTTGCAAAAGGATGGCATTCTAGCAAAACTGCTGCCAAATAGTACTCCAGACATGTGCAGGCTCCTGAGCTTACATTCCTGCTTTTGAACAAAACTAGGAGAGCAAAGACAATTTGATAACAGAAGTAAATTAGATTTGTTTGTTGTTGTTTTTTTTTTTATATAATCTTTATTTAGGAAGCAAATACAATCAGGAACAAAAATGTCCCACAATAGTACAAAAGTGTATAGACACACATTTTGGTCGACCTGTACAGAGAGTGCTACTAACATGAGTTTTACTATTCTTGTTAAATACCCAAATAAAACTTCTATCAGCTCGGTCTAAGAAGAAAACAACACCAGTAGTGTAGAATATCTTCCAATTTTGCCTTAAGTTTGTTTCTTTGTTTAGGCAGTCCATGCGTCCATATGTGGTCTGATTGGGCACAGAGGCCCCTTGTGGTGTTTATGTAACATAATGAACAGAAGAAAGGCCACAAATCACAAACTCTTATAAGAACAAGATAGACACTCTTAGAGACTATATGTTAACTTAATAAAGGTATACTTTAGTATAAAACCTGTAAAACAACATATGTCTAGGATTATTATATCCCAATAATATACTGTATTACTGTAACAAAGTAAATCCAAACCATTGTGACCGTAGGGCTAGAATTAGAGGAAAAAGAAGAGAGGGGAGGGGCATAGAGAGTGAAGCAAGAAGGGGGAAAAGGGGAGGGGGAGGAGAATTACCTCATTAGTATACATGTGCCCACCAGTCGGCTATCCTGTTGGACGGGTCAGAGTTTTATTCCTCTCCCACTCCTCCCATTCTGCCCAGATTAGCCCATGTAAACCTAGCCTACCCTTTATCTTCAGAGAGTATTCTTCCATGGAACGCAAATATGTCACTGTCTCTAACATCAATTGCAAAGGTATGTAAGTGTCTCTCAGCCAGTTCCCTGCTATCACCAGTTTAGTGGCCAGCATAATAAGAATGCACAGAGTTTTTTCGGGTTTGTGCAGTCCATCCAGTCCCAGATGAAAGAGGGCCACTTTCACTGTAAGCCTTGTAACTAGCCCTAATTTATTAAGGAGTCTACCAACTTGGAACCATAATCTCCGTATTTTGCCACAACTCCACCATATACAGTATGTATGTATGACCCTAATTGCCTACATCCTCTCCAACAATAAGCCGATCTCTGGGGGAATATTTTATGTATTCTAATTGGTACCCTATACTATCTTCAAATAAGTTTGATGAAAATCTCATAAATGGTGGTGCAATGAACAGCAGATTTTGTAGCTAATACTGCCCTTTGCCAATCTAATTCTATATGGCTAATACCCATCTCTCTTTCCCACTCCAAGGTATGGTGTGATTTAACAAAAGTGGGGGAATGAAAAAACAACTGATAGTGAATGGTTAAGGCTTTATAGAGAGGCCTGCCCACAAGCTTTCTTTCATGTAATTGGCAAGAGTCCATGAGCTAGTGACGTATGGGATATACAATCCTACCAGGAGGGGCAAAGTTTCCCAAACCTCAAAATGCCTATAAATACACCCCTCACCACACCCACAATTCAGTTTTACAAACTTTGCCTCCTATGGAGGTGGTGAAGTAAGTTTGTGCTAAGATTTCTATATTGATATTCGCTTCTCAGCATTTTGAAGCCTGATTCCTCTCAGAGTACAGTGAATATCAGAGGGATGTGAAGGGAGTATCACCTATTGAATGCAATGGTTTTCCTCACGGGAGATCTATTTCATAGGTTCTCTGTTATCGGTCATAGAGATTCATCTCCTACCTCCCTTTTCAGATCGACGATATACTCTCATATTCCATTACCTCTGCTGATAACCGTTTCAGTACTTGTTTGGCTATCTGCTATATGTGGATGGGTGTCTTTTGGTAAGTATGTTTTCATTACTTAAGACACTCTCAGCTATGCTTTCGCACTTAATGTATTTATATAAAGTTCTAAATATATGTATTTTACTTATATTTCCCATGAATCAGGTTTTCAGTATATTTCCTTTTGCAAACTGTCAGTTTCATATCTGGGAAATGAATTGTTTAGGAAAATGTATTTCTTACCTGGGGTATAGTTTTTTTTTTTTTCAATTGACTGCCAAAGTATATTGCATCATTTTTGGCGCAAGATCTTTTCTTTCATGTAATTAGCAAGAGTCCATGAGCTAGTGACGTATGGGATATACATTCCTACCAGGAGGGGCAAAGTTTCCCAAACCTCAAAATGCCTATAAATACACCCCTCACCACACCCACAATTCAGTTTTACAAACTTTGCCTCCGATGGAGGTGGTGAAGTAAGTTTGTGCTAGATTCTACGTTGATATGCGCTCCGCAGCAAGTTGGAGCCCGGTTTTCCTCTCAGCGTGCAGTGAATGTCAGAGGGATGTGAGGAGAGTATTGCCTATTTGAATGCAGTGATCTCCTTCTAAGGGGTCTATTTCATAGGTTCTCTGTTATCGGTCGTAGAGATTCATCTCTTACCTCCCTTTTCAGATCGACGATATACTCTTATATATACCATTACCTCTGCTGATTCTCGTTTCAGTACTGGTTTGGCTATCTGCTATATGTAGATGAGTGTCCTGGGGTAAGTAAGTCTTATTTTCTGTGACACTCCAAGCTATGGTTGGGCACTTTGTTTATAAAGTTCTAAATATATGTATTCAAATATTTATTTGCCTTGACTCAGAATGTTCAACTTTCCTTATTTTCAGACAGTCAGTTTCATATTTGGGATAATGCATTTTGATTTGACCATTTTTTCTTACCTTAAAATTTGACTTTTTCCCTGTGGGCTGTTAGGCTCGCGGGGGCTGAAAATGCTTCATTTTATTGCGTCATTCTTGGCGCGGACTTTTTTGGCGCAAAAATTCTATTTCCGTTTCCGGCGTCATACGTGTCGCCGGAAGTTGCGTCATTCTTTGACGTTATTTCGCGCCAAAAATGTCGGCGTTCCGGATGTGGCGTCATTTTTGGCGCCAAAAAGCATTTAGGCGCCAAATAATGTGGGCGTCTTATTTGGCGCGAAAAAATATGGGCGTCACTTTTGTCTCCACATTATTTAAGTCTCATTTTTTATTGCTTCTGGTTGCTAGAAGCTTGTTCTTTGGCATTCTTTCCCATTCCTGAAACTGTCATTTAAGGAATTTGATCAATTTTGCTTTATATGTTGTTTTTTCTCTTACATATTGCAAGATGTCTCACGTTGCATCTGAGCCAGAAGATACTACAGGAAAATCGCTGTCAAGTGCTGAATCTACCAAAGCTAAGTGTATCTGCTGTAAACTTTTGGTAGCTATTTCTCCAGCTGTTGTTTGTATTGATTGTCATGACAAACTTGTTAAAGCAGATAATATTTCCTTTAGTAAAGTACCATTGCCTGTTGCAGTTCCCTCAACATCTAAGGTGCAGAATGTTCCTGATAATATAAGAGATTTTGTTTCTGAATCCATAAAGAAGGCTATGTCTGTTATTTCTCCTTCTAGTAAACGTAAAAAATCTTTTAAAACTTCTCTCCCTACAGATGAATTTTTAAATGAACATCATCATTCTGATTCTGATGACTCCTCTGGTTCAGAGGATTCTGTCTCTGAGGTTGATGCTGATAAATCTTCATATTTATTTAAAATGGAATTTATTCGTTCTTTACTTAAAGAAGTTCTAATTGCTTTAGAAATAGAGGATTCTGGTCCTCTTGATACTAATTCTAAACGTTTAGATAAGGTATTTAAAGCTCCTGTGGTTATTCCAGAAGTTTTTCCTGTTCCTAATGCTATTTCTGCAGTAATTTCCAAAGAATGGGATAATTTGGGTAATTCATTTACTCCTTCTAAACGTTTTAAGCAATTATATCCTGTGCCGTCTGACAGATTAGAATTTTGGGACAAGATCCCTAAAGTTGATGGGGCTATTTCTACCCTTGCTAAACGTACTACTATTCCTACGTCAGATGGTACTTCGTTTAAGGATCCTCTAGATAGGAAAATTGAGTCCTTTCTAAGAAAAGCTTATCTGTGTTCAGGTAATCTTCTTAGACCTGCTATATCTTTGGCTGATGTTGCTGCAGCTTCAACTTTTTGGTTGGAAACTTTAGCGCAACAAGTAACACATCGTGATTCTCATGATATTATTATTCTTCTTCAGCATGCTAATAATTTTATCTGTGATGCCATTTTTGATATTATCAGAGTTGATGTCAGGTTTATGTCTCTAGCTATTTTAGCTAGAAGAGCTTTATGGCTTAAAACTTGGAATGCTGATATGGCTTCTAAATCAACTTTACTTTCCATTTCTTTCCAGGGTAACAAATTATTTGGTTCTCAGTTGGATTCCATTATTTCAACTGTTACTGGTGGGAAAGGAACTTTTTTACCACAGGATAAAAAATCTAAAGGTAAAAACAGGGCTAATAATCGTTTTCGTTCCTTTCGTTTCAACAAAGAACAAAAGCCTGATCCTTCATCCTCAGGAGCAGTTTCAGTTTGGAGACCATCTCCAGTCTGGAATAAATCCAAGCCAGCTAGAAAGGCAAAGCCTGCTTCTAAGTCCACATGAAGGTGCGGCCCTCATTCCAGCTCAGCTGGTAGGGGGCAGGTTACGTTTTTTCAAGGAAATTTGGATCAATTCTGTTCACAATCTTTGGATTCAGAGCATTGTTTCAGAAGGGTACAGAATTGGTTTCAAGTTGAGACCTCCTGCAAAGAGATTTTTTCTTTCCCGTGTCCCAGTAAATCCAGTAAAAGCTCAAGCATTTCTGAAATGTGTTTCAGATCTAGAGTTGACTGGAGTAATTATGACAGTTCCAGTTCCGGAACAGGGGATGGGGTTTTATTCAAATCTCTTCATTGTACCAAAGAAGGAGAATTCTTTCAGACCAGTTCTGGATCTAAAAATATTGAATCGTTATGTAAGGATACCAACGTTCAAGATGGTAACTGTAAGGACTATCTTACCTTTTGTTCAGCAAGGGAATTATATGTCCACGATAGATTTACAGGATGCATATCTGCATATTCCGATTCATCCAGATCATTATCAGTTCCTGAGATTCTCGTTTCTGGACAAGCATTACCAATTTGTGGCTCTGCCGTTTGGCCTAGCTACAGCTCCAAGAATTTTTACAAAGGTTCTCGGTGCCCTGCTGTCTGTAATCAGAGAACAGGGTATTGTGGTATTTCCTTATTTGGACGATATCTTGGTACTTGCTCAGTCTTTACATTTAGCAGAATCTCATACGAATCGACTTGTGTTGTTTCTTCAAGATCATGGTTGGAGGATCAATTTACCAAAAAGTTCTTTGATTCCTCAGACAAGGGTAACCTTTCTGGGTTTCCAGATGGATTCAGTGTCCATGACTCTGTCTTTAACAGACAAGAGACGTCTAAAGTTGATTACAGCTTGTCGAAACCTTCAGTCACAATCATTCCCTTCGGTAGCCTTATGCATGGAAATTCTAGGTCTTATGACTGCTGCATCGGACGCGATCCCCTTTGCTCGTTTTCACATGCGACCTCTTCAGCTCTGTATGCTGAAGCAATGGTGCAAGGATTACACGAAGATATCTAACGCTTGATTCTTGGTCAAAGAGGTTTCTCTGACTCCGTGATTAATACTATGTTACAGGCTCGTAAATCTGTATCTCGAGAGATATATTATAGAGTCTGGAAGACTTATATTTCTTGGTGTCTTTCTCATCATTTTTCTTGGCATTCTTTTAGAATACCGAGAATTTTACAGTTTCTTCAGGATGGTTTAGATAAGGGTTTGTCCGCAAGTTCTTTGAAAGGACAAATCTCTGCTCTTTCTGTTCTTTTTCACAGAAAGATTGCTATTCTTCCTGATATTCATTGTTTTGTACAAGCTTTGGTTCGTATAAAACCTGTCATTAAGTCAATTTCTCCTCCTTGGAGTTTGAATTTGGTTCTGGGAGTTCTTCAAGCTCCTCCGTTTGAACCTATGCATTCATTGGACATTAAATTACTTTCTTGGAAAGTTTTGTTCCTTTTGGCCATCTCTTCTGCTAGAAGAGTTTCTGAATTATCTGCTCTTTCTTGTGAGTCTCCTTTTCTGATTTTTCATCAGGATAAGGCGGTGTTGCGAACTTCTTTTGAATTTTTACCTAAAGTTGTGAATTCCAACAACATTAGTAGAGAAATTGTGGTTCCTTCATTATGTCCTAATCCTAAGAATTCTAAGGAGAAATCGTTGCATTCTTTGGATGTTGTTAGAGCTTTGAAATATTATGTTGAAGCTACGAAATCTTTCCGTAAGACTTCTAGTCTATTTGTTATCTTTTCCGGTTCTAGGAAAGGCCAGAAAGCTTCTGCCATTTCTTTGGCATCTTGGTTGAAATCTTTAATTCATCTTGCCTATGTTGAGTCGGGTAAAATTCCGCCTCAGAGAATTACAGCTCATTCTACTAGGTCAGTATCTACTTCCTGGGCGTTTAGGAATGAAGCTTCGGTTGACCAGATCTGCAAAGCAGCAACTTGGTCCTCTTTGCATACTTTTACTAAATTCTACCATTTTGATGTATTTTCTCCAACATAGGTGTGTCCGGTCCACGGCGTCATCCTTACTTGTGGGATATTCTCTTCCCCAACAGGAAATGGCAAAGAGCCCAGCAAAGCTGGTCACATGATCCCTCCTAGGCTCCGCCTACCCCAGTCATTCTCTTTGCCGTTGTACAGGCAACATCTCCACGGAGATGGCTTAGAGTTTTTTAGTGTTTAACTGTAGTTTTTATTATTCAATCAAGAGTTTGTTATTTTAAAATAGTGCTGGTATGTACTATTTACTCAGAAACAGAAAAGAGATGAAGATTTCTGTTTGTATGAGGAAAATGATTTTAGCACCGTAACTAAAATCCATGGCTGTTCCACACAGGACTGTTGAGAGCAATTAACTTCAGTTGGGGGAACAGTGTGCAGTCTCTTACTGCTTGAGGTATGACACATTCTAACAAGACGATGTAATGCTGGAAGCTGTCATTTTCCCTATGGGATCCGGTAAGCCATGTTTATTAAGATAGTAAATAAGGGCTTCACAAGGGCTTATTAAGACTGTAGACTTTTTCTGGGCTAAATCGATTCATTATTAACACATATTTAGCCTTGAGGAATCATTTATTCTGGGTATTTTGATATGATTATATCGGCAGGCACTGTTTTTGACACCTTATTCTTTAGGGGCTTTCCCTAATCATAGTCAGAGCCTCATTTTCGCGCCGGTATGGCGCACTTGTTTTTGAGGACAGCATGGCATGCAGCTGCATGTGTGTGGAGCTCTGATACATAGAAAGGTCTTTCTGAAGGCATCATTTGGTATCGTATTCCCCTTTGGGCTTGGTTGGGTCTCAGCAAAGCAGATTCCAGGGACTGTAAAGGGGTTAAATATAAAAACGGCTCCGGTTCCGTTATTTTAAGGGTTAAAGCTTCCAAATTTGGTGTGCAATACTTTTAAGGCTTTAAGACACTGTGGTGAAATTTTGGTGAATTTTGAACAATTCCTTCATACTTTTTCGCAATTGCAGTAATAAAGTGTGTTTAGTTTAAAATTTAAAGTGACAGTAACGGTTTTATTTTAAAACGTTTTTTGTGCTTTGTTATCAAGTTTATGCCTGTTTAACATGTCTGAACTACCAGATAGATTGTGTTCTGACTGTGGGGAAACCAAGGTTCCTTCTCATTTAACTATATGTATTTTATGTCATAAAAAAATTTAGTAAAAATGATGCCCAAGATGATTCCTCAAGTGAGGGGAGTAAGCATGGTACTGCATCATCCCCTCCTTCGTCTACACCAGTCTTGCCCATACAGGAGGCCCCTAGTACATCTAGTGCGCCAATACTCCTTACTATGCAACATTTAACGGCTGTAATGGATAATTCTATCAAAAACATTTTAGCCAATATGCCCACTTATCAGTGAAAGCGCGACTGCTCTGTTTTAGAAAATTCTGTAGAGCATGAGAACGCTGATGATATGGTTTCTGAAGGGCCCCTACACCAGTCTGAGGGGGCCAGGGAGGTTTTGTCTGAGGGAGAAATTTCAGATTCAGGAAACATTTCTCAACAAGCTGAACCTGATGTGATTACTTTTAAATTTAAGTTGGAACATCTCCGCGCTCTGCTTAAGGAGGTGTTATCCAATTTGGATGATTGTGATTATCTGGTCATTCCAGAACCACTATGTAAAATGGAAAAGTTCTTAGAGGCCCCGGGGCCCCCCGAAGCTTTTCCTATATCCAAGCGGGTGGCGTACATTGTTAGTACAGAATGGGACAGGCCCGGTATACCTTTAGTACCTCCCCCCATATTTATAAAATTGTTTTCCTATAGTCGACACCAGAAAGGACTGATGGCAGACAGTCCCCAAGGTCGAGGGGGCGGTTTCTACTCTACACAAGCGCGCCACTATACCCATAGAAGATAGTTGTGCTTTCCAAGATCCTATGGATAAAAAATTAGAAGGTCTGCTAAAGATGTTTGTTCAGCAAGGTTCCCTTCTACAACCAATTGCATGCATTGTCCCTGTCACTGCAGCCGCGTGTTTCTAGTTTGATGAGCTAGGAAAGGCGATTATTAGTAATTCTTCTTCTTATGAGGAGATTATGGACAGAATTCGTGCTCTTAAATTGGCTAATTCTTTCACCCTAGACGCCACCTTGCAATTGGCTAGGTTAGCGGCGAAAAAATTCTGGGTTTGCTATTGTGGCGCAGAGCGCTTTGGTTAAAATCTTGGGCAGCGGATGCGTCTTCCAAGAACAAATTGCTTGACATTCCTTTCAAGGGGAAAACACTCTTTGGCCCTGACTTGAAAGAGATTATCTCTGATATCACTGGGGGCAAGGGCCACGCCCTTCCTCAGGATAGGTCTTTTCAAGACCAAAAATAAACCTAAGTTTCGTCCCTTTCGCAGAAACGGATCAGCCCCAAGGGCTACGTCCTCTAAGCAGGAAGGTAATACTTCTCAAGCCAATCCAGCCTGGAGACCTATGCAAGGCTGGAACAAAGGAAAGCAGGCCAGGAAACCTGCCACTGCTACCAAGACAGCATGAAATGCGGGCCCCCGATCCGGGACCGGATCTGGTGGGGGGCAGACTCTCTCTCTTCGCTCAGGCTGGGGCAAGAGATGTTCTGGACCCTTGGGCGCTAGAAATAGTCTCCCAAGGTTATTCTCTGGAGTTCAAGGGGCTTCCTCCAAGGGGGAGGTTCCACAGGTCTCAGTTGTCTTCAGACCACATAAGAAGACAGGCATTCTTACATTGGGTAGAAGACCTGCTAAAAATGGGAGTGATTCATCCTGTTCCATTAGGAGAACAAGGGATGGGGTTCTACTCCAATCTGTTCATAGTTCCCAAAAAAGAGGGAACGTTCAGACCAATCTTAGATCTCAAGATCTTGAACAAGTTTCTCAAGGTTCCATCGTTCAAGATGGAAACCATTCGAACACTTCTTCCTTCCATCCAGGAAGGTCAATTCATGACCAAGGTGGATTTCAAGGATGCGTATCTACATATTCCTATCCACAAGGAACATCATCGGTTCCTAAGGTTTGAATTCCTGGACAAGCATTTCCAGTTCGTGGCGTTTTCTTTCGGATTAGCCACTGCTCCTAGGATTTTCTCATAGGTACTAGGGTCCCTTCTGGCGGTGCTAAGACCAAGGGGCATTGCTGTAGTACCTTACTTGGACGACATTCTGATTCGAGCGTCGTCCCTTCCTCAAGTAAAGGCTCACACGGACATTGTCCTGGCCTTTCTCAGATCTCACGGATGGAAAGTGAACGTGGAAAAGAGTTCTCTATCTCCGTCAACGAGGGTTCCCTTCTTGGGAACTATAATAGACTCCTTAGAAATGAGGATTTTTCTGACAGAAGCCAGAAAAACAAAACTTCTAGACTCTTGTCGGATACTTCATTCCGTTCCTCTTCCTTCCATAGCGCAGTGCATGGAAGTGATAGGTTTGATGGTAGCGGCAATGGACATAGTTCCTTTTGTGCGCATTCATCTAAGACCATTACAACTGTTCCTGCTCAGTCAGTGGAATGGGGACTATTCAGACTTGTCTCCGAAGATACAAGTAAATCAGAGGACCAGAGACTCATTCCGTTGGTGGCTGTCCCTGGACAACCTGTCACAAGGGATGACCTTCCGCAGACCAGAGTGGGTCATTGTCACGACCGACGCCAGTCTGATGGGCTGGGGCGCGGTCTGGGGATCCCTGAAAGCTCAGGGTCTTTGGTCTCGGGTAGAATCTCTTCTACCGATAAATATTCTGGAACTGAGAGCGATATTCAATGCTCTCAAAGCTTGGCCTCAGCTAGCGAGGGCCAAGTTCATACATCAACCATCAGGGGGGAACAAGGAGTTCCCTAGCGATGGAAGAAGTGACCAAAATCATTCTATGGGCGGAGTCTCACTCCTGCCACCTGTCTGCTATCCACATCCCAGGAGTGGAAAATTGGGAAGCGGATTTTCTGAGTCGTCAGACATTGCATCCGGGGGAGTGGGAACTCCATCCGGAAATCTTTGCCCAAGTCACTCAACCGTGGGGCATTCCAGACATGGATCTGATGGCCTCTCGTCAGAACTTCAGAGTTCCTTACTACGGGTACAGATCCAGGGATCCCAAGGCGGCTCTAGTGGATGCACTAGTAGCACCTTGGACCTTCAAACTAGCTTATGTGTTCCCGCCGTTTCCTCTCATCCCCAGGCTGGTAGCCAGGATCAATCAGGAGAGGGCGTCGGTGATTTTGATAGCTCCTGCGTGGCCACGCAGGACTTGGTATGCAGATCTGGTGAATATGTCATCGGCTCCACCATGGAAGCTACCTTTGAGACGAGACCTTCTTGTTCTAGGTCCGTTCGACCCACTCCAGCTGACTGCTTGGAGATTGAACGCTTGATCTTATCAAAGCGAGGGTTCTCAGATTCTGTTATTAATACTCTTGTTCAGGCCTGAAAGCCTGTAACCAGAAAATTACCACATAATTTGGTATATCTGTTGGTGTGAATCTGCAGGATTCCCTTGGGACAAGGTTAAGATTCCTAAGAGTCTATCCTTCCTTCGAGAAGGATTGGAAAAAGGATTATCTGCAAGTTCCTTGATGGGACAGATTTCTGCCTTGTCTGTGTTACTTCACAAAAAGCTGGCAGCTGTGCCAGATGTTCTAGCCTTTGTTCAGGCTCTGGTTAGAATCAAGCCTGTTTACAAAATTTTGACTCCTCCTTGGAGTCTCAACCTAGTTCTTTCAGTTCTTCAGGGGGTTCCGTTTGAACCCTTACATTCCGTTGATATTAAGTTATTATCTTGGAAAGTTTTGTTTTTGGTTGCAATTTCTTCTGCTAGAAGAGTTTCAGAATTATCTGCTCTGCAGTGTTCTTCTCCTTATCTGGTGTTCCATGCAGATAAGGTGGTTTTGCGTACTAAACCTGGTTTTCTTCCAAAAGTTGTTTCTAACAAAGACATTAACCAGGAGATAGTTGTGCCTTCTTTGTGTCCTAATCCAGTTTCAAAGAAGGAACGTTTGTTGCACAACTTGGATGTAGTTCGTGCTCTCAAATTTTACTTAGCAGCTACTAAGGTTTTCAGACAAACTTTGTCTTTGTTTGTTGTTTATTCTGGTAAACGGAGAGGTCAAAAAGCAACTTCTACCTCTCTCTCCTTCTGGATTAAAAGCATTATCCGATTGGCTTATGAGACTGCCGGACGGCAGCCTCCTGAAAGAATCACAGCTCACTCCACTAGGGCTGTGGCTTCCACATGGGCCTTCAAGAACGAGGCTTCTGTTGATCAGATATGTAAGGCAGCGACTTGGTCTTCACTGCACACTTTTTCTAAATTTTACAAATTTGATACTTTTGCTTCTTCTGAGGCTATTTTTGGGAGAAAGGTTTTGCAAGCCGTGGTGCCTTCCATTTAGGTGACCTGATTTGCTCCCTCCCTTCATCCGTGTCCTAAAGCTTTGGTATTGGTTCCCACAAGTAAGGATGACGCCGTGGACCGGACACACCTATGTTGGAGAAAACAGAATTTATGTTTACCTGATAAATTACTTTCTCCAACGGTGTGTCCGGTCCACGGCCCGCCCTGGTTTTTTTAATCAGGTCTGATAATTTATTTTCTTTAACTACAGTCACCACGGTAACATATGGTTTCTCCTATGCAAATATTCCTCCTTAACGTCGGTCGAATGACTGGGGTAGGCGGAGCCTAGGAGGGATCATGTGACCAGCTTTGCTGGGCTCTTTGCCATTTCCTGTTGGGGAAGAGAATATCCCACAAGTAAGGATGACGCCGTGGACCGGACACACCGTTGGAGAAAGTAATTTATCAGGTAAACATAAATTCTGTTTTCTTCTTCTGAAGCAGTTTTTGGTAGAAAAGTACTTCAGGCAGCGGTTTCAGTTTGAATCTTCTGCTTATGTTTTTCGTTAAACTTTATTTTGGGTGTGGATTATTTTCAGCAGGAATTGGCTGTCTTTATTTTATCCCTCCCTCTCTAGTGACTCTTGTGTGGAAAGATCCACATCTTGGGTAGTCATTATCCCATACGTCACTAGCTCATGGACTCTTGCTAATTACATGAAAGAAAACATAATTTATGTAAGAACTTACCTGATAAATTCATTTCTTTCATATTAGCAAGAGTCCATGAGGCCCGCCCTTTTTTTGTGGTGGTTATGATTTTGTATAAAGCACAATTATTCCAATTCCTTATTTTATATGCTTTCGCACTTTTTTATCACCCCACTTCTTGGCTATTCGTTAAACTGAATTGTGGGTGTGGTGAGGGGTGTATTTATAGGCATTTTGAGGTTTGGGAAACTTTGCCCCTCCTGGTAGGAATGTATATCCCATACGTCACTAGCTCATGGACTCTTGCTAATATGAAAGAAATGAATTTATCAGGTAAGTTCTTACATAAATTATGTTTTTGGCGCGAAGTTACGTTCGATGACGCAAATTCGTCACTTCCGGCGTCTTAGTTTATGCCAAGTCCTTTCACAAGGTTGCGTCTTCAATGACGCAAGTGTGTCATTTCCGGATGTTGTTGGCGCCAAAAAAAAATTCTGTTTGTTGTGCGTCATACTTGCCGCCAAATATTTTCATTATTTAAAACCCCATTTGTATATGCCTCTTGCCTTTTTTCTCTATCAGAGGACTATGCCGTTTGCATTTTTTTTCCCATTCCTGAAACTGCCATATAAGGATATTGATCATTTTGCCTTATATGTTGTTTTTTTCTCTTACATTTGCAAGATGTCTCAATCTGATCCTGTCTAAGAAATCACTGTTGGAATCCTGCTGCCTGATAACAGTTCTACCAAAGCTAAGTGCATTTGTTGTAAACTTGTGAAGATTATATCTCCAGCTGTGGTTTGTTATAGTTGTCATGATAAACTTTTACATGCAGATAATATGTCCATCAGTAATAGTACATTGCCTGTTGCTGTTCCTTCAACATCTAATGTACAAGATATACCTGTGAATTTTAAAAGAATTTATTGCTGATTCTATTCAGAAGGCTTTGTCTGCCATCCCACCTTCTAATAAATGTTAAAGGTCTTTTAACTTCTCATAAATTTGATGAAATTTCAAATGACCAACAACATATTGAATTATCCTCCTCTGATGAGGATCTATCTGATTCAGAAGATCCTTCCTCAGATATTGACACTGACAAATCTACTTATTTATTTAAAATGGAGTATATTCGTTCTTTGTTAAAAGAAGTGTTGTTCGAAATTTATAGACGAAGTCTTTGCCCTTTATAGTTGTCCAAACGCTAGAGTTGCAGTGAACAACGACTTATCACCCCCATTCCCGATATTAAATGGGACCGGGCAATTGCCCGCTTTCCCCTTTATTGTTTGTGTTGGCTATGGAGGTTCTGGCTTTTAGAATTAGAAATAACGCCAATATAAAAGGCATCCGGATAGGCCCTAAGGAATATAAGATTACCCTATATGCGGACGATGTATTCTTGACGTTGTCATCCCCGCTCAGCTCTATCAAATTCCTTATGGAGGAGCTGTCCTTATACGGAACGCATTCTAACTTTAAGATAAACGCTAACAAATCTGAATTCCTGGGGCTAGGGCTTTCTCAAACAGAGGTTGACACAATAGGAAAATCGTATGAACTCTATGAGCCAATATCCACAAAATACCTAGGGGTTCTTATTTCCAACTCTACACACAATACCTTTGCACTTAATTATTCACTATTAACTAAAAATATCCAAAAAGAATTACAGTCCTGGCAAAATAAAACTCTGTCCTGGGTAGGGAGGATAAACGCGATCAAAATGTCCATATTCCCAAAGATATTATACATTTTTCAAACTGTCCCAATTAATATCCCTGATTCCCAATTAAAGGCATTACAAAAAATCATCAACACTTTTATTTGGCAAAATAAGAGACAAAGAATAGCTAACTCAACCATGTATCACACACGAGATAATGGTGGTTTAGGAGTGCCACAGATAAAATATTATCGATGGGCTGTGTTTCTTACACGAATAGTAGACTGGTATAAGAGTTCCTCACAAAAGGAGTGGGTGGGTTTAGAACACACTTTGGCTAATGTATCACAGCTGGGAGTAAGCTGCTGGATTCCCCCCCAAAGTCAACAATTAGGACAGAGTACCTCTAAAATAACTTTGGAGACCTATAAACTTTGGGATAAACACTTCACGAAGATTCCGAACATATCCTCAAGCACTTCACCACTGACGCCGCTGGTCAATAATCCCTGTTTGCCAATATCATGGGCCCCGACTTCCAATTCCTACACTACAATATTAGATATACCTAAATGTTATGATGTAATACAAAATAAGAAAGTTAGACCTAAGGCAGAACTGTCAGAATGCTTCGATGGGATATTTTGTCACTGGTTTAGATACCATCAGATTACACATTACATTACTAGCCATGTAGAAAAAAGTAACATACATCGGCCCCTTACACCTTTTGAAACGCTTTGTCACACAAACCTTTTTAAAAAGGGCACTTTATTTTTAACATATAAACTACTAATGCAATACCACTCTGTGAAGCTACCATCTTATACAAATAAGTGGGACACAGAGCTACAGAGGCACCTTATGCAAGATGACTGGAAAGGTATTTTCCAGAACATAAATAGATTCTCCTCCTCAGTTCAAACGCAGGAGATGAATATCAAACTCTTGTGCCGGTGGTATCTCACACCGTCTAGACTATCTTCGATTTTCCAAAACACAACAGCGGAATGCTGGAGAAATTGTGGAGATTTGGGTACTTTTATTCATATATGGTGGAATTGCCCTCTTATAGCCTCATTTTGGGTTACTGTTGTAGGGGAAATTAAAAAGGCCCTAGGAACTATTTTACCACTGGACCCAGTTGTGCTCCTATTTAACAAATTCCCGAAGGTACGCTGTAATTACAATTATTATACATCATGGTTAATAGTGCCAAAAGAATGATCCCTCAACATTGGAAGAAATCCAACCCTCCTACTATAGAGAAATGGAGAGAGGTAGTGTCCTCCACGATATTACTAGAAAAATACCACTTTATTTCCAAGAGACTAGATATTTCCAAGAGACTAGATGATTATTTTTCTATCTCCTTCTTATGGGAAGAGTACACCTTGCTATGTAACGCAAATCAACTGTCTGGGGACCACACATAGCCTGTTTACTAGTTAATCAGGAATTTGCAGACAACTAAACTCAACAAATGGAGTTTATGATAGAGTGACCACGCCACTTGTATTTTTCTATATATATTTTATATGATTGCTGCCCATGCCTGTTATTGACCATTTTTTCTTATTGATTTTTGTATGCTGAAGTTTCTTTTCTTTGTTTACCTCATCTTGTTTGTATGATGCTGTAAAATTGTGATATTGATCTTGACGACTATGATTGAAAATTTGTACTGTTTGTTTTTGTTTTGAATATCACTCAATAAAACTTTCACACAAAAAAAAGAAGTGTTGATTACACTGGATATTGAGGAAACTAGTCCTCTTGATATTGAAACTAGTAAACATTTAAATTCTGTTTATAAACCTCCTGTGGTTACTCCAGAGGTTTTTCCAGTTCCTAATGCTATTTCTGATATGATTTCTAAGGAATGGAATAGGCCTGGTACTTCTTTTATTCCTTCTTCAAGGTTTAAAAAATTGTATCCTTTGCCAGCAGTTATACATTGGAGTTTTGGGAAAAGATCCCCAAAGTTGATGGGGCTATCTCTACTCTTGCTAAACATACTACTATTCCTATGGAAGATAGTACTTCTTTTAAAGATCCTTTAGATAGGAAACATGAATCTTATCTAAGGAAAGCCTATTTGTATTCGGGTCATCTTCTCAGACCTGCAATTTCTTTGGCTGATGTTGCAGCTGCATCAACTTTTTAGTTGGAAAATTTAGTGCAACAAGAATTGGATTCTTATTTGTCTAGCATTGTTTGCTTGCTTCAACATGCTAATCATTTTATTTGTGATGCCATTTTTTATATCATCAAAATTGATGTTAAATCTATGTCTTTAGCTATTTTAGCTAGAAGAGCTTTGTGGCTTAATCTTGGAATGCTTACATGACTTCTAAGTCCAGATTGCTATCTCTTTCTTTCCAAGGTAGTAAGTTATTTGGTTCTCAGTTGGATTCGATTATTCCAACTGTCACTGGAGGGAAGGGAGTTTTTTTGCCTCAGGATAAAAGACCTAAGGGTAAATCTAAAGCTTCTAACCATTTTCGTTCCTTTCAACAAAATAAGGAACATAAACCTAATCCTTCTCACAAGGAATTGTTTCCAATTGTAAACCTATTTCAAATTGGAATAAATCCAAGCCTTTTAAGAAACCAAAGCCAGTCCCAAAGTCCGCATTAAGGTGCGGCCCTCATTCCAGCTCAGCTGGTATGGGGCAGGTTAAGATTTTTCAAGGATGTTTGGATAAATTCTGTCCAAATCAATGGATTCTGAGTATTGTCTCTCAGGGGTACCGAATAGGATTCAGAGTAAGACCTCCTGTGAGAAGATTTTTTTCTCTCACGCATCCCAGCAAATCCAGTAAAGGCTCAGGCTTTCCTGAAGTGTGTTTCAGACCTGGAGGTTTCAGGGGTAATCATGCCAGTTCCATTTCAGGAACAGGGTCCGGGGTTTTATTCAAGCTTATTCATTGTCCCAAAGAAAGAAAATGTATTCAGACCAGTTCTGGATCTGAAAGTTTTGAATCGTTATGTAAGAGTACCAACTTTCAAAATGGTGACTATAAGGACTATTCTCCCTTTTGTTCAGCAAGGACATTATATGTCCACAATAGACTTACAGGATGCATATCTTCATATTCCAATTCATCCAGATCATTATCAGTTTCTGAGATTCTCTTTTCTAGACAAGCAGCTCTTCCTTTTGGCCTAGCAACAGCTCCAAGAATCTTTTCAAAGGTTCTCTGTGCCCTACTCTCTGTAATCAGAGAGCGGGGTATTGCGGTGTTTCCTTATTTGGATGATATTTTGGTACTAGCTCAGTCTTTACGTTCTGCAGAATCTCACATGAATCAACTACTGTTGTTTCTTCAAAAACATGGTTGGACGATCAATTTACCAAAAAGTTCTTTGATTCTTTAGACAAGGGTCACCTTTTTAGGTATCCAGATAGATTCAGTGTCCATAACTTTGTCTCTAACAGACAAGAGACGTTTAAAATTGGTTGCAGCTTGTCGGAACCTTCAGTCTGTCATTAGCTTCAGTAGCTATGGGCATGGAAGTTTTAGGTCTCATGACTGCTGCTTCGGACACGATCCTCTTTGCTCGTTTTCACATGAGACCTCTTCAGCTCTGTATGCTAAACCAATGGTGTAGGGATTATACAAGGATATCACAATTAATATCCTAAAATCCCAATGTTCGACTATCTCTGACTTGGTGGTTAGCTCACCATCTTATAGTTCAAGGGGCCTATTTTGTTCGTCCAACCTGGACTGTGATCACAACAGATGCGAGTATTTCAGGTTGGGGAGCTGTTTGGGGATCTCTGACAGCACAAGGGGTTTGGAAATCTCAAGAGGCGAGATTGCCAATCACTATTTTGGAACTCCGTGCGATTTTCAGGGCTCTTCAGATTTGGCATCTGTTGAAGAGAGAACCGTTCATTTGTTTTCAGACAGACAATATCACAACTGTGGCATATGTCAATAATCAGGGTGGGACTCACAGTCCCCAAGCTATGAAAGAAGTATCTCCGATACTCGCTTAAGCGGAATCCAGCTCCTGTCTGGGAGGCGGATTATCTCAGCCGTTTGACTTTACATCCGGGGGAGTGGTCCCTCCATCCAGATGTGTTTTCTCAGGTTGTTCAGATGTGGGGTCTTCCAGAAATAGATCTGATGGCTTCTCATCTAAACAAGAAACTTCCCAGGTACCTGTCCAGGTCCAGGGATCCTTAGACGGAAGCAGTGGATGCGTTGACACTTCCTTGGTGTTATCAACCTGTTATATTTTCCCGCCTCTAGTTCTTCTTCCAAGAGTGATCTCCAAAATCATCATGGAGCAATTGTTTGTGTTGCTGGTGGCTCCAGCATGGCCTCACAGGTTTTGGTATGCAGATCTTGTTTGGATGTCCGGTTGCCAACCTTGGCCACTTCCATTAAGGCCGGACCTTCTATCTCAAGGTCCGTTTTTCCATCAGGATCTCAAATCATTAAATTTGAAGGTATGGAAATTGAGAGCCTAGTGCTTAGTCATAGAGGTTTCTCTGACTCAGTGATTAATACTATGTTACAGGCTCGTAAATCTGTTTCTAGAAAGATTTATTATCGAGTTTGGAAGACTTATATTTCATGGTGTTCTTCTCATAAATTCTCATGGCATTCTTTCAGAATTCTTAGAATTTTACAGTTTCTTCAGGATGGTTTGGATAAGGGTTTATCTGCAAGTTCCTTGAAGGGACAAATCTCTGCTCTTTTTGTTTTATTTCACAGAAAGATTGCTAAGCTTCCTGATATTCACTGTTTTGTACAGGTTTTGGTTCATATCAAGCCTGTCATTAAATTAATCTCTCCTCCCTGGAGTCTTAATTTGGTTTTAAAGGCCTTACAGGCTCCTCCCTTTGAGCCTATGCATTCTTCGGACATTAAACTACTTTCTTGGAAAGTATTGTCCTTTTGGCCATTTCTTCTGCTAGAAGAGTTTCTAAATTATTTGCTCTTTCTTGTGATTCTCCTTTTCTGATTTTTCATCAGGATAAGGCGGTTTTACAGACTTCATTTAAATTCTTACCTAAGGTTGTGAATTCTAACAACATTAATAGAGAAGTTGTTGTCCCTTCCTTGTGTCCTAATCCTAAGAATTCTTTGGAGAGATACTTACATTCTTTGGATGTGGTAAGAGCTTTGAAATATTATGTTGAAGCTACTAAAGATTTCAGGAAGACTTCTAGTCTATTTGTTATATTTTCTGGTTCTAGGAAAGGTCAGAAGGCTTCTGCTGTTTCCTTGGCTTTGTGGTTAAAGATTTTGATTCATCATGCTTATTTGGAGTCAGGTCTAGCCCCGCCTCAGAGAATTACAGCTCATTCTACTAGATCAGTCTCCACTTCGTGGGCTTTTAAGAATGAAGCTTCAGTTGATCAGATTTGCAAAGCAGCAACTTGGTCTTCTTTGCATACATTTACTAAATTCTTCCGTTTTGATGTATTTGCTTCTTCGGAAGCAGTTTTTGTTAGAAAAGTTCTTCAGGCAGCTGTTTCAGTTTGATTCTTCTGCTTATGTTTTAAGTTTTTCTTTTCATTTATGAGAATAAACTTATATTTTGGGTTGTGGATTAATTTTTTTCAGCTAAAAATTGCTGTTTTTATTTTATTCCTCCCTCTCTAGTGACTCTTGCGTGGAGTTTCACATCTTGGGTATTGCTATCCCATACGTCACTAGCTCATGGACTTTTGCCAATTACATGAAAGAAAACATAATTTATGTAAGAATTTACCTGATAAATTCATTTCTTTCATATTGGCAAGAGTCCATGAGGCCCACCCTTTTTATGGTGGTTAGGATTTTTTTGTATAAAGCACAATTATTTCCAAATTCCTTTGTTGATGCTTTTTACCCCTTTCTTTATCACCCAACTACTTGGCTATTCGTTAAACTAAATTGTGGGTGTGGTGAGGGGTGTATTTATAGGCATTTTGAGGTTTGGGAAACTTTGCCCCTCCTGGTAGGATTGTATATCCCATACGTCACTAGCTCATGGACTCTTGCCAATATGAAAGAAATTAATTTATCAGGTAAATTCTTACATAAATTATGTTTTCTTCTCCCACTGCGTCAATTCTATTAGTTCTTGCCTCGGGAACCCCCAAGCTCAAATCATAGAGATTAACCGAAAGTACTCAAAGTGTAATGTTTTGGGAATATCCCCACCCACATGAGCTGCGGCTGACGTCACCAAGCCATCTCTGCCGTATAAGTCTTGTATGCGTCTCAGCCCGAGAGAATACCAGGGACGTGGGTGCGAGTCAGAAAGACAAAATAGTAGAGCCGTGATAGGGTGGATTGCGGGCAATTTGTTCTGTGTGTCTAAATTCCCTCTGGAAACGAAGGCCTGCTCTAAGAACGGGGTTGCTAATCCCCATCAAAACAGATTTTTTTTTATTTTTTTTTTATTGTATGCTCTTTCTGAATCATGAAAGAAAAAATGTTTAAGTAAGTAACAAATTGCAAAATACCTGCATATAATATAAATTACTAGTTTAAATGTTTTTAAACATATAACATGATTTGGAAAACTCATATGAAATCTCCTGGAGATTGTTTATTGTACCTATGGACAAATACAGCTAGTCTTGTGCATTAGTTACTTTACAAATGCAAATTCATAACGAAAACATGGATATTTGTTTGGTTTTCACGAAATGAATATCCAAACAAATGCCCTAAATTAAAGTAAACAAACATTAATTTGTTTCCTTTAAATTAGCTTTTAAGGGTTTAAATACTTGCCTCTAGCGTGCTTGAGAGCCGCACTTATTTAACTCTTCTTCAAAGTGCCCCAGGCTGTGCCAATACTTACCTCTAGCGAACTGGAGAGCTGCACTAATCCGACCCTTCTTCACAGTACCCCCAGCTGTGCCAATATTTACCTCTATTGAGCTGGAGCACTGAACTAATCCAGGCCCTTCTTCACAGAGCCCCAAGCTGTGCCAATACTTAGCTCTAGTGAGCTGGAGAGCTGCTCTAATCCCAGCCCTTCTTTACAGTGCCCCAGGCTGTGCCAATACTTACCTCTAGCGAACTGGAGAGCCGCACTAATCCGACCCTTCTTCACAGTGCCCCAGGCTGTGCCAATATTTACCTCTAGCGAGCTGGAGAGCTGCGCTAATCCCGGCCCTTCTTCACAGTGCCCCAGGCTGTGCCAATACTTACCTCTAGCGAACTAGAGAGCCGCACTAATCCAACCCCCCTTCACAGTACCCCAGGCTGTGCCAATACTTAACGCTAACAAGCAGCGGATCCCATAGGTGAAGGTCCTTTAGAGCAGACTCTGGGATCTACCATGCTAAACCTCCAGGATTAGCACAGCTCTGCAGCTTGCTAGAGGTAAGTCTAAGGCATTTTCACCTGTAGTAAAGAAATATTTATATTTGTTTAATGAAAACAAATGTAAATGTTCCCTGAATATTCCTTTTTTTTTTTTTTTTTTTTAACAAAACGAATACCTAAGAGTGCAGCAGACAAATATCGAGAAAACTAATTTTTCGGAAAGATTTGTACAAACAAAATTTTCACTGCTACATGATTAACTACAGCTACCTATAAATACGTTTTTCTCCTGTTAAGTGTAGTTAGTCCACGATTCATCATTACTTATGGTATATTAACTCCTCCCCAACAGGAAGTGCAAGAGGATCACCCAAGCAGAGCTGCTATATAGCTCCTCCCCTCTACGTCACACCCAGTCATTCTCTTGCACCCAACTAATAGATAGGATGTGTGAGAGGACTTTCGTAACTTCAAGGCAGGAGCAGCATCAACTTCCTCTGCTCCAAAACAGGAAGGAGCTGTTGCTCGCTACAGACAAGGCTGGAAACCTAACCAGACCTGGAACAAGGGCAAGCAGGCCAGAAAACCTGCTGCTGCCCCTAAGACAGCATGAAGTGAGGGCCCCCGATCCGGAAGCGGATCTAGTGGGGGGCAGACTCTCTCTCTTCGCCCAGGCTTGGGCAAGAGATGTCCAGGATCCCTGGGCGTTGGAGATCATATCTCAGGGATATCTTCTGGACTTCAAAGCTTCTCCCCCACAAGGGAGATTTCATCTTTCAAGGTTGTCAACAAACCAGATAAAGAAAGAGGCGTTTCTACGCTGTGTACAAGACCTTTTACTAATGGGAGTGATCCACCCAGTTCCGCGGTCGGAACACGGACAAGGGTTTTACTCAAATCTGTTTGTGGTTCCCAAAAAAGAGGGAACCTTCAGACCAATATTGGATTTAAAGATCCTAAACAAATTCCTAAGAGTTCCATTGTTCAAGATGGAAACTATTCGGACAATCTTACCCATGATCCAAAGAGGTCAGTACATGACCACAGTGGATTTAAAGGATGCTTACCTTCACATACCGATTCACAGAGAACATTACCGGTATCTAAGGTTTGCCTTCCTAGACAGGCATTACCAGTTTGTAGCTCTTCCCTTCGGGTTGGCTACGGCTCCAAGAATCTTTACAAAGGTTCTGGGCTCTCTTCTGGCGGTACTAAGACCGCGAGGAATTTCGGTAGCTCCGTACCTAGACGACATTCTGATACAAGCGTCAAGCTTTCAAACTGCCAAGTCTCATACAGAGTTAGTACTGGATTTTCTAAGGTCGCATGGGTGGAAAGTGAACGAGGAGAAGAGTTCTCTCTTACCACTCACAAGAGTTCCCTTCTTGGGGACTCTTATAGATTCTGTAGAAATGAAAATTTACCTGACAGAGGACAGGTTAACAAAGCTTCTAAATGCTTGCCGTGTCCTTCATTCCATTCAACACCCGTCAGTGGCTTAATGCATGGAGGTAATCGGCTTAATGGTAGCGGCAATGGACATAGTTCCTTTTGCACGCCTGCACCTCAGACCGCTGCAATTGTGCATGCTAAGTCAGTGGAATGGGGATTACTCAGATTTGTCCCCTACGCTGAATCTGGATCAGGAGACCAGAGATTCTCTTCTATGGTGGCTTTCTCGGCCGCATCTGTCCAGGGGGATGCCCTTCAGCAGACCAGACTGGACAATTGTAACTACAGACGCCAGCCTTCTAGGTTGGGGCGCTGTCTGGAATTCCCTGAAGGCTCAGGGATCATGGACTCAAGAGGAGAGTCTCCTTCCAATAAACATTCTGGAATTGAGAGCAGTTCTCAATGCCCTACTGGCTTGGCCTCAGTTAGCAACTCTGAGGTTTATCAGGTTTCAGTCGGACAACATCACGACTGTGGCTTACATCAACCATCAGGGAGGGACAAGAAGTTCCCTAGCGATGATGGAAGTATCAAAGATAATTCGCTGGGCAGAGTCTCACTCTTGCCACCTGTCAGCGATCCACATCCCAGGAGTGGACAACTGGGAGGCGGATTTCCTAAGTCGCCAGACTTTTCATCCGGGGGAGTGGGAACTTCATCCGGAGGTCTTTGCCCAAATACTTCGACGTTGGGGCAAACCAGATATGGATTTCATGGCGTCTCGCCAGAACGCCAAGCTTCCTCGTTACGGGTCCAGGTCCAGGGACCCGGGAGCGGTCCTGATAGATGCCTTGACAGCACCTTGGACCTTCAGGATGGCTTATGTGTTTCCACCATTCCCGATGCTTCCTCGTTTGATTGCAAGGATCAAACAGGAGAAAGCATCAGTGATTCTAATAGCACCTGCGTGGCCACGCAGGACCTGGTATGCAGATCTAGTGGACATGTCATCCTGTCCACCTTGGTCTCTGCCTCTGAGACAGGACCTTCTAATTCAGGGTCCTTTCAAACATCAAAACCTAATTTCTCTGAAGCTGACTGCATGGAAATTGAACGCTTAATTTTATCAAAGCGTGGATTTTCAGAGCCAGTAATTGATACCTTAATACAGGCTAGGAAACCTGTTACCAGGAAAATTTACCATAAGATATGGCGTAAATACTTACACTGGTGCGAATCCAAGGGTTACTCATGGAGTAAGGTTAGGATTCCTAGGATATTGTCTTTTCTACAAGAAGGTTTAGAAAAGGGTTTATCTGCTAGTTCGTTAAAGGGACAGATCTCAGCTCTGTCCATCCTTTTACACAAGCGTCTGTCAGAAGTTCCAGACGTTCAGGCTTTTTGTCAGGCTTTGGCCAGGATTAAGCCTGTGTTTAAATCTGTTGCTCCGCCGTGGAGCTTAAACTTAGTTCTTAACGTTTTACAGGGTGTTCCGTTTGAACCCCTTCACTCCATTGATATCAAGCTGTTATCTTGGAAAGTTCTGTTTTTTAATGGCTATATTCCTCGGCTCGTAGAGTCTCTGAATTATCAGCCTTACATTGTGATTCTCCGTATCTGATTTTTCATTCAGATAAGGTAGTTCTGCGTACTAAACCTGGGTTCTTACCTAAGGTAGTCACTAACAAGAATATCAATCAAGAGATTGTTGTTCCATTATTGTGTCCTAACCCTTCTTCTAAGAAGGAACGACTTCTGCACAATCTAGATGTAGTCCGTGCCCTGAAATTTTATTTACAGGCAACTAAAGATTTTCAACAAACTTCTTCCCTGTTTGTCGTTTATTCTGGACAGAGGAGAGGTCAAAAAGCATCTGCTACCTCTCTATCCTTTTGGCTTCGTAGCATAATACGTTTAGCCTATGAGACTGCTGGACAGCAACCTCCTGAAAGGATTACAGCTCATTCTACTAGAGCTGTGGCTTCCACTTGGGCCTTTAAGAACGAGGCCTCTGTTGAACAGATTTGCAAGGCTGCAACTTGGTCTTCTCTTCATAATTTTTCCAAATTTTACAAATTTGACACTTTTGCTTCTTCGGAGGCTGTTTTTGGGAGAAAGGTTCTTCAGGCAGTGGTTCCTTCCGTATAGAGATCCTGCCTGTCCCTCCCGTCATCCGTGTACTTAGCTTTGGTTTTGGTATCCCATAAGTAATGATGACCCGTGGACTGACTACACTTAACAGGAGAAAACATAATTTATGCTTACCTGATCAATTCCTTTCTCCTGTAGTGTAGTCAGTCCACGGCCCGCCCTGTTTTTTAAGGCAGGTCTAAATTTTTTAATTATACTCCAGTCACCACTGCACCCTATAGTTTCTCCTTTCTCGTTTGGTTCCTGGTCGAATGACTGGGTGTGACGTAGAGGGGAGGAGCTATATAGCAGCTCTGCTTGGGTGATCCTCTTGCACTTCCTGTTGGGGAGGAGTTAATATCCCATAAGTAATGATGACCCGTGGACTGACTACACTACAGGAGAAAGGAATTTATCAGGTAAGCATAAATTATGTTTTTTTACTGCCCTAAGTAATTACTGTCTAGTATGTAGCTAGTTTAAGCAGTTTTCACCATATGGAAACCTTGGTCACAGAATTTGTTTTTTGAGCCTGTGTAAGGAGTGTGGGACAAGCATAGTTTTAAGGAAAAGCCAAGCAAAATAAACAATGTACACTGTAAAGTTTGTAAACATTCTAAATTCCAGTCTCAGTGTTTCCCTGTAAAGGATATGAAGTGGAAGTATTTTCAGGTTAACACAACTTGCCTGCTTCTGAAATTAATGTTGGAGATAATGATGAATTGGTCCCAAAAATTAATTGCGATGATCTTAACTAGCCCTGCATTGTGTAGTATGTTATTTATTC
Organism: Bombina bombina; assembly: GCF_027579735.1. Taxonomy (NCBI): domain Eukaryota; kingdom Metazoa; phylum Chordata; class Amphibia; order Anura; family Bombinatoridae; genus Bombina; species Bombina bombina. The sequence goes on from NC_069499.1 coordinate 1,368,725,174, forward strand.
AGAAAATTCTGGAGAGATCTAGAAAGAGAGAAAGAAAGAGAGATAGAGAGAAAATTCTTAGTGGTCCCATTTTTTAACTTTATATTTTTGCGTTGCGGTATGATTAAACTTTCATTATACATGTTTGTATTACACATTAATATTAACAAAAATACACTTTCTATACACTCAGAATGAAGATGAATCTCTAAAACTGCTTGAGAAAACCTCCTCCAGGTTTTGTGCACTTCTTCAACACCTCTGCTTAAAGGGCCAATAAACCTACGAAATAATGTTATATTATTCTGCACATAGTGCAGAATTATATAACATTAGCTTAGCGCAAACTTTATAACTGAAAGGATTTCAGAGATATTGTTTTCAAAACTTGCATTTTCATGTTCCCCGCTCCTGGCTCTATTAGCATAAGCGCATCGCGGGCACACTGTCTAGTCACCGCCAGACTGATCGCACCATTAAACTGAATGTAGCTAGCTCCTGCTACCAGACCAGAGCTGGAGAAAGCTACATTCAGATTAATGATGCGATCGGCTGGCTGTGACTAGACAGCGCGCCCGCGATGCGCTTATGCTAATTAAGACTGTGTGCAGAATTATACAACATTATTTTGTAGGTTTACTGGCCCTTTAAGCACACCTCTATTTAAGCACGCATCTATTCAACAGTGCCCCTTAAATGAATACAATAAACCTGAATAACCTTTCACTTAATGACCCTTCAGAGAATTGGTATCCTTCACATTTTTTGATCCAAACTTTATTGACATTAACATTGAACTTATGGGGGCACCGGCCGTGTGTAACATTTTTGTACCCTTTTTTGTGTGTGCTGTACGAAGCATTCAGCACCACTGAAGTGACCTATGAGGTGAGTAGGTTGCTGAGTTATCTGATCATAGGGACGCCTGTCTGGAAGGAGGAGTCTGATGACTTGGGGACACATCTGCTTATTCCGGGGCTTCCCCTAGGCCCAACTGATGACATGCAGACGCCAGACCCCACTTAGATCCCCCTTTGAAACAGTTTCTTCATGGAAGCTCCAACTTGCTGCAGGGCTGCCCTGCTCCACCTACCACAACCCTTCTGAATCTACGAATGCCTGTGCACGGAAACAACTGTTCAATAAACCCCCTTCAGAGGATATAAACCCTGGATCCTATTAAGGTATAAAGGAGCCACACTGTGACCCTGTTATAGCATTTTATGTGTAAAAATTGAAACGATCTTATTCTGTGCGTATAACCTGAGCTTTGGAGGACTCTGACATGTTAGAAGGTACTCCTTCTGTACTAAATCATAACTGTTTGTATTGTGAGGAGGCCGTGGTTTTCCCGCCCACTCAATTATGTTCCACATGCCTTAACACCGTTATAAAGTCTAAGAAGGGAGACAAGCCTGCTAAGGCTCTTAGTCCCTCTGAGCTGTCTACCTCTCAGGACTCGGCATCCCGTGAGATTACTACCCTTGCTACATTATCCACTACACATGCAGTTCCCCGTAGCACATCTAATCCTCCACCCGGACAGGGCCTTCTTCTTGCGGACTTTGCTGTGCAGTTACTAACAGCGGTGTCTGCGGCCCACATTGCATTACCTCGCCCTAACAAATGCAAGAGAAAGGTTAAACATAGCTCTCCTGACCCGGAGTCATCTAAATATTTATCGGATTTAGTTATTATGTCCCAGTTATCTGATGATGAGTTAACCTCTCTAGCTTCAGAGGGGGAACTTTCTGGGTCGGAGTCCTTAGCGTTTAAGACTCCTGCTGCGGAAGAACCGACCTTTTGATAAAAAATTGAGCACTTGCGTTTTTTATTAAAGGAGGTTCTGCCTACTTTAAGGGTTCAGAGGCCACGCTGCCTGAAGAACCTATGATACCTAAACTAGACAGAGTTTACGAAGACAGGAAAGTTCCTTTGGCTTTTCCCGTGCCGGCTAAGATGGCGAACATTATTAAGAACGAATGGGAAAGAATTGGTTCTTCCTTTTCCCTCTTGTCTACTTTTAAAAAGTTGTTCCCGGTCCCGGACTCTCAACTGGATTTGTGGGGCTCTATTCCTAAGGTGGATGGTGCTAACTCTACGCTTGCTAAATGTACCGGCAGCTGCAGTTGCTGCGGTTGTCTGAGCGGCTACCTACTGGTGCTATTATTTGTCTCCTCTCGAGGATATTCAAGACAGAATTAAAGCTCTGAGAATTGCTAATTATTTTATCTGTGATGCGAACATGCAAATTATTCGCCTAAATGCAAAGGCCTCTGTACTAAATTAAGTTTTCTTCCTAAGGTTGTGTCATATCGCAACATCAATCAGGAGATTGTGGTTCCTTCCTTGTGTCCTAATCCTTATTCATCGAAGGAACGCTTACTTCCCAATTTGGATGTGGTTCGCGCCTTGAAGTTCTATCTTCAGGCTACTAAGGAGTTTAGACAATCTTCCTCTTTGTTTGTTGTCTATTCGGGGAAGCATAAGGGGCAGTAGACTACTTCAACTTCCCTATCTTTTTGGTTAAGGAGTGTCATCCACTTAGCTTACGAGACAGCGGGACATTGTCCTCCAGAGAGGATAACGGCTCATTCCACTAGAGCAGTGGCTTCCACTTGGGCCTTTAAGAACGAGGCCTCTATGGATCAGATTTGTAAGGCGGCTACCTGGTCCTCCTTACATACTTTTTCAAAATTTTACAAGTTTGATGTGTTTGCTTCGACTGAAGGCAGCATTCGGGAGAAATGTTTTTCAGGCTGTGGTGCCCTCAGAATAGAGTCTGCCTCTTTCTTTTTGTTCCCTCCCGTTATTCATTCAGTGTCCTCTGAAGCTTGGGTATAGCTCTGGAGCCGTGGACTCTCCCTATGTTAGGAAGGAAAACATAATTTATGCTTACCAGATAAATTCCTTTCCTTTCGGATAGGGAGAGTCCACGGCCCCCGTCCGTTTTTTCTTGTCTATGGGCGATCCCTTATTATTTATTTTATTCTTCTGGCACCATTTATACCATGTTTCCCTTACTTTTCCTTGATCCCTCGGCAGAATGACTGGAGTAATGAGGAAGTGAGAGGGATATTTAAGCCTTTGGCTGGGGTGTCTTTGCCTCCTCCTGGTGGCCAGGTGTTGTATTTCCCAATAGTAAGGAATGAAGCCGTGAACTCTCCCTATATGGAAGGAAAGGAATTTATCGGTAAGCATAAATTATGGAGGGGTTTTATAGTTTATTCACTCGTCGGCCGGTTTACGCACATTGGGTTAGTGCACGTTTGATATCGGTTATGCGTGAAATGGGTTTTGGTGCACTAAATCCCCTTTTTAGTTGTCCGTTTTTTCACATGTTCTAGGAGCGTTATCTGTCCTCGAACTTAATGTTAATTTATCCTGCTTTGTTTTGCAGTTTGGCTTTGCACACATTGTACCTGTGAGTCTATTGTTAAAAACTACTTAGTAGGGGGTAAATCGTTTCCATTTCTCAAGAGCTTTTTAAGGGGCTTATAGTGTTTATTGCATTGCTTTGCCATATGCTGTAATGAAGCAGCTGGATTCTGTCCCTAAATCTACCCAAGAAACTGAGTATCCTGAAAACCTTTCTACTATTGTTAGGTGTGCTTATCGTAAGAGAGCTGAAGTGCCTTCTCCAGCTCATTTATGCGGCTCGTGTTTAGATTTATTACAGGATAATGCTGATGTAGTGTTACCAACCATGAAAAATGGCTGCTCTCCCACCTTCAAACCAGCGTTAAAGGTCAGTTCAGATTTTACCTTCTACAGTGCCCTGAGACCAGAGATACTGTTTTGTCTTCAGAGGGTGAAATTTCCTCTGGGGATGAGGACTCATTATCTGATGTTGAATCTGATATTTCCTCTTTTTTGTTTCAAGTTGAACACATTTGTTCTCTTTTAAAGGAGGTCTTAATTACTTTTAGGGGTTAAAGATCCTAAAGTTTCTGATGATAAGCCTTGTAATAGTTTATGTAGACAGTCTAGTCAAACTTTTATGATTCCAATAGGACATGCAATTTTAAACAACTTTCCAATTAACTTTTAGTATGAAATTTGCTTTGCTCTCTTGGTATTCTTTGTGGAAAACTAAACCTTGGTAGGCTCATATGCTAATTTCTAAGCCGTTGAACTTCCTCTTATGTCAGTGCATTTTGTCAGTTACACACTGCTAGTTCATGTGTTTTACAAAAAGTGTATTAATATAACAGTGTTGGTTATGTAAAACTGTAGAATAGGTAATAAAGGGATTATCTATTTTTTTAAACAATAAAAATTGGAGAAGACTGTCCCTTTAAATTCAGTTTTTAAGAATGTTTTTAATCTTCCTGAGGTTTTCCCTGTACCTGATACTGTCTCTGACATTTTTAGGGAATTGTCTAAGCCAGGTAATTATTTTACTCCTGCAAGGTTTAAAAAGTTATTTCCTTTACCTGCTGCTAATTTTGATTTATGGGAAACAGTGTACAAGGTGGATGGGGCCATTTCCATTCTGAATAAATATACTACTATTCATTTGGAAGACAATACTTTTTTTAAAAACCTTTTAGATACAAAGTTAGAGTATTTTCATAGAAGAAGGACCTTTTTCATGGCCAGCTATTTCTTTTGCTGATGTAGCTGCTGCTTCTACTTACTGGTTGTCTAGTCTTTCAGAGAAGTATTCTGAAGACTCTGCTAGTGCAAATCTTTTGGGTTTGCTTAATAGTACATTCTTTTATTTGTTATGCTGTTTTTAATATTATAAAGATTAATGTCAAAAGTTTGTCTTTAGAAGTCCTTTCCAGGTGAGCCTTGTGGCTTAAATCCTGGTCTACTGATATTGTGTCTAAATCTAGATTATTATCTATTTCCTTTCAGGGAAAGAAGTTGTTTGGTTCTGATTTAGATTATATTATTTATACTGCTACTGGAGGTAAAGAAGCTTTTCTTCCTCAGGACACAAAGTCTAGACAGAAATTCAAAGCTTCTAACAATTTTCGTTCCTTTTCGTCAGTATAAAGAACAGAAAGCTGACTCCTCTGCTCTCCTCAGTCTCTAACTTGATGGCAGGATCATCAGTTTATCATTCTAAGGGCTTCTTTTGCTTATCCTACCTGGATTGTGGTCACTACAGATTCAAGTATTTCAGGTTGGGGATCTGTTTGGGGGTCTCTGACAGCACAGGGAGTTTGAAATCCTCGGGAGGCAAGGTTTTCAATTTTCAGGACCCTTCCAGCTTTGCCTCTAGGACCCTTCCAGCTTTGCCTCTGTTGAAGAGGAAGTCTCATCTCCATTTCCTGACAGATAATGTCAGAGCAGTAATGTATGTTAACGATTAGGGGGGAACTTGCAGTTCCCTGGCAATGATGGAGGTGTCTCAGATTCTCTTATGGGCAGAAACCAATTCTTGTCTAGTCACTGCAATTCATATTCCAGGAGTGAACAAATTGGAGGCAGACTTTCTCAGCTGTCAATCTCTACGTCCAGGGGAGTGGTCTCTTCACCATGATGTGTTCAATCAGATTTTGGATCTTTGGAGTCTCCCACAGATAGATCTGATGGCTTTTTGTTTGAACAACAAACTTGCCAGGTACTTTTGCGAGGTCCAGGAATACTTAGGCATAGTTAGTGGATGCTCTAGTAGTTCCTTGGCTTTTTTAGCCTTCTTATTTGAGAGTTAGTGGATGCTCTAGAAGTTCCTTGGCCTTTTCAACCTGCTAATTTGTTTCCACCTCTGGTTCTTCTTTCCAGAGTAATTTCCAAAATAAGGCTAGAGAAGTCTTCTTCTGTAATCCTGATTGCCCCAGCATGGCCTCACATGATTTGGTATGCGGATCTAGTTTAGATGTCCCGCTGTCCTCCTTGGTCTCTTCCTCTGCAGTCAGACCTTCTGTCCAAAGGTCTGTTTTTCCATCTGGATCTCAAGTCTCTAAACTTAATGGCATGGAAATTGAACGATTAATCCTTAAACATAGGGGTTTCTCTGATTCTGTGTTTGAAACCTTGATTCAGGCTCATAAGTCTGTAACTAGGAAGATCTATCACAAGGTCTGGAAGGCCTTTATTTCTTGATGTATGGATCATGTTTTTTCTTGGCATTCTTTCAGAATTCTTAGTATTCCACATTTTTTGAAGAATGGTCTAGACAATGGCCTATCTGCCAGTTCTCTGAAGGGTCAGATTTCTGCTCTTGTAGCCTTGTTTCACAGAAAGATTGATAATCTTCCTGATATTCATAATTTTGTTCAGGCTTTGGTCAGTATTAAACCTGTTATCAAGCCTATTTCTCCTCCGTGGAATCCTAACCTGGTGTTAAGGGTTTTGCAGGCTCTTTTTTTTAACCTATGCATAAATTGGACATTAAAGGGATACTGAAACCAATTTTTTTCTTTCATGATTCAGATAGAGCATGTAATTTTAAGCAACTTTCTAATTTACTCCTATTATCAATTTTTCTTCATTCTCTTGCTATCTTTATTTTAAAAAGAAAGTCCAGAACCCTGGACAGCACTTGTTTATTGGTGGATGAATTTATCCACCAATCAGCAAGAACAACCCAGGTTGTTCACCAAAAATGGTCCGGCATATAAACTTACATTCTTGCTTTTCAAATAAAGTTACCAAGAGAATGAACAACATTTGCTAATAGGAGTCAATTAGAAAGTTGCTTACAATTGCATGCTTTATCTGAATCACAAAAGAAAAAAATTGGGTTCAGTGTCCCTTTAAACTACTTTCTTGGAAAACTTTTCTTTTGGCTATTTCTTATGCTAGAAGAGTTTCTGCATTATCTTCTCTTTCTTGTGAACCTCCTTATCTGATTTTTCATCAGGATAAGGCTGTTTTGCGGACATCATTTGATTTTTTTTGCCTAAGGTTATTTCTTCAGACAACATTAGCAGAGAGATTGTTGTTCCTTCTTTGTGTCTTAATCCTAAGAATGCCTCTCAGAGATCTTTGCATTGTTTGGATGTTGTTAGGGCATTGACATATTACATTGATGCTACTAAGGACTTTAAACAAACTTTCAGTTTGTTCGTTCTTTTTTCTTATCCTAGGAAGGGTCAGAAAGCCTCTGATGTTTCTTTGGCCTTTTGGTTGAAACTTTTGATTCACAAAGCTTAATTGGAGGCAGGTCATCCTCCACCACAGCGGAGTACTTCTTATTCTACTAGGTCAGCTGCCACTTCTTGGGCTGTCAAGATATTTGCAAGGCAGCTTCTAGGTCTTATTTGCATACTTTCACTAAATTCTACCAAGCAGCCTTTGGAAGAAAGGTTCTTCATGCAGATGTTTCCATATTGATTTTTTTTACCTGTTTGATTTATCGGGGTTGTGGATTTAATTTCTCAGTGAAAAAAAGATTGTTTTACATCTCTCCCTTTATGTTTTTACTCATGGACTCCACAGCTTGGGTATTAGTTTCCAAGAGTAATGGATCTTTGATTCTCACCACCTGTGTGAAAGGAAACATTATTTATGCTTACCTGATAAATTTATTTATTTCATTGTGGTGATAGTCCATGAGACCCTACCCTTTTTGTTTTTTTGTGGTTAGTTTTTTTTTCTTTGGTACATCTTTTTTCCCTTCACTTTTTGTGGCTCTTGTTCCTTTTTCTTACCTCCCTTTGCTTGTGTATATGTTAGACTAAAGTATGTGTGAGATGGGATGGGTTTTATAGAGCTCTTGGGGTTTGGGAATTTTTGTTTCCTCCTAGTGGTGGAGAAGAGTAATTCCCAAGAGTAATGTATTGTGGACTCTCACCATCATGAAATAAATTAATTTATCAAGTAAGCATAAATTATGTTTTTACAAAAGAGGTTTCAGTGTAAGTCTTCTTTTCTCATGAAACTTTGTTTTACACCTGATCAAGAAGACTCTTTTGTGAAGTTTGTTTTGCAATTGTAACTAATTAAGGAAAAGCCACATTGCTGTAGAAAAAAGTTTTAATGACATTGCTAAAAGGGCAGTGTTTACCTTTTTTTATCTAATTTTTGAAGAAGACTCCCATCATGATCAGATATTTTTTCCTCTAGTAAGTTTGAATCTTTTGCTTTTCCTGAACCCCTGAAATGTTCTCCAGCAGATGCATTTTACCTTTTGTAAACATACCACTCTTCCTTAAAGCATAGCTTTTAAAAATACTTCTTAAAGGGACATTATACACTAGTTGTTTCTTTGCATAAATGTTTTGTAGATGATCCATTTATATAGCCCATACATTTTTTTTTTTTAAAATGGATAGTTTTGCTTATTTTTAAATAACATTGCTCTGATTTTCAGACTCCTAACCAAGCCCCAATGTTTTAGGAGAATACCGACGTATACCTACTCCAGCTTGCTTCTGTTTGTGTAAAGGGTCCTTTTATATGCAAAGTAAGGGGGAGAGGGGAGTGTCTGCTATTTCCCACTTGCAGTGGCTGCTCCAGTAACCTTTTAAACAGAGCTAAACTGGAAGCTTCTAAGTACGTTTTTAAATGGTTTTATACTGGATTTTTATATCAGTATCTGTGCATATTATTCTTTATAGTAGTGTCTATTACATGCAGTTATATAAAAATGAATGTATACTGTCCCTTTAAGCTACTGGTTCTTTTTATAGGCCAGCCACTTCTACTGCGGGTGTAGCATACAGCTTGAACTTTTTATTAACTAGCTCTTTCACCTAAAGGGGCATATGTATCAAGCTCCATATGGAGCTTGATGCCCCGTGTTTCTGGCGAGCCTGCAGGCTCACCAGAAACAGCAGTTATGAAGCAGTGGTCACAAAGACCGCTGCTCCATAACCTGTCATCCATAACCTGTCAACACACATTGCCGGAAATCAACCCGATCGAGTACGATCGGGTTGATTGACACCCCCTGCTGTCGGCCAATTGGCCGTGAGTCTGCAGGGGGCGGCGTTGCACCAGCAGCTCTTGTGAGCTGCTGGTGCAATGCTGAATTTGGCGAGCATATTGCTCGCCGTATTCAGCGAGGTCTGGCGGACATGATCCGCAGTGTCGGATCAGGTCCGCCAGACCATGATAACTAGAGGCCAAAGTCTATTAGCAAATATCTCACAATTATATCGTTATCTTTTAGAAGAAAGAGAAGGGGCGCCTCATAGTGAATTCCGTTACAGATGATATTAAACACCAAGAATAAAAAACTACTCACAATGGTAGTGGCACTTGTTTGGAACAAAGTGCTATATAGGCTGGCTAACACTTGTAGTGGTTAGCTCACTGGTCACCCTTGTGATGGCACGAAATCTCTCCGTAGGAGCTTCACAGTAAGTCCCGGATCTATAGAGAGTAACAGCCGCAAAGGGCATAATTAAAAATGCAGGTTTGTTTCTGGAACACTTTAGCACTCGCTGAATTTGTCAGCAAATAATGAGTACTTAAGCCATGTTATAATAAAAATAAACAAACTTTAATGCTGCAACGTGTTTCTCAACCTAGTTACTGGTCATTTTAAGTGCCACTACCATTGTGAGTAGTTATTTATTCTTTGTGTTTTATATCATCTGTAACAGAATTCACTATGAGGCGCCCCTTCTCTTTCTTCTAATTTCTAGTGGTAATCATCCTGTTACCTAAGTGGAGCAAGCCTCATAATTGTGTTCAACATCATCACTGGACCACCTCTTTTCTAACCTCACCTTTTGGAAACATTACCACGTCAACACATGGGAATCACTCCAAACGCTAATACAGGGAGACCACTACCGGAACTTTGATTTCGTTTCTGCGTTCTGGAACTTCACTTTGCACAGCTTTTTTCTTTATTGTGTGGACTTCCACTAATAATATATATCCATAAATATACATTCTTTATTTTTTATAACAAATGCTTGTTCTAATATATATGTATTGATATTCATGATTGTCACTGCATTTGCACACTGTTGCACATTATTATTATATTTATTTTTTTATGTTAATGCGCCACCTTCAGGTTTCCCCTTGGTTACCTGAATATTCTTTATATAGAATCTTTTGTCCAGGATAAAATGAACAAGTCCAAATCTGGTTCTGCTCAGGTCAAATTATTTTCCTTTCAAAAGAATTCTAGACATTTGTAAGTCCTTTAGAAATTTAAATACAGGTTTTCCAAGAAGGTGTTCCAGGGAGAGTTTAAGGAAGCCTGATGGTCATTAAGTCCTCAGAGTGCATCTTGCTTTAGGAGACTGATCTGAGTCTTTTTAAAAAAAATATGATACTCATGACAGGCCTTAGAGTGAACTATATTGTTTACAAGACACACTTTTTAGACTTCTAAAGCCAATGATTTTCCTTTCTCTGGTTCTTCAGGAATCCAATAAAAATTCTGTCAGATTATTCAAGACCAGCATTATACAAAGATTAAGCCAAATGGCTAGAGAGGCCAGGTTTTTAGGATATACCTGTGCAATCTAAGCACCTGACCATGTAAATCAGGGGTGTGCTAGGATTAGATCATTACATCAAAGAAGGAAAATCATTACATCAAAGATGGAAAATAAAGCACCTTCATAGAACACACTTAAATACTATTATTCATGACATTAGAATCCCTTACAAGGGGAAAAATCAAACAACTTTTAATTATACATGTTAAAACATCACCACTGTGGAGATAAAAACATTTAAAAACTGAATTGTAGTCCACAATGATACCCAGAAACTATATAGAACAAATAGTCAACATGCAAACAATTGAATCACTGAGATAACTTGTTAGGTCATAGACACATTGTGATGCATATACCAAGTTAAAAAAAGATCTCAAAGACTATGGTTCTGTGAAATCCCAAAACAATGGGAGCAGGGGACTCAGCCAATACTCTCAGTATATGTTACCAACAGAATTATCTTTTAAAAAGGTTAAGGGCTTAACCTACTTCAGTGAAAAAAACACCATCAGTCATTTGCAAAATTAAATAATGAAATCATTCACAAACAACCCAGTACTGTATAGGTACTTGTATCTTGACACTGGTGATGTCTTAGCGTATATAATTAAAATGTATGTTTTATTTTTTTCTCTTTTAAGGGATTCTTATGTCATACCTAACACTATTTAAAGGCATATAAAACCAACTTTTTTATTTCATTATTTAGATAGAGCATGCAGTTTTAAACAACTTTCCAATTTACTTCTATATTTAATTTGCTTCATTCTCTTTATATCCTTTGTTGAAAAGCATATCTAAATAGACTCAGTAGCTGCTGATTGGTGGCTGCACATATATGTCTTGTTGTTATTGCTTTAACTAAGGATACTTAAAGAATAACGCAAATTAGATCATAGAAGTAAATTGGAAAGTTGTTTATAATTGTATTTCCTATCTGAATCATGAAATAAATATTTTGGGTTCCTTGCCCCTTTAAGCGTGTGCTATGAAGGTGCTTTATTTTCCTTCTTTGATGAAGTTATGTGACTAACATACCTCAGCTTGCGCCAGGATATCCTTAAAATAAATGTTGGACAACACTTTACTATACATTTGAGTTATTTGAAAAGGTTCAGTTGTTTTATGTATTAACTTTCCAAAGATAGAGATCCAGTTAATGGAAGTAAATGGCCCTAAATAGATAATAAAAATGCTACTATTTTAAAAAAGAACTACACACTGTATTTTGGGGGCGATCGGGGAACATTTAAAAAATTAACCAGAGGTCGCAGTAGCAATAACCAGCCACTTGTAATGGCTGGTTATTTGCCCGTTTGCGGGTGCGTGATAAATTAGTGCTCCACTTGTAATCTAGCCCTAATGTATTGTGTTTAACAGCTGTATATTGACAGTATTTAAGATATTGCATAAAAAGCGACAGTGCTTAAGCACAATACCACACATTTTGAAAGCAATATGTATATAAAAGTGTTTTATTGTACACCAATAAAAACAACATAGATAAACCACATTTGGGGGCCGATGAACTGGGGACTGGTGAACTGCTTGTGCAATGCCGCCCCGGCAGATTCGCGGCCAACCGGCCGCTAGCAGGGGGTGTCAATCAACCCGATCGTATTCGATCGGGTTGATTGCTGTCTGCCGCTCAGAGCAGGCGGCCAAGTTAAGGAGCAGCCATCTTAAGACCGCTGCTTCTTAACTGTTGTTTCCGGCGAGCCTGAGGGCCCTTGATCATTCGGCCCCATAGTGATAAAATCCAAAGCAATTCGAATTCCGGATATCTTACAACACATAAACTGTATGTTAATTATCTTTGCTATGCAGAAATGGCCTCTGAAATGGGCCATTAAAAGAGGTTTATGTCTTAGAAACTTCTTTTATCTCACTAACTACATTTCCAAATTCTTTCTGGTGACTGTTTACTGAAAAGCTGTGCTCCAGTTGAAATGTTAGTTTGCACAGATGAAGAAAGAAGGTTTGATATGGTACTGCAAGTAGCCTGCATGTGCAGTTCTCAAAATATAGACACTGGAGTTTTTGCTCTAGGTACACTTGAAAGGTTTTCTGTGGGCTTCCCCTGATTATTTATGAACTACTGTTTATCTCCTACCCATTGCTCTCACCTACACAACTGTTATTGCACTGTGCCCTATTCTTTTTCACATGGTCCATTCTACTCTGGAATACACCTTCAGAATCAGTTTGTAGATTCCTTTTATTTGTCCTAATTGTGGGGATTCAGCACCTGTATATATACAGGTAGAGACTTATTTTGAGGAGCCAATCTGGGCTTGAGCCTGCAGACAACAAGACTAGCCATAGTAATAATGTTAGCTTACAACACCTTGTTTTGCTGCTGTTATCAGTTAAAACCAGTTATGGAAAGATATTTAGCAGGGCTAGCCTTGAAAAGTCAACAGGGTGCATTTCAAGTTCTGAGATATAGAACATTTTCTGTTTTCAGAGATAAATTATATGAAAGGGAGGCAAAATAAATAAAATATATTGTAAAGTTGTTTCATTATAAATAAATTAAAAAAAAAAATAAGAATCTAAAGGTCTTTACTGTCCCTTTAAGAAGAAAGCATATTATTATTAACATCAATTATTTGTATAGCGTAGCCAACTTCCATATTGCCCTAAAGAAAGTTCTCTCCTAACTCAGATTCTCAGATTCCACATAACACTTCTTCAGATAGTGTACTGTGTCCTTAAATAGTCAACCAGTTATGTAACATAGTAATTACTACATGATCTGTTGTCATAGTAACTATTGATGTGTGCATAAGAATAAACCTTCTCTATTATTACCATTATAACGCCTTATCCAGCTATGTTGTTATTAATAGAGAAGGTGTGTGATATAATTACAACAACCACAATATTACAGGTTGTCTTAGATGACTGTGGATATGATCTATTATACTTTTAGTGCAAAAGATTTGCTCCAAGATAACACTGATATAAGTCAATCAATCTAGAACTTATCATCAACTCAGAAATACTGTAATTCCCTGGAATATATGTATTTGGGAGATGTAAGCATGCATATCAGCTTGGTGAATAAGGAAATGTATTAAAGGGACATAATACTCATATGCTAAATCACTTGAAACTGATGCAGTATAACTGTAAAAAGCTGACAGGAAAATATCACCTGAGCATCTCTATGTAAAAAAGGAAGATATTTTACCTCACAATCTCCTCAGCTCAGCAGAGTTAGTTCTGTGTAAAAAGTTATACTCAGCTGCAGCCCAGCTGCAGGTAAAAATAAAAAAAATGAAGAAATGAACAGCAGCCAATCAGCATCAGCAGTGCTGAGGTCATGAACTCTTACTGTGATCTCATGAGATTTGACTTAACTCTCATGAGATTTCATAGTAAGCTTCCTTTACCTGATTGGTGAAATAATATGAGAGTTCACGAGGCTCATCCTTTCAGCTGTCCCAGGACAGACACACTAAAATGCTGCTTAGAAATCCTTTACAATGGGAGGTGGCTACTGAGGAACTTTTGAGGTAAAATATATTTCTTTTTTACATAGAGATGTTCAGGAGATATTTTCTAGTCAGCTTATTACAGCTATGCTGCATCACTTTCAAGTGTTTAAACATTTGGGTATTATGGCCCTTTAAGCATTAAAATAAACAAAATAATAAAAATTGAATAGCTCAACATATTTCTGATTTGTTTTAATATGAATATAGGTGCTGTAAATAATGATGACAATGAATAGGTTTCTTATTGATGTGAGAAGTAATTGTACATGTGTAATTAATTAGCACAAACTTTTAATTAATGGAAAAATATTCATAACAATAAATCACATGTGGTCCGTGCCTGTGGGGACCAAGCTATGGGCTTTGGAAGAGGCCTCCCAATCTGTACCTGAAGCAGTAAGGAAGTGTCTCTGACTTTAGGAATTATGTGTGATGTCATCACACTACATGACAATATCACATGTTGCCAGTACTTGAGAATTCTTGTAAATAACAATGGACCTCTCTCATTTCACCCCTAGGCAAGTACAGCCGATGAGATGTCTGAGACATCCTGCCCACTTAGGGCCAGATTACGAGTGTAGCTCAAACATTTGCGTTTAACGATGGTCGTTGAGCCTTATATTTTCATACTAACAGACTTTATACCAGTACTTAAGATAGGGGTGACCATTGGGCGGTGGGGGAGGGAAGAGAGCTGTTTGAGAGGGATCAGGGGGTGGGAAGTGTCAGGTGGGAAGGTAATCTCTACATTAAAGCTAAAATTAACCTTACAAACTACTTGATTAACCCCTTCACTGCTGGGAATAATAAAAGTGTGGTGCACAGCTGCAATTAGCAGCCTTCTTCAATCCTATTGGCTGATCCAATCAGCCAATAGGATTGAGCTCGCATTCTATTGGCTGTTCCAGTCAGACAATGGAATGCAAGCTCAATCCTATTGGCTGATCCAATCAGCCAATAGGATTTTTTCTACCTTAATTCTGATTGGCTGATAGAATTTAAGGATGACGTCACTTAAAGAGATATTCATTACGAAGAAGCCATCGTTTGAAGAGGATGCTCCGCGTCGGATGTCTTGAAGATGGACCCGCTCCGCTCCGCGCCGGAAGGATGAAGATGGAAGATGCCGTCTGGATGAAAACTTCTGCCCGTCTGGAGGACCACTTCTGCCGGCTTCCTTGAGGACATCTTGCCGCTTGGATGAAGACTTCTCCCAGTAAGTGAATCTTTGGGGGTTAGTGTTAGTATTTTTTAAAGGGTATATTGGGTGGGTTTATTTTTTAGATTAGGGCTGGTCCTGCAACAGAGCTAAATGCCCTTTTAAGGGCAATGCCCATCCAAATGCCCTTTTCAGGGCAATGGGAATTTAGGTTTTATTAGTTAGTATTTTATTTGGGGGGTTGGTTGTGTGGGTGGTGGGTTTTACTGTTGGGGGGGGTGTTTGTATTCTTTTTTACAGGAAAAAGCTGATTTCTTTGGGGCAATGCCCCGCAAATAGCCCTTTTAAGGGCTATTGGTAGTTTAGTTTAGGCCGGGGGGGGGTTATTTTGAGGGGGCTTTTTTATTTTGATAGGGCTATTAGATTAGGTGTAATTAGTTTAAAGATCTGTAATTAGTTTTTTATTTTCTGTAATTTAGTGGGGGGGGTGATTTAGCTAATTTAATTTATTTAATTGTATTTAATTTATGTAATTTATTTGTAGTATAGTGTTAGGTATTAGTGTAACTTAGGTTAGCTTTTATTTTACAGGTAAATTTGTATTTATTTTAGCTAGGTAGTTATTAAATAGTTAATAGATAACTATTCTACCTAGTTAAAATAAATACAAACTTGCCTGTAGAATAAAAATAAACTCTAAGCTATCTACAATGTAACTATTAGTTATATTGTAGCTAGCTTAGGTTTTATTTTATAGGTACGTATTTAGTTTTAAATAGGAATAATAGTAATTTTATTTCGATTTATTTTAATTATATTTAAGTTAGGGAGTGTTAGGGTTAGACTTAATAAATTTAGTATAGTGGCGGCAACGTTGGGGGCAGCAGATTAGGGGCTAATGTAGGTAGGTGGCAGCGATGATGGGGGCAGCAGGTTAGGTGTTAATTAATATAATGTAGGTTGCGGCGATGTCCGGAGCGGAAGATTAGGGGTTAATAAGTATAATATAGGTGGCGGCGATGTTAGGGGCGGCAGATTAGGGGTTAATAATATTTAACTAGTGTTTGCAAGGCGGGAGTGCAGCGGTTTAGGGTTTATATGTTTATTACAGTGGCGGCGATGTCCGGAGCAGCAGATTAGGGGTTAAAAAATGTATTTTAGTGTTTGCAATGTGGGAGGGCCTCGGTTTAGGGGTTAATAAGTAGTTTATGGGTGTTAGTGTACTTTTTAGCACTTTAGTTATGAGTTTTATGCTACAGCGTTGTAGTGTAAAACTCATAACTACTAACTTTAGAATGCGTTACGGATCTTGGAGGTAGAGGGTGTACCGCTCACTTTTTGGCCCCCCAGGACAGACTCGTAATACCGGCGCTATGGAAGTCCCATAGAAACAAGGCTTTATGAAGTTTACTTAAGTCGTTTTGCGGTAAGGCCAAAAAAGTGTGCAGGGCCCCTAAACCTGCAAGACTCGTAATAGCAGCGATAGTGAAAAAGCAGCGGTAGGACCTGTTAACGCTGCTTTTTCAGCTTACCGCAAAACTCATAATCTAGCTGATAGTTTTGGTAGGTAAATATATTTTTAAAAAAAGGCGCTATTTCTGTTTTAATGTAGTGATGGCAAAAATGCTAAAAATGCTCTGGTCTTTTGGGGAAGTTTTAGTCTGAAATGCCCGGTCCTTAAGGGGTTAAAAAAAAAGTTTTAACTCATTTATTGATTTCATAAAATAAAATTACTGAGTTGACATTGCTAAGAAGTTTTATTTCTTTCATGTAATTAACAAGAGTCCATGAGCTAGTGACGTATGGGATATACATTCCTACCAGGAGGGGCAAAGTTTCCCAAACCTTAAAATGCCTATAAATACACCCCTCACCACACCCACAAATCAGTTTTACAAACTTTGCCTCCAAGGGAGGTGGTGAAGTAAGTTTGTGCTAGATTCTACGTTGATATGCGCTCCGCAGCAAGTTGGAGCCCGGTTTTCCTCTCAGCGTGCAGTGAATGTCAGAGGGATGTGAAGAGAGTATTGCCTATTGAATGCAGTGATCTCCTTCTACGGGGTCTATTTCATAAGGTTCTCTGTTATCGGTCGTAGAGATTCATCTCTTACCTCCCTTTTCAGATCGACGATATACTCTTATATTTACCATTTCCTCTACTGATTCTCGTTTCAGTACTGGTTTGGCTTTCTACAAACATGTAGATGAGTGTCCTGGGGTAAGTAAGTCTTATTTTCTGTGACACTCTAAGCTATGGTTGGGCACTTTATTTATAAAGTTCTAAATATATGTATTCAAACATTTATTTGCCTTGACTCAGAATGTTCAACTTTCCTTATTTCCAGACAGTCAGTTTCATATTTGGGATTATGCATTGAATTATCATATTTTTTCTTACCTCAAAAATTTGACTTTTTTTCCCTGTGGGCTGTTAGGCTCGCGGGGGCTGAAAATGCTTCATTTTATTGCGTCATTCTTGGCGCGGACTTTTTTGGCGCAAAAATTCTTTTCCGTTTCCGGCGTCATACGTGTCGCCGGAAGTTGCGTCATTTTTTGACGTTATTTTGCGTCAAAGATGTCGGCGTTCCGGATGTGGCGTCATTTTTGGCGCCAAAAGCATTTAGGCGCCAAATAATGTGGGCGTCTTTTTTGGCGCTAAAAAATATGGGCGTCATTTTTGTCTCCACATTATTTAAGTCTCATTATTTATTGCTTCTGGTTGCTAGAAGCTTGTTCACTGGCATTTTTTTCCCATTCCTGAAACTGTCATTTAAGGAATTTGATCAATTTTGCTTTATATGTTGTTTTTTTCTTTTACATATTGCAAGATGTTCCACGTTGCAACTGAGTCAGAAGTTACTACAGGAAAATCACTGCACAGTGCTGGAGCTACCAAGCTAAGTCTGCTATAAACTTTTGGTATCTGTTTCTCCAGCTGTTATTTGTATTGCATGTCATGTCAAACTTATTAATGCAGATAAAATTTCCTTTAGTACTGTTACATTACCTGTTGCTGTCCGTCAACATCTAATTTTCAGAGTGTTCCTGATAACATAAGAGATTTTATTTTTTAAATCCATTAAGAAGGCTATGTCTGTTATTTCTCCTTCTAGTATACATAAAAGTCTTTTAAAACTTCTCTTTTTTTCAGATGAATTTTTAAATGAACATCATCATTCTGATACTGATAATGGTTCTTCTGGTTCAGAGGTTTCTGTCTCAGAGGTTGATGCTGATAAATCTTTGTATTTGTTCAAGATGGAATTTATTCGTTCTTTACTTAAAGAAGTGTTATTTGCATTAGAAATAGAGGATACTGGTCCTCTTGATACTAAATGTAAACGTTTAACTAAGGTTTTTAAATCTCCTGTAGTTATTCCAGAAGTGTTTTATCTCCCTGATGCTATTTCTGAAGTAATTTCCAGGGAATGGAATAATTTGGGTAATTTATTTACTCCTTCTAGACGTTTAAGCAAATTATATCCTGTGCCATCTGACAGATTAGAGTTTGTTGGGACAAAAATCCCTAAAGTTATGGGGCTGTCTCTACTCCTGCTAATGTACTACTATTCCTATGGCAGATAGTACTTCATTTAAGGATCCTTTAGATAGGAAAATTGAATCCTTTCTAAGAAAAGCTTACTTATGTTCAGGTAATCTTCTTAGACCTGCTATATTTTTAGCGGATGTTGCTGCAGCTTCAACTTTTTGGTTAGAAGCTTTAGCGCAACAAGTAACAGATCATAATTTTATAGCATTATTATTATTCTATAACATGCTAATAATTTTATTGGTGATACCATCTTTTGATATCATTAGAGTTGATGTCAGGTATATGTCTCTAGCTATTTTAGCTAGAAAAGCTTTATGGATTAAACTTGGAATGCTGACATGTCTTCTAAGTCAACTTTGCTTTCCCTTTCTTTCCAGGGTAAATAATCATTTCGTTCCTTTCCTCACAACAAGGAACAAAAGCCTGATCCTTCATCCTCAGGAGCGGTATCAGTTTGGAAACTATTTCCAGTTTGGAATATATCCAAGCCTTATAGAATCCTATAGCCAGCTCCTAAGTACCTATGAAGGTGCGGCCCTTATTCCAGCTCAGCTGGTATGGGGCAGATTACGTTTTCTTCAAAGAAATTTGGATCAATTCCGTTCTTAATCTCTGGTTTCAGAAACATTGTTTCAGGAAGGTACAGAATTGGCTTCAAGTTAAGGCCTCCTGCTAAGAGATTCTTTTCTTTCCCGTGTCCCAATTGACACAGCAAGGCTCAGCATTTCTGAAATGTGTTTCAGATCTAGAGTTGGCTGGAGTATTTATGCCAGTTCCAGTTCTGGAACAGGGGCTGGGGTTTTATTTTATCTCTTCATTGTACCAAAGAAGGTCAATTCCTTCAGACCAGTTATGGATCTATCATTATTGAATCGTTATGTTAGGATACCAACATTCAAGATGGTTACTGTAGGTCTATCCTGCCTTTTGTTTAGCAAGGGCATTATATGTCTACAATAGATTTACAGGATGTGTATCTGCATATTCCGATTCATCCAGATCACTTTTAGTGTCTGAGATTCTCTTTTTAGACAAGCATTACCAGTTTTGTGGCTCTACTATTTGGTCTAGCCTCAGTTCCAAGAATTTTTTTCAAAGGTTCTCGGTGCCCTTCTTTCTGTAATCAGAGAATAGGGTTTTGGTATTTCCTTATTTGGACGATATCTTGGTACTTGCTCAGTCTTCTCATTTTCGAAGAATCTCATACGAATCGACTTGTGTTGTTTCTTCAAGTTCATGGTTGGAGGATCAATTTACCAATCAGTTTATTGATTCCTCAGACAAGGGTAACCTTTTTAGGTTTCTAGATAAATTCAGTGTCTATGACTCTGTCCTTGTCAGACAAGAGAAGTTTAACATTGATATCAGCTTGTCAAAACCTTCAGTCACAATCATTCCCTTTGGTAGCCTTATGCATGGAAATGTTGGATCTTAGGACTGCCGCATCAGATGCGATCTCCTTTGCTCGTTTTCACATGCGACCTCTTCAGCTCTGTATGCTGAACCAATGGTGCAGGGATTACTCAAAGATAACTCAATTAATATCTTTAAACCGATTTTACGACACTCTCTGACATGGTGGACAGATCACCATCGTTTAGTTCAGGGGGCTTCTTTGTTCTTCCGACCTGGTCTATAATCTCAACAGATACGAGTCTTACAGGTTGGGGAGCTGTGTGGGGGTATCTGACGGCACAAGGGGTTTGGGAATCTCAGGAGGTGAGATTTCCGATCAATATTTTGGAACCCCGTGCAATTTTCAGAGCTCTTCAGTCTTGGCCTCTTCTGAAGAGAGAGTTGTTCATTGTTTTCAGATAAGACATTGTCACAACTGTGGCATACATCAATCATCAAGGAGGGACTCACAGTCCTCTGGCTATGAAAGAAGTATCTCGAATTTTGGTTTGGGCGGAATCCAGCTCCTGTCTAATCTCTGCGGTTTATATCCCAGGTATGGACAATTGGAAAGCGGATTATCTCAGTCGCCAAACGTTGCATCCGGGCGAATGGTCTCTTCACCCAGAGGTATTTCTTCAGATTGTTCAAATGTGGGAACTTCCAGAAATAGTTCTGATGGCTTCTCATCTAAACAAGAAACTTCCCAGGTATCTGTCCAGATCCCGGGATCCTCAGGCGGAGGCAGTGGATGCATTTTCACTTCCTTGGAAGTATCATCCTGCCTATATCTTTCCGCCTCTAGTTCTTCTTCCAAGAGTAATCTCCAAGATTCTGAAGGAATGCTCGTTTGTTCTGCTGGTAGCTCCGGCATGGCCTCACAGGTTTTGGTATGCGGATCTTGTCCGGATGGCCTCTTGCCAACCGTGGACTCTTCCGTTAAGACCAGACCTTTTGTCTCAAGGTCCTTTTTTCCATCAGGATCTGAAATCCTTAAATTTAAAGGTATGGAGATTGAACGCTTGATTCTTGGTCAAAGAGGTTTCTCTGACTCTGTGATTAATACTATGTTACAGGCTCGTACATCTATATCCAGAGAGATATATTATAGAGTCTGGAAGACTTATATTTCTTGGTGTCTTTCTCATCATTTTTCTTGGCATTCTTTTAGAATACCGAGAATTTTACAATTTCTTCAGGATGGTTTGGATAAGGGTTTGTCCGCAACTTCTTTGAAAGGACAAATCTCTGCTCTTTCTGTTCTTTTTCACAGAAAGATTGCTATTCTTCCTGATATTCATTGTTTTGTACAAGCTTTGGTTCGTATAAAACCTGTCATTAAGTCAATTTCTCCTCCTTGGAGTTTGAATTTGGTTCTGGGAGCTCTTCTAGCTCCTCCGTTTGAACCTATGCATTCATTGGACATTAAATTACTTTCTTGGAAAGTTTTGTTCCTTTTGGCCATCTCTTCTGCTAGAAGAGTTTCTGAATTATCTGCTCTTTCATGTGAGTCTCCTTTTCTGATTTTTCATCAGGATAAGGCGGTGTTGCGAACTTCTTTTGAATTTTTACCTAAAGTTGTGAATTCCAACAACATTAGTAAAGAAATTGTGGTTCCTTCATTATGTCCTAATCCTAAGAATTCTACGGAGAAATCGTTGCATTCTTTGGATGTTGTTAGAGCTTTGAAATATTATGTTGAAGCTACGAAATCTTTCTGTGAGACTTCTAGTCTATTTGTTATCTTTTCCGGTTCTAGGAAAGGCCAGAAAGCTTCTGCCATTTCTTTGGCATCTTGGTTGAAATCTTTAATTCATCTTGCCTATGTTGAGTCGGGTAAAATTCCGTCTCAGAGAATTACAGCTCATTCTACTAGGTCAGTATCTACTTCCTGGGCATTTAGGAATGAAGCTTCGGTTGACCAGATCTGCAAAGCAGCAACTTGGTCCTCTTTGCATACTTTTACTAAATTCTACCATTTTGATGTATTTTCTTCTTCTGAAGCAATTTTTGGTAGAAAAGTTCTTCAGGCAGCGGTTTCAGTTTGAATCTTCTGCTTAGGTTTTTCATTAAACTTTATTTTGGGTGTGGATTATTTTCAGCAGGAATTGGCTGTCTTTATTTTATCCCTCCCTCTCTAGTGACTCTTGTGTGGAAAGATCCACATCTTGGGTAGTCATTATCCCATACGTCACTAGCTCATGGACTCTTGTTAATTACATGAAAGAAAACATAATTTATGTAAGAACTTACCTGATAAATTCATTTCTTTCATATTAACAAGAGTCCATGAGGCCCACCCTTTTTTTGGGGTGGTTATGATTTTTTTGTATAAAGCACAATTATTCCAATTCCTTATTTTATATGCTTCGCACTTTTTTTCTTATCACCCCACTTCTTGGCTATTCGTTAAACTGATTTGTGGGTGTGGTGAGGGGTGTATTTATAGGCATTTTAAGGTTTGGGAAACTTTGCCCCTCCTGGTAGGAATGTATATCCCATACGTCACTAGCTCATGGACTCTTGTTAATATGAAAGAAATGAATTTATCAGGTAAGTTCTTACATAAATTATGTTTTCTATGAAATCCATGTGTAACTAATTATTCTATAATGAGGTTTTATGCTTTGCCCATTTTCATTGTTTTTGTTTTTATATATAATAGTGGCAGACTACATTACTACCACAGACCCCTTTTTGACAGCAACATCTGAAAGATAATGTAAAACTGTTTTCTTTTATAAGATGGTAAGAGTCAATGAGCCATCACATGTGGGATTAAAGGGACATTATACACTAGATTTTTCTTTGCATAAATGTTTTGTAGATGATCCATTTATACACTCACTGGCCACTTTATTAAAGGGACACTCAATCAAAATTAAACTTTCATTATTCAGATAGAGCATGCCATTTTAAACAACTTTCCAATGTACTTCTATTAACAAAATGTGCACAGTATTTTTATATTTAAACTTTTTGAGTCACCAGCTCCTACTGAGCATGTGCAAGAATAAGTGTGTATGCATTTGTGAATGGCTGATGGCTGTCACATGGTACGTGTATGCATTTGTGATTGGCTGATGGCTGTCACATGGTACAGGGGCAGTGGAAAAAAACATAACTTTTAAAATTGTCAGAAAAAAAATCTACTACTCATTTGAAGTTTAAACTAAGTGCTATTGCATTGTCTTGTTATCTTGCATTTGTTGATTATGCAAATCTACTGTGTTGACTGGTCCTTTAAGTACACCTTGCTAGTACTGGGTTTTGCCTTCAGAACTGCCTTAATTCTTTGTGGAATAGATTCAACAAGGTGTTGGAAACATTCCTCAGAGATTTTGGTCCATATTGACATGATAGCATCACGCAGTTGCTGCAGATTTGTTGGCTGCACATCCATGATGCGAATCTCCTGTTATACCACATCCCAAAAGGTGCTCTATTGGATTGAAATCTGGTGACTGTGGAGGCCATTGGAGTACAATGAACTCATTGCCATGTTCAAGAAACCATTTTGATATGATTTCAGCTTTGTGACATGGTGCATTATCCTGCTGGACATAGCCATCAGAAGATGCGTACACTGTAGTCATAAAGGGATGGCTGGTCAACAACAATACTCAGGTAGGCCATGGCGTTTAAACAATGCTTAATTGGTACTAAGGCAGGGGCCCAAAGTAAGAAAATATCCCCCACACCATTACACCACCACTATCAGCCTGAACCGTTGATACAAGGCAGGATGGATCCATGCTTTCATGTTGTTTACACCAAATTCTGACCCTACCATCTGAATGTTGCAGCTGAAATAGACTCATCAGACCAGGCAACGTTTTTTCCAATCTTCTATTGTCCAAATTTTGGCGAGCCAGTGCGAATTGTAGCCTCAGTTTCCTGTTCTTAGCTGACAGGAGTGGCACCTGGTGGGGTCTTCTGCTGCTGTAGCCCATATTCTTCAAGGTTCAATGTGTTGTGCGTTCAGAGATGGTATTCTGCATACCTTGGTTGTAACGAGTGGTTATTTGAGTTACTGTTGCCTTTCTATCATCTCAAACCAGTCTGCCCATTCTCCTCTGACATCAACTAGGCATTTTTGTCTACTGCCACTCACTGGATATTTTCTTTTTTTTCGGACCATTCTCTGTAAACCTTAGAGATGGTTGTACGTGAAAATCCCAGTAGATCAGCAGTTTTTTAAATACTCAGACCAGCCCGCCTGGCACCAACAACCATGTCACGTTCAAAGTCACTTAAGTCCCCTTTCCCATTCTGATGCTCGGTTTGAACTTCAGCTAGTCGCCTTCACCACGTCTAGATGCCTAAATGCATTGAGTTGTTGCCATGTGTGATTGGCTGATTAGCAATTTGTGTTACCAAGCAATTGAACAGGTGCACCTAATAAAGTGGCCAGTAAGTGTATAGCCTATACAGGTTTTTTTGTTTTTTTTAAATGTATAGTTTTACTTATTTTAAAATAACAAGCCCAAAGTTTTAGAAGTATACTGAAGTATACCTACTCCAGCTTGCTCCTGTTTGTGTAAAGAGTTTTTTCATATGCAGGGGGAGGGGGGAAGGGTCTTCCCTTTTTGGTATACAACCACTTTCAGTGGGTGTTCCAGCTAACCTTTTTAGCAGAGCTAAACTTGGAGTTTTTAAATGGTTTTATACTGGATTTTTATATCAGTATCTGTGCATATTATTCTTTATAGAAGTGTCTATTACATGCAGATATATGGAAATTGGTGTATACTGTCCCTTTAAAGTCCAGTCCTACAGGAGGAGGCAAAAAAAACCCACACAACAGAGCTTTAATCCCTCCCACTTTCCCATGATTCCTTGGTCATTTTTTTTGGCTCCAGCAAAAGAAGATGGTTAAACTCGAAGTGCTGATCTACAGATCGATTAAAAGGGGTTCTCAAACTGATGTGAGATGCAATATCCCACTCAGAGAGCCAGGAATAGGACCGGTTGGTGTAAAAGAGTACATTGGCAGTGAGAGTAAATCTCCCGCCAGAGTTTGTCACTTGCCTGCCACAGGTGTCGCTGGGACTGGTCATGCAGCCTCCTCCTGTTGGCCTAGTTGAAGTACTCCTTTCTTATATCCTGTGTCAGTGCATACTACACAAGGTGGACTCTTCTACTGGAAGCAGGAGTGAGTGCTGAAATGGTAACTAGGTACTTGCACTCACATAGCCTGCAGGCTATTAGCATGAACATGTACACATGATTCACATAGCCTGGGAACATGGTTACATAAACCAGATACCAATACATACAGTTTTAGACAGTTTTGACACATTTACAGTAAACTTGAAGTACTGTCTCTTTAAATGTATTTCTAGTATTTAGTACATACCAGCGATCTGCTCCTCATTTTCAGCAGGCTCTCAGGTGATCAGGAACATTTCTAAAACCGGGGGAGCTCATTTTTATACGTTTCAGAGTTTCCTTCTGAGCAGAGCTCAGGGAGTTAACTTTTTCCTGCCAAAACTGTGCTCTGTTTTCTCCTTTCCCTCACAGATGGTGACCATCTTTGATGACACACTGCAATTTCTCCTCAGAGCCTTAGAGTGATAAGCACCCTTAATAACAAGATTTTTGCATAAATTTATATTTATTTAACTATTTATTGATTCAAACCATCATTTTTGATATTTCAAAGTAAAAGTTTTTCTCTTAGAGAGAAAAATAGACATTATCTATTTTTTTCTAATTCCCTCACAGAGACTTCAGTCTTACATTGTGCCAATATATGTGTGTTTGTTTGAGGGTGTAAACTATTTCTGTGTCTGTTATACTGTATTTGTGTGCTGCTATCTAATTTTGTCCTTTCTATTCTAAATCATTATGGAGCAAACTGGTGCAGCTAAAGTCTTAAGACTTAATACTCACCCCTTAGAAGGGCAATATACTGACAATTGATCCCCTTCTCAAATGTGTTTGCTATGAAAGGAAGTGTTGGTGTGTCCCCCTACTCAGCTTTGTAACCTATGTGCTGTGTCTATTGCTAGACATGGTCATGCGGTACTCTGGGATTTGTTAACCACTTGGGTTATCCCTGGACAGTTCTACAGAGCTGTGTCCTAACTTAAAACAGTATATTCACTCTTCAATTTCAAAACTGATTGCTTTCATGCCTCTACCAGAGAAATGAATGCAAAGGACAGAAGAGAACCCTTCACAGACCCTGGACTCATCTGAGACATCCCTAAAGAGCGACCCTTTGTGGTACTCTGTACCCTTCATGAGTTCATTTAGGGATGTGCATTACAAGCAGCGGCTCATGCACTTAGGATATTTTTGTAGCTGGATTGATTCCTGTAAAAGATCCCTACACTAAGATCTGTGCAAATGCAGATATTAAAGTGGGCATCTTTTACAAGAATCAATCCAGCTACAAAAATATCTAAAAAGGCACAAGCCGATGCTTACTTCCGAATTTGGATCCTTATGAAAGATCTGAATGCACATCCCTACAATTTATAATTAGAATCCTCCTCCTCAGCTGAGGATGATTATTCTGAAACCTAGGACCCCCCTTCTGACAAAGTAGCAGTATGTGTGTGAAAAATATTGATAAATTCTTTAAGGCAGCCCAAAAAAGGTTATCTAGCCTCTTGTTCCTGATGCAGTTTCTGAACTAATTAGTAAGGAATGGAACAATGCTAACTTTCCCTTTGTTCCCTTTACCAAATTCGAAAAACATGTTTCCTTTACCCTCTGAAAAATTGTAGGTATGAGAGACTATTCCAAAGATAGACAGGACTATTTCCACTTTGACTGACTAGGCGGACTGCTAATACTCCTTATAAGGATCTACTGGCCAGAAAACTTTAAGGTTTCCTTAGGAGATCCTTTCAGTTAGCAGTCTATATGTTTCCTCCAGCTGTAAGTGCAGCTACTGCAGTATAGTATAACTACATATCTGACCTTATTTTTCCTTGATACAATTCAGGATTGCTTGAGGTTGGTCAAGACCGCAGCAATCTCATTTGAGATGCTGCTGTTGAAATAACTTGCATTCTTTTTAAAGAGTGCAGCTATGACTTTTATGACTGTATGACTGCACTGAATTGATACAGTCACTGGAGTTAAAGGAGCTTTTGTGCCACAAGAAGAAAAAGCTAAGGGCAGGGTTGAGTCTGCTAGATGATTTAATTCCTTTTGTCATTCCAAGATGCAAAGATCTTCCTCTTTGATGTCTCAGAAGTTACATGCCTCCAAGTCACATGGAAGCCTTGTTCCTCTTGGTTTAAGTCCAAACAGACCAAAAAATGCCTGTCACTTTCTCCAAGTCAACATGAAGGTGCAGCCCCAAACCCAGACTCTGTTCTGGTGTTGGGCAGACTTAATTTTTTTTCATGAGGCTTGGAAAAAAATCTGTTCAAGTTTCTTAGGTACTGAACATAATTTCCTAGGGGTACTTTACAGGTTTTTAGTCTCGCTCTGCTCAAGGAAGATTCCTCCTGTCTCATGTTCCAAAAGATCAATTTTTTTGGCATGTGTAACAGATTTAGAAACCATGGGAATGATTACTCCGTTCCCCTTGGGGGAACTGTATCAGGTGTTCTTTTCATGCCTTTTTTATTGTTACAATGAAAGAAGTGATTTACAAGTTGATCTTTGATCTCAAAACTCTGAAGAAATTTCTGAAACTAACTTGAAAATTTAGATTTTTCGCACTATACTACCTTTAGTGCTGGAGGTTCAACCTATGTCTACAATAGACTTGAAAGATGCCTATTTGCATATCTCTAGTCAAAGGGATCATACATAGTTTTTCAGATTAGTTTTTTTTAACAGGCATTACCCATGTGTGCTGCTCCCATTTAGTCTGGCACCAGCACCAAGGAACTTTTTAGATCTCTTTTATCCATAGTGAGGGCTCAGCAGTAGCTCCTTTCCTAGACTACATTCTAGTACAGTCTGCTTCTTTCAGATGTCTCAGAAACAAACATTGATTCTTCAGTTCCTTTGTTCCCACGGTCAGACAATCAATCTCCTGAAAAGCTTGCCCTGTGCTCTTCTCAAACTCTTCTTCCTACACTGGATTACGATGCACTCTGGGTTCTCAGAAAGTGCAGAGTGCTTGGTGCCCTCAGGGACGCAAGATTTCCGATCAACTTCTTAAAGCTCAATGCAAGCTTCAGGGCTATCTAGAGTTGGCCCCTGTTAAAGGGACAGTCTACACCTTAGTCATCTAAGGTAAGACTTTAAGATGACTAAGGTGTAGACTGCCCCTTTAAGACTGGAGTCTTTTCGGAGGTTTCAGTTAGACAATGTCAACACTGGCTTACATCAATCACCAAGGTGATACTCAAAGTGCCTTAGCAATGAAAAAGGTAGCCTGCAATCATTGAGTTCAGATATCACATTCTGGGTGTGGACAATTAAGAAGCAGACTTCCTCAACTTGTGAATGGTCTTTAAATCAGGAGGTATACTGTGAATTGTTGGGGAAGGTCATACACATACCTTATGACTTCTCACTTGAATTACAAGCTACCCCAGCATTGTGCGAGATCTTGGGATCCACAAGCGACTGTATTAGATGTACTCGTGATTTCCTGGTCATTCAATCTAATTTACATATTTCCTCCATTTGTTTTTTACTATAGAGGATAATACCCTGGATAAAACAGCAAAAGGGCCTCAATGATTTTATTTGCACATGCATAGCCTCACAGGCGCAGAGATTACAAGTTGCGCGCTTACTGCAGTGGGCGCAATATGTTTTTTCTTTAGGCTTCCTCGAGCGTCTTTAGCCTCACCAGCCCCTTTGTTATTAAATAATGACATTCAAGCCTTTATTCAAAATTTGGTCAGGATAAAACCAATTATCAGGCTTGATTCCCTTCTGGAACCTTTACTTGGTTTTGAGGGTTTCTTTAGACTCAGCCATTTAAACCTAAGCATAGTCTGGACATTCAATTAGGAAACTTTAGATCAATTTCTCTGTCCAGCAAAAAAAAAAAAAACACTTAAGAGAGATCACTTCTTAACTTGGATGTAGTTTGGGCCTTGAAATTTTATCTCAAGCCACTAAAGAATTCAAAATGTCTTCTTCCTTGTTTATCCATCTCTCAGGCCCCCCGCAAGGGACAAAAAGCTACTGCAATCACCTTGGCAGCATAGATTAAAGCTTTGATTTGCGTAGCGTACCTAGTTTCCAACCTGAATTAATTGCTGCTCCTTCTGCCAGAGAAGTTGCCACTTCTTGTTTTTTTAAAAATTAAGCCACCATTGGACAGATATTGTTTTCCCTCCCTATTTTATGGTGGTCTCATGGACTTCACAGCTTCGGTATGGGATCCCACACGTGATGGCTCGTGGACTCTCACCATTTTATAAAAGAAAAAAATGTATGCTTGTCTGGTAAATTTTTTCTTTCATGATGGTAAGATTCCATGAGACCCGCACTTGTTTTTTCCCATTACAGTTGGCAGCAGTTTGTACTTCTTTTACCCTGCTTTTCCTTTCCTACATTTTCTCTTGGCTATATGTATGACTAAGGAATCACGGGAAAGTAGGATTGGTGTTTTTCTCCTCCTTTAGGACTGGATTTTAATTCCATGTGTTATGGCTCATGGACTCTCACCATCGTGAAAGAAAATAATTTATCAGGCAAGCATAAATTTTGTTTTTATTTGCTATAGAAACTAATGCCAGAACTCATTACAGTGGATTAAAAACAATTTCCTGAATTAAATTAACTTCCCCCCCAATACAATTGAGCCCAGGTTGGGGTAACTTACAAGGTCGGTGAACGAATGGGTTTTTATAGCAGTGGGAAATGGTTTAAAAGAGGGCTGCTGCTTGGGGGAGTACAATCAGTAGCAGTAAAGGTTAATTGCACTGGTACACTGGTGTCACTTTGATTGGATTAATTGATACTTGAGGGCTACAGATTGGAAAGATCAGAATGCAAAATAATTAGTAGTACAATCTCAGGGTCATTGTAAGTATAAAACTTGCTGCATACATACTTTGTATCGATCTAAGCATTATTATTTAAATGTAGTTATTAATTTTGCCATTCTGCAGTTTTTTGTGTCCCTATAAAATGTTTAACATCTAATGATATTTTGATCATTTTTCCCATTGTAGTACTTGAATATATGTTTGTAGAATACAAAATTTAGCTTATAGCTAGTATACCTTAATTGAGAATTATGATAAAAAAACGGATGTAAGTAAGCTTGCTTTACTGTGCAGTAAAGTCACATATCTGATTCTCTCTTACAGGAAACCTTCCATCCCACCTGCATGGCTGGCGCCTACACTCTCACCCTTTCACTATGGAATTTCTTGAAAAAGTCCTAAATTTTATAGGGCTAAATGAGGTGCATAAAGCTATATCCTTAATTCTGAACACACTGCAAGAGCAGAATTCACCGCCACAAATCATTCAGAGGTACTTTAACACTCCCTTCATGTTTACAAACACTTGCTATGCTACAGCAACAAAATATAATTGTGTTCTTTTTAGGGGGATATACAGAGAGATGCTTCTCCTAACTTTTGCTGCTCTGGGGAGGGAACATGTAGATATTGGTGAGTACACTTTTTTATAATAATTTCATCATAATGACAGAATCTGCAAATGTGATATTTGTCTAACAAACAAGTCAGATCACTCTTTCTCCAGGTCTACACTTTCCTTTACTCATTTTTCTTATTTTACTCACTTTGATTTTCTCTTATCTTTTTTATTTATTTTTTTATTTTATTATTTTTATTAAATTTTTTATTGCAAAAAATATTCACAGAGAAACTTTAATGGGCAAAAGAGTAATAAGCCGTAACAACAACATTTCTTTCATAAGGTGGTGACATTCTGCAAGCCATTACACCAGGCATTCACGTCCTGGCCACTAGTAGGAGTCAAAGATATCCAACATACCAAACACTTTTGACCCCTCACACATTCCTGATCACGTCAGTCTTATCTTTGCCTCCTTAGAAGAAGGTAAAGAATAGAGGTGCTCCAGATTCTTTGTTGATAGGGGTTCTTAGATGAACTTGTTGCCCATTTTCCTCTTCAGAGAGCTGGGAATAGGACATATGGGAGTATTGGAGTACTTGGGTAGTGAGAGAAATTCTCCCTTGGGGAGTTTATTACAAGCCTGCCACAGATGTTGCAAGGAATTTACCTTTAGCATCCTCCTCTGGGTCGTCGTAGTACTTTAATAAATTCTGTACTAAGGGATTCCCTTGATTTTATGATTTTGTGCACTAAGCTAATACTGACGTTTTGGGAACTATACCTCCTCCAAGTAAGCGCAGATGTAAGCCAACTGAACCTCAGTCCATAATTGACCTTTCTGGACATATTACCTCTCACAGAACTAGATATACTTAAAGAATCGGAATCAGACACTGATTTCTCTTCTAAGGGAGAATTAAATTCTGATGATCAGGAATCCAATACTGATCAGGACACTGATTCTGCTGCCTTTATGTTTAAGGTTTGAATATTAAGGGAGGTTTTACAAACCTTAGGATTTCAGGAGTTTGTCAGAAGAAGAAAAATCGGCCAGGGGGCGGAGCCTATAGCTGTTGCGGCAGGACGTGTTTGTTGAGAGCTCCTGCAATTCAACTACATTTAAGCCATAATTTAGGATTTGTTTTAACACTTTTCTTTACTTTTCCTGCTGAGGAACCCAAGATAAACAATCCTTTACTATTTGAGATAGATCCAGGAATCTACAACATTACCCGGACCTGCCTATGCTCCTCGGCTTACTCCACTGCGACTAGCCACGAGGTCAAGAGGCCTCTTCTGACTGACTGCCAGTGCTGTAGGGGTTCCCGCACTAATACCCCCCCCAGATCCCTGGGTTACCGAACCAGTTTATATACAACTGGCCAGTTTATTGTTTTTGTTTATTCAAATGCTGCACTAAGCTCAGTGCTCTGACACTACTAACCGCTAACGACTAGTCACAGCAAACATGGCTGAGCGGATTCTTCGAGAGCTGGAGAATTTACTGTTATTCCATCTTACCCAAGTTGAAGAAAGCCTCTGTGGATCTCTACAGACGGTCTCCCATGTAACCTCACGCACCGGACTTGTCCCAGAGACGCACGCAAGTGTTTCTGAACAGCAAATAGCTAGCTTACCTCTAAATCGACTACTGTGGAGGCCCCCACCAAACGCGGACTACCCAGTCTCAGACCCGACTAGTGTAGGTGCTGCGGAGGCATTTCTCTCTCATGCTACAACAAATGCTAAAAGGGTGACAGAGGCGACAGAGGCGATCCCTAACCATACTACACCCGCTACCACAGCAGCTTTAGCAGGCCGTATCAGCAAAGGGCTACCCGCTGACGTCTCAGCAACCAAAGGAGACCTAATCACAGGCACTTACTCCCCGCAGGACTTCATTTACTTTCCAGTGGCAGAAAAGGCTAGGACCCTGGTAGGACCCAAGAGAGATTATATCAGTCCTCAACCAGCGCCGACGAGTTCCAGTAGCCCCGCTGACCCTAGCATTAAGGTGAGAGGCGCTAGCCACAACATCTTTGTCTACATAAGGGAACTAACCGGCATCAGGATATGTGCTGCCTGAAATCCCAAAAGGTTGCGGCTCCGCTTCCCAGCCCGGGCTATACATCAAAGTCGACACCGGGTGGCAGGCCATGAACAACACACAGACATACAGTAAAGGTGTTGGCTAAACCATAAGCTACCTATGTCTGGAAACTGCAGGTGCCCTAGAGAACAGCGCAGTGCAGTATGTTGTAACTTCCATGGCTTCCTGCTTACTTAAATAGAACTCTCACCTAGGACAACTCTCATTGACCAAGAAGATGCCCACTTTTGACAATGTTTGACATACGTTCAACTCACAGATGGAACTTTCTATGGAGGCTGTGGGGTCTGAAGCTTTAAGCTCACAGCTGAGTTTAGGACCCAAGGACTACTACTAGTTACTCAAATTTTCTTTTCCACGTTACCCTTTTTGTTTAACTAACAGTTTGTATTCAACTAATCAGTATGTTTGCGTGCTCTTTTGGGAGGTTTTTAAAGTATGTGGGTAAGTGATTCCTAGTTTAAGCTCATCTATGTTGTGCACATTATCATGACTATTTAGGGCAGTTTTACTGGCTGCCTGTAAGCGCAATGCACCAGTATCTGCTCATTTGCGCTTTGTACTATAGTAGGTCCTTTATGAGCAGTTTCCTTATTATTTTATTATTTTTTATTCAACACTTGCCTGTATACACTGTCCATGACACCTGCTCATAGATGTCTTAGTAATTGCAATGTTTGTTTTAGACACTCCTATGGGTATATATGCAGGTACCGTTTAATAGTGTATTTTCATGTGTGGGAGGTTCGCTATGTTGTCTAGAGTGGGCTAATTATTCTGCTAGTATATCTCCCAGATTAGGGTTCTGTATCAAAGCACAGTCCGTACTTCCCACAGTCCAGAAGTAAGCACAACAGACGCATCGTCTGCTCTGTAGTATTTAAAATAGTTGAATATTAATGGTTTGGATGGAGACCTTGTGCAGTACCACACTTTCAGCACTAGATGGCAATACAGATTGTTTCGCCACTCATATTGTTTTAATAGTGAGTGCCCCTATACACTTTATCCCCCCAGTTCCCTGCTTTTCAGTTCTGGACGGCCCAGCAATAGTTGCTACTCATGACAGGGGGAGCCCATTTTACACCTAATGCTTAGTTCCGTATAGGGATCTACTACCCACATTAATCTAGAAAAATTGAGGTTGGGAACATTTTTTAGCTCAGGAGTCTCTTGTATCTCACCGTTAGCTGATGTTATTAAATATATGCTTTTGAAATTGCATGCCACAGTAATATGTATACATTAATTTGCTTGCTGCTGTACATTGTATCCCACTGTATGCAAGAGCCAACCACTCTTTTATGTCTTGCTATACCGTATAATCTTGATGTTTCCAGTTTATTACTATATGAATCACTCATCTGGCATCATATCATTGCTAGTCAATAACCTGTTTCTCCAAGACCCAAAAGTGAGCATATAGTGGTTACCAAGAGAGAGACATTATGCACAACCAAATAGCCCATAAGTGGCCAGTTTAGTAACCACTCGCACAAGTAAATTAGTTATAAAAATAAATAAAAAATTGAGGTGTTTATTTGTACTCTACTGTAAAATGATCAATGTCTGTAATATGTTCTATATGTTGTACATCCCTCCTATATTGCACTCAATGTATGATTTCCTTGTTACCTCAATATAAAAAAAAAAAGAAAAAAAAAGAAAAATCGGCCAAACAACTTGATTTGATTTTAAAACCATTTTCGAAAATCTCCTGATGTGTTACTGTTCTAGAGATCATTTCCAAAGCATGGTCAAAGCCTGTAACTCGTTTTACCCCTTCCATCAAATTAAAAAAGATTGTTTTGGTAATCTATACCAAAGGTAGATGGTGCAATTTCTAATCTGTTAGAGATCCTATGGATAGAAAATTAGAATCCTTTTATAGAAAAGCCTTTCAACAAGCAGGTTTCATGTTCAAACTGACTATTGTCAGGTTCTACACTTTCGTTGACCAAATTTTGGAGGATTTTTCAGAAGAAAAGATCCAAAACCAATTCAAATTAAGAATGGTTAATTAATTTATTTGTGGCGCTTTAGTGGAAATCATCCAACTCAATGCTAAGAAAATGACATTATCAGTTTTGACCAGAAGAGCATTGTGGCTAAAAAAATTGTATTTGGCCCTAGTCTGGATGCCATTATATCTACGGTGACTTGAGGAAAGGTGCATTGCTACCTCGGGATGAAAAAAACAAGGGAAAAAATAGACCTTTTAGTCATTATCATTCCTTTTGTCATTTAGGAACAAAAAATCTTCTTCCTCCTCGAAAAGTCTGAATCTTCTAGTCCTTCTTGGAAGATTAATTCCAACTGGAACGAAACCACACAGACTAAGAAACCTTCTTCCTCCTCTAAGTCAGCATGAAGGTGCTGCCCCTTATCCAGATCCACTTCTAAGAGGATGCAGGTTAAGCCTTTTTTAGGAAGGATAAGTCTCAGTCAGTTCAGGGTTTTAAACAAAATTTCTCAGGGTTATAGAATAGGCTTCAGGTCAAGAGTTCCTTGGGAGTGTGACAATTCCAGGGGGCCAGATGTTCTATTAAAATTTCTTTATTGTTCCCAAGAAAGAGGAAACCTTCAGACCTATTCTGGATCTCAAATTTTTAAACAAGTTCCTACTTTCAAAATGGAAACCATGCGTACCATTTTAACTTTGGTCCAAGAAGGTACATTTTTATCCATAATGTACTTGAAGGGTGCATATCTTCATATCCCTATCCACAAAGACCATCACCAGTTTCTCAGCGTTGCCTTTCTATGTAAACACTTTCAGTTTGTTTCTTTTCCTTTTGGCATAGCCACTGCTCTCAGAGTGTTTACAAAGAGGTTGTCTGTAATAAGAGGTCAAGGTATATCCGTAGGACAATATTGCTTGGGCAGTATTTTGGTTGAGGATCTATTTTTATCTTTAGAAGTATCTCATACCAACAAACTTCTGCTGTTTCTTCTCAATATTCCAAAAGGTTTCTTTTTTTATATATTTTTATTTTAGAACCAACATTGTGTCCACAATACAAAATGGGTACCTTACAAAGGCCAAACAATAATAAAATTACAATAGCCAAACAGATAACTCAAATATACATTCAAAGTTTTGAAAATAGAAAAAAAGGCATATGTATATAATTCTATATCATATATACATTGATGGGGTTTTATATTTTTTATAATATACACACAGAAATCACAATATACCTAATAGGAATATTATGCAGTTACTATAGCCATATTAAACAGTCCTAATCAATCTTCTAACAGACAAATTTAATTATCCACTCGGGGTGGTAGTTGAATTTGTTAATATTTCTTATGTTTGTATTTTACCCTGTGGGTGTATTCAGATCAGTCAAATAGATAGTCTTGTATCCCTACTCAATACAAAACAAACAAAAAGATTTTTTTTAAAAATTACTTCTATTATATCGTGCAATACTCTGCAATACTCTCTCGCCCCTCCAGGATTACCATACTATTCCGTTGATGTTCTATATATATTTGGGTATTCCCCTCTTTCTTTCATGTAATTAGCAAGAGTCCATGAGCTAGTGACGTATGGGATATACATTCCTACCAGGAGGGGCAAAGTTTCCCAAACCTCAAAATGCCTATAAATACACCCCTCACCACATCCACAAATCAGTTTTACAAACTTTGCCTCCTGTGGAGGTGGTGAAGTAAGTTTGTGCTAGATTCTACGTTGATATGCGCTCCGCAGCAGGTTGGAGCCCGGTTTTCCTCTCAGCGTGCAGTGAATGTCAGAGGGATGTGAAGAGAGTATTGCCTATTTGAATTCAATGATCTCCTTCTACGGGGTCTATTTCATAGGTTCTCTGTTATCGGTCGTAGAGATTCATCTCTTACCTCCCTTTTCAGATCGACGATATACTCTTATATATACCATTACCTCTACTGATTCTCGTTTCAGTACTGGTTTGGCTTTCTACTACATGTAGATGAGTGTCCTGGGGTAAGTAAGTCTTATTTCTTCTGTTATGTGTGATCAGTCCACGGGTCATCATTACTTCTGGGATATAACTCCTCCCCAACAGGAAATGCAAGAGGATTCACCCAGCAGAGCTGCATATAGCTCCTCCCCTCTACGTCAGTCCCAGTCATTCTCTTGCACCCAACGACTAGATAGGATGTGTGAGAGGACTATGGTGATTATACTTAGTTTTTATGACTTCAATCAAAAGTTTGTTATTTTAAAATAGCACCGGAGCGTGTTATTACTTCTCTGGCAGAGTTTGAGGAAGAATCTGTCAGAGTTTTTTACTATGATTTTAACCGGAGTAGTTAAGATCATATTGCTGTTCTCGGCCATCTGAGGGAGGT
This sequence comes from Bombina bombina, assembly GCF_027579735.1. Classification (NCBI taxonomy): domain Eukaryota; kingdom Metazoa; phylum Chordata; class Amphibia; order Anura; family Bombinatoridae; genus Bombina; species Bombina bombina. The sequence continues at coordinate 1,368,762,069 of NC_069499.1, forward strand.
AAAGGCTTCAGATCAGGGGACAGCGGGCAGAGGAATCTGCATTGAGGTATGTAGCAGTTTTTATTTCTGAATGGAATTGATGAGAAAATCCTGCCATACCGTTAAAATGACATGTATGTATACACTTCAGTATTCTGGGGATGGTATTTCACCGGAACTACTCTGTTAAAGGTCACTAATCCTTTTTAATAACTATTTATCATGTTAAACGTTTTTGCTGGAATGTAGAATCGTTTACATTGCTGAGGTACTGTGTGAATAAATATTTGGGCATTATTTTCCACTTGGCAGTTTTTTTGCTTTATTTGTGACAGTTTCGTTTCTCTTCACTGCTGTGTGGGAGAGGGAGGGGCCGTTTTGGCTCTCTTTGCTACGCATCAAAAAATACCAGTCAGTTACTTTTATTTTTCCTGCATGATCCGGTTCATCTCTGATAGATCTCAGGGGTCTTCAAACTTCTTTGAAGGGAGGTAAATTCTCTCAGCAGAGCTGTGAGAATTCTTATAGTGACTGTGAATAAAAACGTTGCTTTGTATTTTTTATGTCAAATTTAATTATTGTTATTTTACTAATGGGAACAAACCTTTGCTAAAAGTTTTGTTGTTTTAAAGTTTGATGCTATAACTGTTTTTCAGTTCACTATTTCAACTGTCATTTAATCGTTAGTACCTCTTTGAGGCACAGTACGTTTTTTGCTAAAAAAGATTATAACCAAGTTGTAAGTTTTTTGCTAGTGTGTTAAACATGTCTGACTCAGAGGAAGATATCTGTGTCATTTGTTCCAATGCCAAGGTGGAGCCCAATAGAAATTTATGTACTAACTGTATTGATGCTACTTTAAATAAAAGTCAATCTGTACAATGTGAACAAATTTCACCAAACAGCGAGGGGAGAGTTATGCCGACTAACTCGCCTCACGCGGCAGTACCTGCATCTCCCGCCCGGGAGGTGCGTGATATTTTGGCGCCTAGTACATCTGGGCGGCCATTACAGATAACATTACAAGATATGGCTACTGTTATGACTGAAGTTTTGTCTAAATTACCAGAACTAAGAGGCAAGCGTGATCACTCTGGGGTGAGAACAGAGTGCGCTGACAATGCTAGGGCCATGTCTGATACTGCGTCACAGCTCGCAGAGCATGAGGACGGAGAGCTTCATTCTGTGGGTGACGGTTCTGATCCAAACAGATTGGACTCAGATATTTCAAATTTTAAATTTAAATTGGAGAACCTCCGTGTATTACTAGGGGAGGTCTTAGCAGCTCTCAACGATTGTAACACCGTTGCAATACCAGAGAAACTGTGTAGGTTGGATAAATACTTTGCGGTACCGGCGAGTACTGACGTTTTTCCTATACCTAAGAGACTAACTGAAATTGTTACTAAGGAGTGGGATAGACCCGGTGTGCCGTTCTCACCCCCTCCAATATTTAGAAAGATGTTTCCAATAGACGCCACCACTCGGGACTTATGGCAAACGGTCCCCAAGGTGGAGGGAGCAGTTTCTACTTTAGCTAAGCGTACCACTATCCCGGTGGAGGATAGCTGTGCTTTCTCAGATCCAATGGATAAAAAATTAGAGGGTTACCTTAAGAAAATGTTTGTTCAACAAGGTTTTATATTACAACCCCTTGCATGTATCGCGCCGATTACGGCTGCGGCAGCATTTTGGATTGAGTCGCTTGAAGAGAACCTTAGTTCATCTACGCTAGACGACATTACGGACAGGCTTAGAGTCCTTAAGCTAGCTAATTCCTTCATTTCGGAGGCCGTAGTACATTTAACCAAACTTACGGCTAAGAACTCAGGATTCGCCATACAGGCACGTAGGGCGCTGTGGCTAAAATCCTGGTCAGCTGATGTTACTTCTAAGTCCAAATTACTTAATATACCTTTCAAGGGGCAGTCTTTATTTGGGCCCGGTTTGAAAGAGATTATCGCTGACATTACAGGAGGTAAGGGCCACGCCCTACCTCAAGACAAAGCCAAAGCTAAGGCTAGACAGTCTAATTTTCGTCCCTTTCGGAACTTTAAAACAGGAGCAGCATCAACCTCCACTGCACCAAAACAGGAAGGAGCTGTTGCTCGTTACAGGCAAGGCTGGAAGCCTAACCAGTCCTGGAACAAGAGCAAGCAGGCCAGGAAACCTGCTGCTGCCCCAAAGACAGCATGAACCGAGAGCCCCCGATCCGGGACCGGATCTAGTGGGGGGCAGACTCTCTCTCTTCGCCCAGGCCTGGGCAAGAGATGTTCAGGATCCCTGGGCTCTAGAGATCATATCGCAGGGATACCTTCTAGACTTCAAATTATCTCCCCCAAGAGGGAGATTTCATCTGTCAAGGTTGTCAACAAACCAGATAAAGAAAGAAGCGTTTCTACGCTGCGTACAAGATCTGTTATTAATGGGAGTGATCCATCCGGTTCCGCGGTCGGAACAAGGACAAGGGTTCTACTCAAACCTGTTTGTGGTTCCCAAAAAAGAGGGAACTTTCAGGCCAATCTTAGATTTAAAGACTCTAAACAAATTCCTAAGAGTTCCATCGTTCAAAATGGAAACTATTCGGACAATCTTACCCATGATCCAAGAGGGTCAGTACATGACCACAGTGGATTTAAAGGATGCTTACCTTCACATACCGATCCACAAAGATCATCACCGGTATCTAAGGTTTGCCTTCTTAGACAGGCACTACCAGTTTGTAGCTCTTCCATTCGGATTGGCTACGGCTCCAAGAATCTTCACAAAGGTTCTGGGTGCCCTTCTAGCGGTACTAAGACCGCGAGGGATTTCGGTAGCTCCGTACCTAGACGACATTCTAATTCAAGCTTCAAGCTTTCAAACTGCCAAGTCTCATACAGAGTTAGTTCTGGCATTTCTAAGGTCGCATGGATGGAAAGTGAACGAAAAGAAGAGTTCTCTCTTTCCTCTCTCAAGAGTTCCATTCTTGGGGACTCTTATAGATTCTGTAGAAATGAAGATTTACCTGACAGAAGACAGGTTAACAAAGCTTCAAAATGCATGCCGCGTCCTTCATTCCATTCAACACCCGTCAGTAGCTCAATGCATGGAGGTGATCGGCTTAATGGTAGCGGCAGTGGACATAGTACCTTTTGCACGCCTACACCTCAGACCGCTGCAATTATGCATGCTAAGTCAGTGGAATGGGGATTACTCAGATTTGTCCCCTACTCTGAATCTGAATCAAGAGACCAGAAATTCTCTTCTATGGTGGCTTTATCGGCCACACCTGTCCAGGGGGATGCCATTCAGCAGGCCAGACTGGACAATTGTAACAACAGACGCCAGCCTACTAGGTTGGGGCGCTGTCTGGAATTCTCTGAAGGCTCAGGGACTATGGAATCAGGAGGAGAGTCTCCTTCCAATAAACATTCTGGAATTGAGAGCAGTTCTCAATGCCCTTCTGGCTTGGCCCCAGTTAACAACTCGGGGGTTCATCAGGTTTCAGTCGGACAACATCACGACTGTAGCTTACATCAACCATCAGGGAGGGACAAGAAGCTCCCTAGCAATGATGGAAGTATCAAAGATAATTCGCTGGGCAGAGTCTCACTCTTGCCACCTGTCAGCAATCCACATCCCGGGAGTGGAGAACTGGGAGGCGGATTTCTTGAGTCGCCAGACTTTTCATCCGGGGGAGTGGGAACTTCATCCGGAGGTCTTTGCCCAAATACTTCGACGTTGGGGCAAACCAGAGATAGATCTCATGGCGTCTCGCCAGAACGCCAAACTTCCTCGCTACGGGTCCAGATCCAGGGATCCGGGAGCAGTTCTGATAGATGCTTTGACAGCACCTTGGAACTTCAGGATGGCTTATGTGTTTCCACCCTTCCCGCTGCTTCCTCGATTGATTGCCAAAATCAAACAGGAGAGAGCACCAGTAATTCTAATAGCACCTGCATGGCCACGCAGGACTTGGTATGCAGATCTAGTGGACATGTCATCCTGTCCGCCTTGGTCTCTACCTCTAAGACAGGACCTTCTGATACAGGGTCCATTCAAACATCAAAATCTAACTTCTCTGAAGCTGACTGCTTGGAAATTGAACGCTTGATTTTATCAAAACGTGGTTTTTCTGAGTCGGTTATTGATACCCTAATTCAGGCTAGGAAGCCTGTTACCAGAAGGATTTACCATAAAATATGGCGGAAATACCTATACTGGTGCGAATCCAAAGGTTACTCCTGGAGTAAGGTTAGGATCGCTAGGATACTGTCTTTTCTACAAGAAGGTTTAGAAAAGGGTTTATCAGCTAGTTCATTAAAGGGACAGATTTCAGCTCTGTCCATCTTGTTACACAGACGTCTGTCAGAAAATCCAGACGTCCAGTCCTTTTGTCAGGCTTTAGCTAGGATCAAGCCTGTGTTTAAAGCTGTTGCTCCACCATGGAGTTTAAACTTAGTTCTTAACGTTTTACAGGGTGTTCCGTTTGAACCCCTTCATTCCATTGATATAAAAATGTTATCTTGGAAAGTTCTGTTTTTAATGGCTATTTCCTCGGCTCGAAGAGTCTCTGAGTTATCAGCCTTACATTGTGATTCCCCTTATCTGATTTTTCACTCAGACAAGGTAGTTCTGCGTACTAAACCTGGGTTCTTACCTAAGGTAGTCACTAACAGGAACATCAATCAAGAGATTGTTGTCCCATCCTTGTGTCCAAATCCTTCTTCAAAGAAGGAACGTCTTTTACACAATCTGGATGTAGTTCGTGCCCTCAAGTTCTACTTGCAGGCAACTAAAGATTTTCGCCAAACTTCTTCCTTGTTTGTCGTTTACTCTGGACAGAGGAGAGGTCAAAAAGCTTCTGCTACCTCTCTCTCTTTTTGGCTTCGTAGCATAATACGTTTAGCCTATGAGACTGCTGGACAGCAGCCTCCTGAAAGAATTACAGCTCACTCCACTAGAGCTGTGGCTTCCACTTGGGCCTTTAAGAATGAGGCCTCTGTTGAACAGATTTGCAAGGCTGCAACTTGGTCTTCACTTCATACTTTTTCCAAATTTTACAAATTTGACACTTTTGCTTCTTCGGAGGCTATTTTTGGGAGAAAGGTTCTTCAGGCAGTGGTTCCTTCTGTATAATGAGCCTGCCTTTCCCTCCCGTCATCCGTGTACTTTTGCTTTGGTATTGGTATCCCAGAAGTAATGATGACCCGTGGACTGATCACACATAACAGAAGAAAACATAATTTATGCTTACCTGATAAATTCCTTTCTTCTGTTGTGTGATCAGTCCACGGCCCGCCCTGTTTTAAGGCAGGTAAATATTTTTTAAATTATACTCCAGTCACCACTTCACCCTTGGTTACTCCTTTCTCGTTGATTCTTGGTCGAATGACTGGGACTGACGTAGAGGGGAGGAGCTATATGCAGCTCTGCTGGGTGAATCCTCTTGCATTTCCTGTTGGGGAGGAGTTATATCCCAGAAGTAATGATGACCCGTGGACTGATCACACAACAGAAGAAAGGAATTTATCAGGTAAGCATAAATTATGTTTTTTGTGACACTCTAAGCTATGGTTGGGCACTTTTATATAAAGTTCTAAATATTTGTGTTTAAACATTTATTTGCCTTGATTCAGGATGTTCAATATTCCTTATTTCAGACAGTCAGTTTCATTATTTGGGATAATGCATTTGAATAATCAATTTTTTTCTTACCTTAAAATTTGACTTTTTTCCCTGTGGGCTGTTAGGCTCGCGGGGGCTGAAAATGCTTTATTTTATTGCATCATTCTTGGCGCGGACTTTTTTGGCGCAAAATTTATTTTGTTATTTCCAGCGTCATACTTGTCACCGGAAGTTGCGTCATTTTTTGACGTTTTTTTGCGCCAAAAGTGTCCGTTACCGGATGTGGCGTCATTTTTTGCGCCAAAAGCATTTAGGCGCCAAATAATGTGGGCGTCTTTTTTGGCGCTAAAAAATATGGGCGTCGTTATTGTCTCCACATTATTTAAGTCTCATTGTTTATTGCTTCTGGTTGCTAGAAGCTTGTTCACTGGCATTTTTTCCCATTCCTGAGAAAAGGAATTTGATCAATTTTGCTTTATATGTTGTTTTTTCTATTACATATTGCAAGATGTCCCAGATTGACCCTGAATCAGAAGATACTTCTGGAAAATCGCTGCCTCATGCTAGATCTACCAAAGTTAAGTGTATTTGCTGTAAACTTGTGGTATCTGTTCCTCCAGCTGTTGTTTGTAATGAATGCCATGACAAACTTGTTAATGCAGATAATATTTCCTTTAGTAATGTTACATTACCTGTTGTTGTTCCATCAACATCTAATACTCAGAGTGTTCCTGTTAACATAAGAGATTTTGTTTCTAAATCCATTAAGAAGGCTATGTCTGTTATTCCTCCTTCTAGTAAATGTAAAAGGTCTTTTAAAACTTCTCATTTTTCAGATGAATTTTTAAATGAACATCATCATTCTGATTCTGATAATGATGCCTCTGGTTCAGAGGATTCTGTTTCAGAGGTTGATGCTGATAAATCTTCATATTTGTTCAAAATGGAATTTATTCGTTCTTTACTTAAAGAAGTCTTAATTGCATTAGAAATAGAGGATTCTGGTCCTCTTGATACTAAATCTAAACGTTTAAATAAGGTTTTCAAATCTCCTGTAGTTATTCCAGAAGTTTTTCCTGTCCCTGATGCTATTTCTGAAGTAATCTCCAGGGAATGGAATAATTTGGGTAATTCATTTACTCCTTCTAAACGTTTTAAGCAATTATATCCTGTGCCATCTGACAGATTAGAGTTTTGGGACAAAATCCCTAAGGTTGATGGGGCTATCTCTACTCTTGCTAAGCGTACTACTATTCCTACGGCAGATGGTACTTCTTTTAAGGATCCTTTAGATAGGAAAATTGAATCCTTTCTAAGAAAAGCTTACTTATGTTCAGGTAATCTTCTTAGACCTGCTATATCTTTAGCGGATGTTGCTGCAGCTTCAACTTTTTGGTTAGAAGCCTTAGCGCAACAAGTAACAGATCATAATTCTCATAGCATTGTTAATCTTCTTCAACATGCTAATAATTTTATTTGTGATGCCACCTTTGATATCATTAGGGTTTATGTCAGGTATATGTCTCTAGATATTTTAGCTAGAAGAGCTTTATGGCTTAAAACTTGGAATGCTGATATGTCTTCTAAGTCAACTTTGCTTTCCCTTTCTTTCCAGGGTAATAAATTATTTGGTTCACAGTTGGATTCCATTATTTCAACTGTTACTGGAGGGAAAGGAACTTTTTTACCACAGGATAAAAAATCTAAAGGTAAATTTAGGTCTAATAATCATTTTCGTTCCTTTCGTCACAATAAGGAACAAAAGCCTGATCCTTCCCCTACAGGAGCGGTATCAGTTTGGAAACCATCTCCAGTCTGGAATAAATCCAAGCCCTTTAGAAAGCCAAAGCCAGCTCCCAAGTCCACATGAAGGTGCGGCCCTCATTCCAGCCCAGCTGGTAGGGGGCAGATTACGATTTTTCAAAGAAATTTGGATCAATTCAATTCACAATCTTTGGATTCAGAACATTGTTTCAGAAGGGTACAGAATAGGCTTCAAGATAAGGCCTCCTGCAAGAAGATTTTTTCTTTCCCGTGTCCCAGCAAATCCAGTGAAGGCTCAAGCATTTCTGAAATGTGTTTCAGATCTAGATTTGGCTGGAGTAATTGTGCCAGTTCCAGTTCTGGAACAGGGGCTGGGGTTTTACTCAAATCTCTTCATTGTACCAAAGAAGGAGAATTCCTTCAGACCAGTTCTGGATTTAAAAATATTGAATCATTATGTAAGGATACCAACATTCAAAATGGTAACTATAAGGACTATTCTGCCTTTTGTTCAACAAGGGCATTATATGTCCACAATAGATTTACAGGATGCATATCTGCATATTCCGATTCATCCAGATCACTATCAGTTTCTGAGATTCTCTTTCCTAGACAAGCATTACCAGTTTGTGGCTCTGCCGTTTGGCCTAGCTACAGCTCCAAGGATTTTTACAAAGGTTCTCGGTGCCCTTCTGTCTGTAATCAGAGAACATGGTATTGTGGTATTTCCTTATTTGGACGATATCTTGGTACTTACTCAGTCTTCACATTTAGCAGAATCTCATACGAATCGACTTGTATTGTTTCTTCGAGATCATGGTTGGAGGATCAATTTACCGAAAAGTTAATTGATTCCTCAGACAAGGGTAACCTTTTTAGGTTTCCAGATAGATTCAGTGTCCATAACTCTGTCTCTGACAGACAAGAGACGTCTAAAATTGGTTTCAGCTTGTCGAAACCTTCAGTCTCAATCATTCCCTTCGGTAGCCTTATGCATGGAAATTCTAGGTCTTATGACTGCTGCATCGGACGCGATCCCCTTTGCTCGTTTTCACATGCGACCTCTTCAGCTTTGTATGCTGAACCAGTGGTGCAGGGATTATACAAAGATATCGCAATTGATATCTTTAAAACCGATTGTACGACACTCTCTGACGTGGTGGACAGATCACCATCGTTTAGTTCAGGGGGCTTCTTTTGTTCTTCCAACCTGGACTGTGATTTCAACAGATGCAAGTCTGACAGGTTGGGGAGCTGTTTGGGGGTCTCTGACAGCACAAAGGGTTTGGGAATCTCAGGAGGTGAGATTACCAATCAATATTTTGGAACTCTGTGCAATTTTCAGAGCTCTTCAGTCGTGGCCTCTTCTAAAGAGAGAGTTGTTCATTTGTTTTCAGACGGACAATGTCACAACTGTGGCATATATCAATCATCAAGGAGGCACTCACAGTCCTCTGGCTATGAAAGAAGTATCTTGAATACTGGTATGGGCGGAATCTAGCTCCTGTCTAATTTCTGCGGTTCATATCCCAGGTATAGACAATTGGGAAGCGGATTATCTCAGTCGCCAAACGTTACATCCGGGAGAATGGTCTCTACACCCAGAGGTATTTCTTCAGATTGTTCAAATGTGGGGACTTCCAGAAATAGATCTGATGGCTTCTCATCTAAACAAGAAGCTTCCCAGGTATCTGTCCAGATCCAGGGATCCTCAGGCGGAAGCAGTGGATGCATTGTCACTTCCTTGGAAGTATCATCCTGCCTATATCTTTCCGCCTCTAGTTCTTCTTCCAAGAGTAATTTCCAAGATTCTGAAGGAATGCTCGTTTGTTCTGCTGGTGGCTCCAGCATGGCCTCACAGGTTTTGGTATGCGGATCTTGTCCGGATGGCCACTTGCCAACCGTGGACTCTTCCGTTAAGACCAGACCTTCTGTCGCAAGGTCCTTTTTTCCATCAGGATCTCAAATCCTTAAATTTGAAGGTATGGAGATTGAACGCTTGATTCTCAGTCAAAGAGGTTTCTCTGACTCTGTGATTAATACTATGTTACAGGCTCGTAAATCTGTATCTAGGAAGATATATTATCGAGTCTGGAAGATTTACATTTCTTGGTGTCTTTCTCATCATTTTTCCTGGCATTCTTTTAGAATTCCGAGAATTTTACAGTTTCTTCAGGATGGTTTGGATAAAGGTTTGTCTGCAAGTTCCTTGAAAGGACAAATCTCTGCTCTTTCTGTTCTTTTTCACAGAAAGATTGCTAATCTTCCTGATATTCATTGTTTTGTACAAGCTTTGGTTCGTATAAAACCTGTTATTAAGTCAATTTCTCCTCCTTGGAGTTTGAATTTGGTTCTAGGGGCTCTTCAAGCTCCTCCGTTTGAACCTATGCATTCGCTGGATATTAAATTACTTTCTTGGAAAGTTTTGTTTCTTTTGGCCATCTCTTCTGCTAGAAGAGTTTCTGAATTATCTGCTCTTTCTTGTGAGTCTCCTTTTCTGATTTTTCATCAGGATAAGGCGGTGTTGCGAACTTCTTTTAAATTTTTACCTAAGGTTGTGAATTCTAACAACATTAGTAGAGAAATTGTGGTTCCTTCATTGTGTCATAATCCTAAGAATTCTAAGGAGAGATCATTGCATTCTTTGGATGTAGTTAGAGCTTTGAAATATTATGTTGAAGCTACTAAGAATTTCCGAAAGACTTCCAGTCTATTCGTTATCTTTTCCGGTTCTAGGAAAGGTCAGAAGGCCTCTGCCATTTCTTTGGCGTCTTGGTTGAAATCTTTAATTCATCATGCTTATGTTGAGTCGGGTAAAACTCCGCCTCAGAGGATTACAGCTCATTCTACTAGGTCAGTTTCTACTTCCTGGGCGTTTAGGAATGAAGCTTCGGTTGATCAGATTTGCAAAGCAGCAACTTGGTCTTCTTTGCATACTTTTACTAAATTCTACCATTTTTATGTGTTTTCTTCTTCTGAAGCAGTTTTTGGTAGAAAAGTTCTTCAGGCAGCTGTTTCAGTTTGATTCTTCTGCTTATAATTTCAGTTTGATTCTTCTGCTTATAATTTCAGTTTTTTTTCATTATAAGATTTAAACTTTATTTTGGGTGTGGATTATTTTCAGCGGAATTGGCTGTCTTTATTTTATCCCTCCCTCTCTAGTGACTCTTGCGTGGAAGATCCACATCTTGGGTATTCATTATCCCATACGTCACTAGCTCATGGACTCTTGCTAATTACATGAAAGAAAACATAATTTATGTAAGAACTTACCTGATAAATTCATTTCTTTCATATTAGCAAGAGTCCATGAGGCCCACCCTTTTTGTGGTGGTTATGATTTTTTTGTATAAAGCACAATTATTCCAATTCCTTATTTTTTATGCTTTCACACTTTTGTCTTATCACCCCACTTCTTGGCTATGCGTTAAACTGATTTGTGGGTGTGGTGAGAGGTGTATTTATAGGCATTTTGAGGTTTGGGAAACTTTGCCCCTCCTGGTAGGAATGTATATCCCATACGTCACTAGCTTATGGACTCTTGCTAATATGAAAGAAATGAATTTATCAGGTAAGTTCTTACATAAATTATGTTTTTAATAGCCCCAAATAAATATTCAGATCCTCGAAGGGTAAATTAGTTGTATTTGAACTTCTCGTTGTAGGAATAAATCAATTTTTTCCATTTATTGATTTAATTTGGGTTTCAGATTCAATAGATGTATCATATTGTTCTGTTATCAAGTGGGTACATAAAAGTTGCCTTAATTCAATTATTCAAGTTTTTTTTTTATTTATTTCCATTCCCTTAGGAGCAAGTTTCTACCTGTATTATTCCGCTGTTCGCACGAACTAGCCACTAAAAAGAAAACATGTATATCCAATAAATGAAATACAGATTTGGTTATTGTATTATACCAAAAAAAATAAAAAATTCTAGAATCGCTGAACTTTAGGGCAGCTCCAGAAGCAGTGGGATACATCTGCTTCAGGGAAACTACATTTACAACATAATGGATTATCCCTCCCATTCCATTTAGCTTCTAAATATTGTGTAATATAAATCTTGTTCATTAATTTCATATGAGATTCTCTGCAATATGATGAGGCAGTTGCTTGGTTTACTAATAAAAAACTTTTTTTCAATACTCTCAAGTGGATCCCCTTCATATATTAAATACCATTTATTTGCAGGTTTTTGTGAATTATCCTGTCCTTGAAAGTCCTTAAGAGTCTTATATAGAATAGAGATTGATTTCCAAAGGTTTCTAGGAGCAGTTATAGACACTGTTTACAGATCAACGCAGATCCAAGGTACAGAAGACTTGTGCCAATCGTCAGCCATGTCACTTGCATCAGTAGCTCAGTTCATGGAAGTAGTTGATCTGAATGCAGCTTCAGATGCCATTTCCTTTGCTCTGTTTCATTTGTGCCCACTTTACCTTTGCATGCTGAGACAGTGGTGCAACAACTAAAATCAGTTATCTCAAAAGATCCTTTTGCACTGCAAAGTAAAGCGGTCCCTTTCTTGGTGGATCAATCACCAATCAATTGCTCTGGGAGCATCCTATCATTCATCCATCCTGGGTAATAATTACCACAGACGCCAATTTCTTTGGTTGGCGTACAGTCTGAGGGTCTCGGAGAGCGCAGGGAGTTTGGTCCTCTCAGGAGGCAAGGTTACCAATCAATATTCTAGAGCTCAAATTTCTTGGGTGGAACTTTTTACCTGTAACCTCAAAATATTTACACTCATTTAACGGAAATGTAAATATTAAACAAAAATTCAATTTATTAAACCAAATAGTACAGGCAACGAATGTTCGGGGAAACAAATTTCCTTGAATATCCAAAACAAAAATTAAGTCAGAAACAAAATTTTCTGGCCTGTGCATCTCTAGAGATTATTGATCAGATGGGGTCTCTCAGATATAGATATTATTGCCTCTCGCCTAAATCATAAGCTTCCCAGATGCAATTCCAGATCTCGGGATCCCCAAGCAGTTCTTGTGGATCCTCTAGTCTAGCACTACCTTGGTCCTTTCATCTAATATGTATTTTCCCTCCATCTGTTGCTCTTCCAAGAATAATAGCTCATATCAAACAGGAGCGTACATCAGCAATTCTGATTGCTCTAGCCTCACAGAACTTGGTATGCAGACTTAGTCCAAATGGCCAGGGTTTCTCCTAGACCAGGGTTCCTTTGTTTTCGGACTTCTTGTCTCAAGATACCTTTTTTTTATTTAAATCTCTGGGCTCTCAATTTAACGTCATGGAGATTAAGCTATGAGATTGCACTATATGAAGAATTATGTAACATTAATAACTAAGTTTACTGTCCCTTTAATTTTGTCTTAAAGGGACATTACACACTTAAAGATGGTAATATAAAATGATTAATTGTATGTGTGTATATATATATATATATATATATATATATATAAACAATATACTTTCATTATTGATTTTGTCCCCTTTTATTGTAATTTCTTTCTGAAAATGTAAGCTTTTAGTTCCTGTTAGAAATGGAAGTGTAGAACACTGTTATATTCCACACAGCCATTGGCTGCACACTCTAGTGACCTATTTATAACTGTCCCTAATTGGCCACAGCAGAGAAGGTAACCTAAGTTACAACATGGCAGCTCCCATTGATTTATAGACACTAAAACTTTACACTTATTTTGTCACTATTTAAACAGCTAATGAAACTTTAAAAAATACATCTGCATGTTGTTCTCAGACTAATCTTTTCTTTGAATGCATCATTCTGTCTAGCATTTATGTAGTTTTCAATGTCCCTTTAAGGATTTTAAAGGCTCCTCCGTTTGAACCAATGCATAATATAGACAGTACATTTTTGTCTTGGAGATAATTGTTTCTTTTAGCAATTTCTTCTACTAGATGATTTTCCGAACTGTCTGCTCTCTCTTGCAAAGTTCCTTATCTTATTTCTTTCATACAGGTGGTGACAGTCCATGATCCATTAAACCTGGGAATTACTCTTCCCTGCAACTAGGAGGAGGCAAAGATTCCCAAACCCCAAGTGCTCTATAAAACCCCTCCCACCTCACTAGCACCTCTTGTGTTTGATTCCGCTGGAGGAGGTTGAAGAATGAAGATATGTATTTGATTCTTCAGTGAAAGGGGTTCTCAGATTGAGTTGAGGCCCATGGAGGGCCCCCTTTCCAGAGGATTCTCTGGTAGGGTCAGATTGATTAGATTTCAGAGGGCCTGGCACAGATCAGTTCAAAATCCCTGGATCCTCATCATTATTTCCCAGGGTTACCGCATAGGATTTCGCATCAGGCCTCCCTGGGAACGGTTTCATCTGTTTCAAATTCCAAAGAATCCTAAAGGCAGCTGCCTTTATTCAATGTTTTCAGGATTTAGAGAATTTGGGAGTAATACAACCTGTCCCAATCTCTCAACAGGGAAAAGGATTCTATTCCAACCTCTTTATTGTCCCAAAGAAGGAGGACTCCTTCCTTCCCATTCTAGACCTAAAGACCCTGAACACATTTGTCCAAGTTCCTCTATTCAAGATGAAGACAACCGACAGCATTTTACCCCTGGTTCAAAAGGGTCAATATATGACAGCTATAGATTTGAAGGATGCTTATTTACACATTCCAATTCCCAAGGACCATTTCCGATTTCTAAGATTTGCTTTTTTCAACAAGCATTACCAGTTTGTGGCTCTACCTTTTAGTTTAGCCAATGCCCCTCACATTTTCACGAAGGTTATAGGGGCTCGTTTGACAAGGATCAGAACACAGGGAATCTCCATTGCTCCTTATTTGGATGACATGTTTTATTTGTTTTTTTATTAAGGCATTTAGAAACACATCAATATAAACATTGTTACCTAAATATCATCCACATATCACGATAATAGGTATTTGGAAAAATTGAAAAACAAATAAAAAGCAAACATAAGTGGTCTCGAAGTTTACATGACACATCTCAGAAACATGACTCCTGGATATCTAATTGTTAAACTTATGCAGACAAGTCTTAATCTGTACAAACTACCTCAAACCTCTTCTCAGGTCAGATATAATATACCATAATTCTAGTATATCAGACATATGTGTAATTCAGAACTTACATTGATACCTTAAATTTTTTGTGTTTATTTGCTAATATTGTAGTACCTCGTGAGCATAGAGCTCTGTCTAATAGAATGATAATTTAAACTATACATTTTAGAGCACAAACTAATATTATGAGAGGTACAATTCTCAAGCATCTAATCAGCATTCTTACTTGTTAAAGGGGTAAATTTGAACCTAACAATATTTTTGAACTAGCAATATAATACAAGGTTGATAAAAATACTTAAACAATAAATTACAGGGATGTGTTCATAACATTTTCAAGTAGTGGTAAGAATAATGATTCAAGAACCAGCAAGTGATAATAAGGAAACATCAGTACAAGTAGGGTACCCTAATAAACCCGTCTCAGGAGGTCTAAAGAATAATTTAGGGGACTTTTGGGGAGAAAAGTGGAAGGTGGAACAAGTATGATGAGCATTAATAAGTGTCTGTCTTTGCTTCATCCCTGTCCATGTGCCCAGGACTTAACTATAGCAATCTACTGCCTGCTGCTCTCCCCGTCTAACGTGATCTTTAAATGGTCAACATAAATATAATTCCCAATCCTCTCTCACATATACAAACCTAGATAGGTACATATACAACTTGTATAGCTCTTACCCCCCTACTTAACATAAGTTAACAAAATGTTCAGATTATATAAGATGAGCTGTCCAATCCTAAAGGAAGGAATGCTTTTTGGCACTAATTACTCAGGGATAGTAACACATATATTTTGGGCCACTATATACTAAGCCTCAAGAACTCTATGTTATGGGATTCTAAGCTATAGTTCTTAGGCTCCCTGCCCGGCCACAGGCAGATCAGTCCATAACAAAAAGAGTAATCTCTAAAGATTCCACTTACTTTCTGAAGATAATCTGTCTGATTAGCTAATGCATTTTATAGTCTCTCAGTTATCCCCAAAACACTCTCAATTCCCAGAAACTGCCATCAATAAGTAGAAAACCCAACTATATCAAAGCTAACCTCTAGCTTAAGTGCAAACCTCAACTTCTCAAATGCTTACAAATTTAATACTAGAAATTGTCTGAAAGCTACCTACCGTGCCTAGCATAAGAAAATACCCAACCAGGTTCAGAATAACACTTTACTATAGGAATCATAAACAAAATAATTTCTCACATCTTGCTCTGAAATATAGTGACATCTCCCCCGTTGCATGGTATACCATAATATAAGTACATGCATATGAAAATATTAAGTTAACAAACTCTATCGTAGAACAACCATGTTACAGTCCCATTAATAAATCTCACTGTGGCGTTGTCGTGAATTTGACTCCCTATTTAGGAAACCTTAATATGTCCAGGTTGTTGTGCTTCACCCGATCTGATTAAAGAAGAATGTCCTCCACCTGGATCCCATGGCAGAGCCACCGCAGACAACAAAGTTTGCAATCCCTGCTCGCAGCAACTGTCCCACTTCACTAATTCAGGCGCATGGCCGCTATGCTGCTTTATGCAATCGAGCCGTGTTGTCAGTCCAAACATGAGCGGGACAGGTGGACTCAACTTGCATAGGTAAGCTTGTTGTTAACCGGGATTAGGAATTACAGGAGCGGCCACTGCCATGACTTGTAGGGGTGCTAGATTAGCACTTCTTTCCTGCGAGCATATGGGATCGGTATCCATTGTAATGGGGACTTACTTGCCTCCGGAGCTAAGATATAAGCTCCTCTAGCAGTCTCCACTTCGGTATGTTTCTCCCTACTACTCCGATGTATTATTGAGAGGTTTTCTGCATTATCAAAATGAGCAGTGTATCTGAGCTCTGATATCAGGAGGTCCATGTGGGAATCAACCCGTCTCGCAAGCTCATCTATTAGGTCCTTTAGTGTAGCCATCATGACTATTATATGAAGATCGTTTAGGTCCCCTTACTAATACTTAAATGCTGGCATTATTAGTGTAAAGTAAGATGCTGAGAGTATTGGCAGATTAATACTGCCTACCTTGATTACACAGGTAACCGAGGGGGGTTCGTCGTGCATGTAGTGAAATTGCGGCCTTCCTCCATAACTAACTCACTCAGAGTTTATCATATGCAGTCTTAATAATGAAGGCATCTTCCAGCTCCGTGACTTCTCCTCTGTTTATTACCTATGTTATATGGTAAGATAACTGAGTATGGAGTAAATATATCACTAAATGTCCTGATAGCTTGAGGAGCTACTCCATTACGCTGCCATTCATGGCCCTGTTCAAGACACGCGCCCCCCCTTGGATGACATCTTGATACAAACCCCGTCTTTTTTTCTCTAGCATCCTCTCATAACTAGAAGGTAATTCCCATCCTTCAGGATCATGGATGGAACATCAATGCTCCAAAGTTTTCTTTACCCCCAGCTACAAGGGTATTCTTTCTGGGAGTGCACTTTTTCTGTAGCTCAGTGCATGGAAGTAGTTGTTCTTATAGTAGCGGAGTCAGGCGCAGTACCTTTTGCTCGTTTTCACTTTTGTCCCCCTCAATTTTCCATGCTTCAGCAATGGTCAAAAGATTGCTTTCATCTAGAGCAGCAAATAAAACTCAGTTCATCAGTCAAATGGTCTCTCTCATGGTGGAGGGACAGCCCTCATTTGACTCTTGGAGACTCATGTCTTCTGCCTACCTGGACCGTTGTCACTACAGATGCAAGCCTGATGGGTTGGGGCGCTGTTTGGGAGTTCCGGAGAGTGCAGGGAGTGTGGCCTCCTCACATTCCCCGTGAGAACAACTGGGAAGCAAACTTCTTAAGTCGTCAGTCAGTATGTCCAGGAGACCGGTCTCTTCATCATGCCTTGTTCGATCAATTGGTCCTGAGATGGGGTCTTCCAGAAATAGAAATTATGAAATTATGGCGTCCAAGCTGAACCGTAAACTTCCAGTTTATTGTGCAAGGTCAAGAGATCCAAGAGCTCAAATGATCAATGCTCTAGTCTGTCCTTGGAACTTTCAACTGGCCTATCTATTTCCCCATTTGTTCTTCTGCAAAAAATCATTGCAAGAATCAAACACGGATTGGCTTAAGTAATTCTCATAGTTCCAGCATGGCCCCGCATAACTTGCTATGTGGATCTCATCCAGATGTCATATTCTCCTCCTTGGACTCTTCCTCTGAGGGAAGATCTGCTGTCTCATGATCTGCTGTCTCAAGGTCCATTATATCATATCATCATGAATTTGATGTGGAAGTTGAACGCCTAGTCCTCGAGAGTAGAGGTTTCTCAGATTATGTGATCTCCACACTTTTGCAAGCAAGGAAACAAGTCATTTAGAAGATTTACCCTAAAGTTTGGTTTAAGTTATTTTCTTTGGTGTTCTTCTAGAGGTTTTTCTTTGAGATTTTGGCCCTGTCTGTTTTATTCCATAAAAAGTTGGCTAAATTGACTGGTGGCCTATTTGTCTAGTTCTATGCATTTTGCAAGGTCCTCCCTTTGAACCCATGCATAATTTGGATCTACAATTGTTGTCTTGGAAGAGTCTTTGTCTTTTAGCTATTTCTTCAGCAAGAAGAGTTTCTGAACTCTAAGCTCTTTTTTCTGATCTCCCCCTTTTTGGTTTTTCATCAGGATAAAGCTGTTCTTAGAACTAAGTATGATTTTCTTAGCAGACAATACGTACACGTACTTGGTTGTGGGGAAAACTGCCGCCCAAAAAAGTTACTGCACAGTCTAATAGATCTGTATCTTCTTCTTGGGCCTTCAAGAATGAGGTCTCCTTGATACAGATTTGCAAGGCGGCAACTTTGTCTTCATACCTTTTCTAAATGTTACCGTTTTGATGTTTATGCTTCTTCAGAAGCAGCTTTTGGCAGGAACGTCCTTCAGGTAGCAGTGTTATGCAAATAGGAACTGCTTTTCTTTGTCCCAGCTTGGGTATGGTGTCCCACATGTTATGGACACCTATGGACTCTCCTCATCTTATGAAAGAAAATAGAATATATACTTACTGATACATTTCTTACTTTTTAGGATGAGGAGAATCCATAGGACCCACCCTATTTTTGTTTAACCTGGGTGACTGTTGTTATTTGCACCTCTTAACTCTGCTTTCTGTCTTTCCTACCTTTTTTTCTACCTCTCTCCTCTGCTTGGCTATACGTTAACTGGAGAGGTGGTAAGGATTAAGAGCTCTTGTGAGGATTCTTGACTGCCACCTGGTTCCGGGAAGTATATCACACGTTATGGACACCTATGGAATCTCCTCATCCTGACAGAAGGAAATTTATTGGTAATTATAAATTCTGTTTTTAAGGCATTCTGATCGTTTTAATGCTTCTCTTGCTTCTAAAGGTGTTGCTGCTACTTCTGTTTGTTCCTTACTGGAGAATCTAACTGATTCCTGGAGTCAAGGATTTTTTTTTATTTATTTGATTTTTATTAATAATTATTATTTGATGTCCACTATAGGGCATACAAACATAACGGACCAACAGAATTAGAAAATAATGGAATACATACATCTATTGACATTTTCATCAACAAATTAATATGTGATGAAAATATAAGGGAGGAACTAACATCTTTGGACTTCCGGTTCCATCCTGATGGCTAACATTGGAGCTCCGCCAAAGCCCCAGGCCCCCAACTCAGTCCACCTCAATCGGCAGTGGCACGGGCTCATATCAAGGCTCCCTCTGTCTGCCTGCAGCCTGGAATATCTCCCAGTCCAGCCCGGGGCTATTCATCACGGAGCCTAGATATACTGCTGCTACACCGCGGCCCAGAGGAAGGATACTCCTCCATCGGATTCCCCCATAACAAGTACTGCCGCGTTAGTTTTTCACACAATTTACTCACGATCACACTCACTACACAATAAAAGGGAGAAAACAATAAAAGCAGCAAATTGTGGTGTCCTTTTTAAGGCTTCTTATTTTCCTAGTAAGTTGCCACTATCCCTGGTCACTGTGCAACAGACTTCTCAGCCCTGTTTCCACTCCCTGCCATTTACTCTTTGATATACCCCTATCTACACTTCCCCCATACCCACTTCCACATCATTTCCCCAAAGGATATTGCACCTCACCTCTTGCCCACTTTTTACCCATGTCCTCTAGTCACAATTACACAACCACTACACTCCCATCTAATTCTTCTACTCCCCCTCATCTACAGCCAATACAGTTTTTCTTTTTAATATTTTAGAGTTGCACTTCTGCTTGAAAGAAAGAAGAATGTCATATGCATTTATTGATCTTGTGTGAAAACACAAGGCCATATTCTTGTTTCTTTATGACTTGTGCGTGCATATATTCCCCATAGAATTTAATGGAGGGGAAAAAAACTAACACCCGAGATTGCACAAACAACCTTCGAATTTTCGAAATTCCCCATAGAAGTCGATGGAGAAAAAAAATTGTTGGAAAAAAACCATCCCGCATACATAGTTAAAATCTTTATTAAATATGAATATTGCATATTTATCATATTATATATATATTTCTCCAACGTTGGTGTGTCCGGTCCACGGCGTCATCCATAACTTGTGGGAATATTCTTCTCCCCAACAGGAAATGGCAAAGAGGCTCCGCCCCCCCAGTCATTCTCTTTGCCGCTCTGAACAAGTAGCATCTCCACGGAGATGGTGAAGAGTATGTGGTGTTTAGTTGTAGTTTTTATTCTACTATCAAGAGTTTGTTATTTTAAAATAGTGCTGGTATGTACTATTTGCTCTGAAACAGAAAAAGATGAAGAGTTCTGTTTGTGAGAGGAGTATGATTTTAGCAGCAGTAACTAAAATCGATTGCTGTTCCCACACAGGACTGTTGAGATGAGATAACTTCAGTTGGGGGGAGCAGTTGGCAGACTTTTCTGCTTAAGGTATGACTAGACATATTTCTAACAAGACTGTGTAATGCTGGAAGGCTGTCATTTTTCCCCTCATGGGGATCGGTAAGCCATTTTCTTAGTCTCAAACAGAATAAAGGGCTTAATATGGGCTATAAAACTGGTAGACACTTTTATGGGCTAGATCGATTGCGTTATTTAGGCATTTTATACAGTTTGATGTTGGAATTCACACTTTATAACTTTGGGGAACGTTTTTTTACGTCAGGCACTGGTTTAGACACCTTCTCAGTCAGGAAGGGCCTTCTCTGTAGTAGGCAGAGCCTCATTTTTGTGCCATTACTGCGCAGTTACTTTTGAGAGCAATACATGCAGCTGCATGTGTGTGGGTCTGGAATTAGTTGAAAAGGTTCCTAGAAGGCTTCATTTGGTATCGTATACTCCCCTGGGTTTGGTGAAGTCGCAGCAAAGGCTGGGGCTGGGACTGTAAGGGGGTTAAAACTGTAAAGGCTCCGGTTTCCACATTTTAAGGGTTAACAGCCTGAAATTTGGGGTGCAATGCTTTGAATGCTTTAAGACACTGTGATGAAAATTTTGTAAAATTGAACAATTCCTTCATAGTTTTTCACATATTCAGTAATAAAGTGTGCCCTGTTTAAAATTTAAAGAGACAGTAACGGTTTTGTTTTAAAACGGTTTTTGTACTTTATTGACAAGTTTAAGCCTGTTTAACATGTCTGTGCCTTCAGATAGACTATGTTCTGTGTGTATGGAAGCCAAAGTGTCTCCCGCTTCAAATATGTGTGATAATTGTGCCATAGCGTCCAAACAAAGTAAGGACAGTCCTGCCACAGATAGTAAAGTTGCCCAAGATGATTAATCAGATGAAGGGAGTAGACATAGTTCTACATCATCTCCTTCTGTGTCTACACCAGTTTTGCCCACGCAGGAGACCCCTAGTACTTCTAGCGTGCCAATGCTTGTTACTATGCAACAATTGACAGCAGTAATGGATAACTCCATAGCAAATATTTTATCCAAAATGCCTGCATTTCAGAGAAAGCAGGAGGGCGCTGATAATTGCTCTGTCATACCCTCACACCAATCTGAAGTGACTATGAGGGAGGTTTTGTCAGATGGGGAAATTTCTGATTCAGGAAGAATTTCTCAGCAGGCAGAACCTGATGTTGTGACATTTAAATTTAAATTAGAGCATCTCCGCGCACTGCTTAAGGAGGTGCTATCTACTCTGGATGATTGTGACAACTTGGTCATCCCAGAAAAATTGTGCAAGATGGACAAGTTCCTAGAGGTCCCGGTGCACCCCGGCGCTTTTCCAATACCCAAGCGGGTGGCGGACATAGTGAATAAGGAGTGGGAGAAGCCTGGCATACCTTTTGTCCCTCCTCCTATATTTAAGAAATTATTTCCTATGGTCGACCCCAGAAAGGACTTATGGCAAACAGTCCCTAAGGTCGAGGGGGCAGTTTCTACACTAGCCAAACGCACGACCATTCCTATTGAGGACAATTGTGCTTTCAAAGATCCTATGGATAAAAAATTGGAGGGTTTGCTTAAAAAGATTTTTGTACAGCAAGGTTACCTCCTTCAACCTATTTCTTGTATTATTCCTGTCACTACAGCAGCGTGGTTCTGGTTCGAAGAACTAGAAAAGTCGCTCAGTAGAGAGACTCCGTATGAGGAGGTTATGGACAGAATTCACGCACTTAAGTTAGCTAATTCCTTTATTTTAGATGCCGCTTTGCAGTTAGCTAGATTAGCGGCGAAAAATTCAGGGTTTGCAATTGTGGTGCGCAGAGCGCTCTGGCTAAAGTCTTGGTCAGCGGATGTATCTTCCAAGACAAAATTGCTTAATATCCCTTTCAAAGGTAAGACCCTCTTTGGGCCAGAATTGAAAGAGATTATTTCAGATATCACTGGGGGTAAGGGACATGCCCTCCCACAAGATAGGCCTTTCAAGGCTAAGAATAAGTCCAATTTTCGTTCCTTTCGCAATTTCAGGAACGGACCGGCCTCCAACTCTGCAGCCTCTAGACAAGAGGGTAATGCTTCCCAGACCAAACCAGCTTGGAAACCGATGCAAGGCTGGAACAAGGGTAAACAGCCCAAGAAACCTGTTGCTGCTACCAAGACAGCATGAAGGGGTAGCCCCCGATCCGGGACCGGATCTAGTAGGGGGCAGACTCTCTCTCTTTGCTCAGGCCTGGGCAAGAGATGTTTAGGATCCCTGGGCACTAGAAATAGTCTCTCAGGGTTATCTTCTAGAATTCAAGGAACTACCCTCAAGGGGAAGGTTCCACATCTCTCGTTTATCTTCAAACCAAATAAAGAGACAGGCATTCTTACATTGTGTAGAGGACCTGTTAAAAATGGGAGTGATACACCCAGTTCCAACCGTGGAACAAGAACTGGGGTTTTACTCAAATCTGTTTGTAGTTCCCAAAAAAGAGGGAACCTTCAGACCAATTCTGGATTTAAAGATTCTAAACAAATTTCTCAGAGTGCCATCGTTCAAAATGGAAACTATTCGAACGATTCTACCTACAATCCAGGAGGGTCAATTTATGACTACCGTGGATCTAAAGGATGCGTATCTACATATTCCTATCCACAAAGATCATCATCAGTTCCTAAGGTTCGCCTTTCTGGACAAACATTACCAGTTTGTGGCTCTCCCATTCGGGCTAGCCACTGCTCCAAGGATTTTCACAAAGGTACTCGGGTCCCTTCTAGCGGTTCTAAGACCAAGGGGCATTGCAGTGGCACCTTACTTGGACGACATTCTAATACAAGCTTCGTCTCTTTCAAAGGCAAAGGCTCACACAGACATCGTTCTGGCCTTTCTCAGATCTCACGGGTGGAAGGTGAACATACAATAATAGATTCTTTAGAAATGAAGATTTTCCTGACAGATGTCAGAAAGTCAAAGCTTCTAAACGCTTGTCAAGTTCTTCACTCTGTTCTACGGCCTTCCATAGCTCAGTGCATGGAAGTAGTAGGGTTGATGGTTGCAGCAATGGACATAGTTCCTTTTGCGCAAATTCATCTAAGACCATTACAACTGTGCATGCTCAAACAGTGGAATGGGGACTATACAGACTTGTCTCCAGTGATTCAAGTAGATCAGAAGACCAGAAACTCACTCAGTTGGTGGCTGACCCAGGATCACCTGTCCCAGGGAATGAGCTTCCGCAGACCAGAGTGGGTCATCGTCACGACCGACGCCAGTCTATTAGGCTGGGGCGCGGTCTGGAATTCCCTTAAAGCTCAGGGTCTATGGTCCAGGGAAGAGTCTCTTCTCCCGATAAACATTCAGGAACTGAGAGCGATATTCAATGCTCTCAGGGCTTGGCCTCAACTAGCAAAGGCCAGATTCATAAGATTCCAATCAGACAACATGACGACTGTTGCTTACATCAATCATCAGAGGGGAACAAGGAGTTCCCTGGCGATGAGAGAGGTGACCAAAATCATCAAATGGGCGGAGGATTACTCCTGCCACCTATCTGCAATCCACATCCCAGGAGTGGAAAACTGGGAGGCGGATTATCTGAGTCGTCAGACCTTCCATCCGGGGGAGTGGGAACTCCACCCGGAGGTATTTGCCCAATTGACCCAATTATGGGGCATTCCAGACATGGATCTGATGGCGTCTCGTCAGAACTTCAAGGTTCCTTGCTCCGGGTCCAGATCCAGGGATCCCAAGGCGACTCTAGTGGATGCATTAGTGGCGCCTTGGACCTTCAACCTAGCTTATGCGTTTCCACCGTTCCCTCTCATTCCCAGGCTGGTAGCCAGGATCAAACAGGAGAAGGCCTCTGTGATTTTGATAGCTCCTGCGTGGCCACGCAGGACTTGGTATGCAGACCTGGTGAATATGTCATCGGCTCCACGATGGAAGCTACCTTTGAGACAGGATCTTCTAGTACAGAGTCCATTCGAACATCCAAATCTAGTTTCTCTCCAGCTGACGGCTTGGAAATTGAACGCTTGATGTTATCTAAGTGTGGGTTTTCGGATTCTGTGATAGATACTCTTGTACAAGCCAGAAAACCTGTGACTAGAAAGATTTACCATAAAATATGGAAAACATATATCTGTTGGTGTGAATCCAAGGGATTCTCATGGAGTAAGATTAAAATTCCTAGGATCCTTTCCTTTCTCCAAGAAGGTTTGGATAAGGGATTATCAGCAAGTTCTCTAAAAGGACAGATTTCTGCTTTATCTGTCTTGTTACACAAACGACTGGCAGCTGTGCCAGATGTTCAAGCTTTTGTTCAGGCTTTGGTCAGGATCAAGCCTGTTTACAGACCTTAGACTCCTCCATGGAGTCTAAATTTAGTTCTTTCAGTTCTTCAAGGGGTTCTGTTTGAACCCTTACACTCCATAGATATCAAGTTGTTATCTTGGAAAGTTCTGTTTTTGGTTGCTATTTCTTCTGCGAGAAGAGTTTCTGAATTATCTGCTCTGCAGTGTAATCCGCCCTATCTGGTGTTTCATTCAGATAAGGTTGTTTTACGTACTAAACCTGGTTTCCTTCCAAAAGTTGTTTCCAACAAGAATATTAACCAGGAAATAGTTGTGCCTTCTTTGTGCCCGAATCCAGTTTCGAAGAAGGAACGTTTGTTACACAATTTAGATGTAGTCCGTGCTTTAAAGTTCTACAGGGAGTGCAGAATTATTAGGCAAATGAGTATTTTGACCACATCATCCTCTTTATGCATGTTGTCTTACTCCAAGCTGTATAGGCTTGAAAGCCTACTACCAATTAAGCATATTAGGTGATGTGCATCTCTGTAATGAGAAGGGGTGTGGTCTAATGACATCAACACCCTATATCAGGTGTGCATAATTATTAGGCAACTTCCTTTCCTTTGGCAAAATGGGTCAAAAGAAGGACTTGACAGGCTCAGAAAAGTAAAAAATAGTGATATATCTTGCAGAGGGAAGCAGCACTCTTAAAATTGCAAAGCTTCTGAAGCGTGATCATCGAACAATCAAGCGTTTCATTCAAAATAGTCAACAGGGTCGCAAGAAGCGTGTGGAAAAACCAAGGCGCAAAATAACTGCCCATGAACTGAGAAAAGTCAAGCGTGCAGCTGCCAAGATGCCACTTGCCACCAGTTTGGCCATATTTCAGAGCTGCAACATCACTGGAGTGCCCAAAAGCACAAGGTGTGCAATACTCAGAGACATGGCCAAGGTAAGAAAGGCTGAAAGACGACCACCACTGAACAAGACACACAAGCTGAAATGTCAAGACTGGGCCAAGAAATATCTCAAGACTGATTTTTCTAAGGTTTTATGGACTGATGAAATGAGAGTGAGTCTTGATGGGCCAGATGGATGGGCCCGTGGCTGGATTGGTAAAGGGCAGAGAGCTCCAGTCCGACTCAGACGCCAGCAAGGTGGAGGTGGAGTACTGGTTTGGGCTGGTATCATCAAAGATGAGCTTGTGGGGCCTTTTCGGGTTGAGGATGGAGTCAAGCTCAACTCCCAGTCCTACTGCCAGTTTCTGGAAGACACCTTCTTCAAGCAGTGGTACAGGAAGAAGTCTGCATCCTTCAAGAAAAACATGATTTTCATGCAGGACAATGCTCCATCACACGCGTCCAAGTACTCCACAGCGTGGCTGGCAAGAAAGGGTATAAAAGAAGAAAATCTAATGACATGGCCTCCTTGTTCACCTGATCTGAACCCCATTGAGAACCTGTGGTCCATCATCAAATGTGAGATTTACAAGGAGGGAAAACAGTACACCTCTCTGAACAGTGTCTGGGAGGCTGTGGTTGCTGCTGCACGCAATGTTGATGGTGAACAGATCAAAACACTGACAGAATCCATAGATGGCAGGCTTTTGAGTGTCCTTGCAAAGAAAGGTGGCTATATTGGTCACTGATTTGTTTTTGTTTTGTTTTTGAATGTCAGAAATGTATATTTGTGAATGTTGAGATGTTATATTGGTTTCACGGGTAAAAATAAATAATTGAAATGGGTATATATTTGTTTTTTGTTAAGTTGCCTAATAATTATGCACAGTAATAGTCACCTGCACACACAGATATCCCCCTAAAATAGATAAAACTAAAAACAAACTAAAAACTACTTCCAAAAATATTCAGCTTTGATATTAATGAGTTTTTTGGGTTCATTGAGAACATGGTTGTTGTTCAATAATAAAATGAATCCTCAAAAATACAACTTGCCTAATATTTCTGCACTCCCTGTACTCTCATATTCCATTACCTCTACTGATAACCGTTTCAGTACTGGTTTGGCTATCTGCTATATGTGGATGGGTGTCTTTTGGTAAATATGTTTTCATTACTTAAGACACTCTTAGCTATGGTTTGGCACTTTATGTATTTATATAAAGTTCTAAATATAAGTATTGTACTTATATTTGCCATGATTCAGGTTTCAGTATATTTCCTTTTGCAGACTGTCCGTTTCATATCTGGGAAATGCATTTTTTAGGAAATTTTATTCCTTACCTGGGGTATAGTCTTTTTTCAATTGACTGTCATTTTAACTTTGCGGGCAGAATTAGGCTCGCGAGGGCGCGAAATGCCAAACTATATTGCATCATTTTTGGTGCGAGATTTTTTTGGTGCAAAGTTGCGTTCGATGACGCAAATTCGTAATTTCCGGCGTCTTTTTTGACGCTGAGTCCTTTCACAAGGTTGCGTCTTCGATGATGCGAGTGTGTCATTTCCGGATGTTTTTAGTGCCAAATAAATGTCTCTGTTTGTGCGTCATACTTGGCCGCCAAATATTTTCATTATTTTAAACCCTATTCCTATATGCCTCTTGCCTTTTTTCTATATCAGAGGGCTTTCCCATTCCTGAAACTGCCATATAAGGAAATTGATAATTTTGCTTTATATGTTGTTTTTTTTCTCTTACATTTGCAAGACAATCTGATTCTGTCTCAGAAATCACTGTTGGAATCCTGCTAACTGATAACAGTTTTACCAAAGCTAAGTAAATTTGTTGTAATCTTGTGGAGATTATATCTCCAGCTGTGGTTTGTAATAAGTTGTCATGATAAACTTTTACATGCAGAGAAGGTGTCCATCAGTAATAGTACATTGCCTGTTGCTGTTCTTTTAACATCTAATGTACTAGATATACCTGTGAATTTATAAGAATTTATTGCTGATTCTATTCAGAAGGCTTTGTCTGCCATCCCGCCTTCTAATAAATGTAAAGGTCTTTTAAAACTTCTCATAAAGTTGATGAAATTTTGAATGACCGACAACATACTGAATTATCCTCCTCTGATGATGATCTATCTGATTCAGAAGATCCTCCTTCCTCAGATGTTGACACTGACAAATCTACTTATTTATTTAAAATGAAGTACATTCGTTTTTAATTGAAGAAGTGTTGATTATATTGGATATTAAGTAGACTAGTCCTCTTGATATTAAAACTAGTAAACGTTTAAATTTTGTTTATAAACCTCCTGTGGTTATTCCAGAGGTTTTTCCAGTTCCTGATGCTATTTCTGATATGATTTCTAAGGAATGGAATAGGCCTGGTACTTCTTTTTATTCCTTCTTTAGGGTTTTAAAATTGTATCCTTTGCCAGCAGTTAGATTGGAGTTTTGGGAAAAGATCCCCAAAGTTGATGGGGCTATCTCTACTCTTGCTAAACATTCTCCTATTCCTATGGAAGATAGTATTTCTTTTAAAGATCCTTTAGATAGGAAACTTGTATCTTATCTAAGGAAAGTTTATTTATTTTCAGGTCTTCTTCTTAGGCCTGCAATTTCTTTGGCTGATGTTGCAGCCGCTTCAACTTTTTCGTTGGAAACTTTAGAGCAACAAGTATCGGATCATGATTTGTCTAGCATTGTTAACTTGATTCAACATGCTAATAATTTCATTTGTGATGCCATTTTTTTATATTTTCAAAATTGATGTTAAATCTATGTCTTTAGCTATTTTAGCTAGAAGAGCTTTGTGGCTTAAATCTTGGAATGCTGATATGACTTCTAATTCAAGATTGCTATTTCTTTCTTTCCAAGGTAATAAATTATTAGGTTCACAGTTGCATTCAATAATTTCAACTGTCACTGGGGGGAAGGGAGTTTTTTTTTCCTCAGGATAAAGATCTAAGGGTAAATCTAAAGCTTCTAACCGTTTTCGTTCTTAAATAAGGAACAGAAACCTAATTCTTCCCCAAGGAATCTGTCTCCAATTGGAATAAATACAAGCCATTTAAGAGATCAAAGCCAGCCCCCAAGTCCACATGAAGGTGCGGCCCTTATTCCAGCTCAGCTGGTAGGGGGCAGATTAAGATTTTTCTAAGATGGTTGGATCAATTTGGTCCAAAATCATTGGATTCAGAATAGGATTCAGAGTAAGACCGCCCGTGAGAAGATTTTTTTCTCTTACGCATTCCAGCAAACCCAGTAAAGGCTCAGGTTTTCCTGAAGTGTGTTTCAGACCTGGAGTTATCTGGGGTAATCATGCCAGTTCCGTTTCAGGAACAGGGTCTGGGGTGCATGGAAGTTTTAGGTCTCATGACTGCAGCATCGGACGCAATCCCCTTTGCTCGTTTTCATGAGACCTCTCCAGCTTTGTATGCTGAATCAATGGTGCAGGGAATATACAAGGATATCACAATTAATATTCTTAAATCCCAATGTTCGACTCTCTGACTTGGTGGTTAGATCACCATCGTATAGTTCTAGGGGCCTCTTTGGTTTGTCCAACCTGGACTGTGATTACAACAGATGCAAGTCTTTCAGGTTGGGGAGCTGTTTGGGGATCTCTGACAGCACAAGGGGTTTTGGAAATCTCAAGAGGCGAGATTACCAATCAATATTTTGGAACTCTGTGCAATTTTCAGGGCTCTTCAGGCTTGGCATCTGTTGAAGAGAGAACCGTTCATTTGCTTTCAGACAGACAATATCACAGCTGTGGCATATGTCAATCATCAGGGTGGGACTCACAGTCCCCTAGCTATGAAAGAAGTATCTTGAATACTTTCTTGGGCGGAATCCAGCTCTTGTCTAATTTCTGCGGTACATATCCCAGGTGTAGACAATTGGGAAGCGGATTATCTCAGCCGTCAGACTTCACATCCGGGGGAGTGGTCCCTCCATCCAGATGTGTTTTCTCAGATTGTTCAGATGTGAGGTCTTCCAGAAATAGATCTTAAGGCTTCTCATCTAAACAAGAAACTTCCCAGGTACCTGTCCAGGTTTACAGGCGGAAGCAGTGGATGCATTGACACTTCCTTTGTGCTACCAACCTGCTTATATTTTCCCGCCTCTAGTTCTTCTTCCAAGAGTGATATCCAAAATCATCATGGAACAGTCGTTTGTATTGCTGGTAGCTCCAGCATGGCCTCACAGGTTTTGGTATGTGGATCTTGTTCGGATATCCAGTTGCCAACCTTGGCCTCTTCCATTAAGGCCGGATCTTCTGTCTCAAGGTCCGTTTTTCCATCAGGATTTCAAATCATTAAATTTGAAGGTATGGAAATTGAACGCCTAGTGCTTAGTCATAGAGGTTTCTCTGACTCGGTGATTAATACTATGTTACAGGCTCGTAAAGCTGTTTCTAGAAAGATTTATTCTCGAGTTTGGAAGACTTTTTTTCATGGTGTTCTTCTCATAAATTTGCTTGGCATTCTTTCAGAATTCCTCGAATTTTACAGTTTCTTCAGGATGGTTTGGATAAGAGTTTGTCTACAAGTTCCTTGAAGGGACAAATCTTTGCTCTTTCTGTCTTATTTCACAGAAAGATTGCTAAGCTTCCTGATATTCACTGTTTTGTACAGCCTTTAGTTCGTATCAAGCCTGTCATTAAATCAATCTCTCTCCTTGGAGTCTTAATTTGGTTTTGAAGACTTTACAGGCTCCTCCATTTGAGTCTATGCATTCTTTGGACATTAAACTACTTTCTTGGAAAGTGTTCTTCCTTTTGGCCATCTCTTCTGCTAGAAGAGTTTCTGAATTATTTGCTCTTTATTGTGAATCTCCTTTTCTGATTTTTCATCAGGA
Source organism: Bombina bombina (assembly GCF_027579735.1). NCBI lineage: Eukaryota > Metazoa > Chordata > Amphibia > Anura > Bombinatoridae > Bombina > Bombina bombina. The sequence goes on from NC_069499.1 coordinate 1,368,792,354, forward strand.
TAAGGCGGTTTTGCGGACTTCATTTAAATTCTTACCTAAGGTTGTGAATTCTAACAACATTAATAGAGAAATTGTTGTCCCTTCCTTGTGTCCTAATCCTAAGAATTCTTTGCAGAAATCCTTACATTCTTTGGATGTGGTAAGAGCTTTGAAATATTTTGTTGAAGCTACTAAAGATTTCAGGAAGACTTCTAGTCTATTTGTTATCTTTTCTGGTTCTAGGAAAGGTCAGAAGGCTTCTGCCGTTTCCTTGGCTTCGTGGTTAAAGCTTTTGATTCGTTCAGCTTATTTGGGGTCGCGTCAAGCACCGCCTCAGAGAATTACAGCTCATTCTACTAGATCAGTCTCCACTTCGTAGGCTTTTAAAAATGAAGCTTCAGTTGATCAGATTTGCAAAGCAGCAACTTGGTCTTCTTTGCATACATTTACTAAATTCTACAGTTTTGATGTATTTGCTTCTTTGGAAGCAGTTTTTGGTAGAAAAGTTCTTCAGGCAGCTGTTTCAGTTTGATTATTCTGCTTATTTTTTTAAGTTTTTTCTTTTCATTTAATGAGAATTAACATATATTTTGGGTTGTGGATTAATTTATTGAACGGAAAATGGCTGTTCCACATCTTGGGTATTGCTATCCCATACGTCACTAGCTCATGGACTCTTGCCACTTACATGAAAGAAAACATAATTTATGTAAGAACTTACCTGATAAATTAATTTCTTTCATATTGGCAAGAGTCCATGAGGACTCTTGACTCTTGTGGTGGTTATGTTTTTTATTTCCAAATTCCTTTGTTGATGCTTTTTACTCCTTTCTTTATCACCCCACTTCTTGGCTATTCGTTAAACTGAATTATGGGTGTGGTGAGGGGTATATTTATAGGCATTTTGAGTTTTGTGAAACTTTGCCCCTCTTGGTAGGATTTTATATCCCATACGTCACTAGCTCATGGACTCTTGCCAATATGAAAGAAATTAATTTATCAGGTAAGTTCTTACATAAATTATGTTTTATGCTTACCTGATAAATTCATTTATTTCATAGTGCATAGTGTGAGAGTCCACGAGACACCACCCTTTGTTGGGGGTTTTTCTGGTGTTGTTTTTTTTCCCCCTGATCCTATTTTTTTTGTACTCTTATTTCTTTTCCTACCTCTTTTGTTTGGCTATATGTAAGACTGAGGTGCCAGTGAGGTGGGAGGGTTTTTTTCAGAGCTCTTGGGGTTTGGGAATCTTTGCCTCCTCCTAGTGGAAGAGAAGAGTAATTCCCAGGAATAATGGATCGTGGACTCTCAAGTCCATGAAATAAATGTATTTATCAGGTAAGCTTAAATGTTTTTTTATTAGGCTAAAACTGTCCTTCACACTCAATTCAGTTTTCTCCCTAAAGTACTATCTCTAGAAAAAAATCTGGATAAATAGATTGTATTTCCTTCCTTGTGCCGTAACCCAAAGATTTCTAAAGAGAGACTTTTACATAATTTACTAATTTAGACGTGTTAGGGGCTTTAAAGTTCTATTTACAAGCCCAATGGAAAATCTTCTTGTTTATTCATTAATTCCTCAGGTTCACGTAAGGGTCAAAAAGTTACAGCTGTTACCAAAGCTTCTTGGTAAAAGAACTTAATTCATAAAGCTTACTTGAAGATAGGTAAGTATCCCCGAGATCACATTACAGTCCATTCAACTAGATCAGTTTCTAGTTGGACTTTTTCGGAATGAGGCTACTGTGGAACATATTTTAAAAACAGCAACCTGGTCTTCCTTACACATCTTTACCAGGTTTTTTATTAAGTTTTACCAATTCAGTGTTTTTGCCTCTTTGGAAGCAGCTTTTGGTAGGAAAGTACTCCAGGCTGCAGTGTCTTGTAAATAAGTTCCTGTCTTAATTTTGTTTCCCCATCCACAGTTTGGGTAGTGAATCCCAGGTATAATGGCTTGTGGACTCTCACCACCTTATGAAAGACGACTACATTTGTGCTTACCTGATAAATTAATTTCTTGCATAACACAAGACCCGCCAACATTTATTTTCAAATGGGGACAGTTCTAGTTTGCACCTCATTTACTCTGCTTTGTCCTTTCCTGCCTTTCTATTGTTCTCCTCTCCGTGGCTATATGTTGGACTAAGGTGATCAGGGAGCTGGGAGGGGACAAAAGTTCTTGGTATGCGCGGTATATTTGTCTCCTCCTAATGGCAAGGAGTTAAATCTCAGGTACATACAAAAAAAATCTTAAGTTATTAGGATGTGTTACTACAGCTTTAAATATAAAATCATCCAACATTGGGGTAATTTTCAATCCATCCGATGCCGTTTATTGGCGGCTGATCTGTGTTTTTCAAGTTCTGAGTGAACACAATCCAAATAATAATGCCATTTCTGAATTGGGAGAAGTTCTGATCTGATCAAGCAGATAGTGTGAAAATCGCCCATACAATGTCTGCTTAGCAATGTTTTTGGCAATAACAATCCTCGCAACCACCAGTTTTGCACTTAAAGGGACATAAAACAAGTTGGGATAGAGACAAAATAATATAATATGGGGGCGTGTCCAAGCAGCGGCTGGGAACAGTCGCAAGTTTCAGGAGCTCCGGGTGATATGACAATAATCCGCCGATTATAGGTCAGAACTTACAGCATCCACATGTAAAGAGAGTGAAATAGTAATTTATCTGCTATAGCCTGATGTGTCTATGACCCCGGGGCTGAAACCGGACAAAAGAGACCTGCAGCGGCGGCAAACTTGCAGGTAGCGCTCCCCCCCTGGATCTCCAGGGTGATTTGCTGGAGTTAGTCACCTACTATAGCACAAGCTACTTTCTCGAATCCTCACAACCCTTTTTATTTTTATTTATTGAAGAAAGCATTTAATACCAAAAGGAATACCGGCATTCAAGAGATACCAGTCACAAAAAAAACATAATGGAGAACAGTGAGCCTTGCAGTATGGCGGAAGATTGTTTTGCCAAGCTAGAAGCCATGCTGCAGGCTTTAATCGACAAAGCTCCCTCCGAGCAGGAATTACTGCTTCTTATCGATAGAGCAAAAGGAACTGACCATTTAGCACTAACGGATCTGCCGACTATAGTACAGGAGGCTGAAACGGCCCAGCAGCATGGTGAACCTGACCTAATCTATACAAATATGAAGGGGAATGCTACTTACTATAATAAGATTATATTGATGCCTGCACAACTGCAAGTCAATAACAAGCATGGGACACCTGTGATCGGACTTGAAACTAGAGATGGAAGTGAACTTTTATGGCTGATATCGGAACCTATGTGGCGGGAAAATTATGGGCGCCTATCCAAAATGGAGTCCATCTCCCGTTACAGCCAGCAGACAATCATCGGCGCCACCATGCTGCGGGTTTACAGGGATGAGCAAGGACCCAGTTCTCCCCAGCAACAGAAGCAAGGACGCTTTGAGACAACGAGATTAATTATACCTGATAACTTGCTCCCAATAAATAACCTAGGTGGTGCTCCGGACCCCGCACTCTGTGAAGGAACACTTGGCAAACAGCCTAGCATTATGTCGGACCTATACGCAGAGACGGTTCCGAGAATACATCCAGAAATGTATTATGCTGCTCAGGTGAATAGTTGCGCTGGCACTCCACTGCTCACTAAAATGGTGTATACTAGTGTCAATATATCTCCACTGCCACAGTACGAAGGGGGCTAGATTTCCTATGACCAATGGTTGGGGTTGGGTAAGCAATGTTTAAAAGAAACTGTTATAGTGTTAATATACCCTCTGTTTTTTATGCTTATGTGTCTCTGTTTTAAAATAATTATCGCAAATGGTTTTGTAAGCATTAGGTTGCATGATAGATTTATGTTATATGATAGCTGTCGTTAAAGTTGACCTCCACAGAAATTGGACCAAATGTATTTTGATATAACACTCCCATTGTTTTCATCTGGAAGGTTCTGCAATGTGTGTAATTTTTGTGCGCTCTTGATGGCTCTAGGTGGGGGATAGGGGGGCCCCCCACTGGGACATTAGTAGTTGCAGAAGGAACATAAATGCAGCACAAAGCTTTGGCTCTGCAGTGATGTGACAAGACTCAGCTGGGATCCTTTTGCGGCCCGCGGCCGGGGGTGCACCTGGGTTCTCAGTAACAAATAATATATATGTAAAGATTGGAGCCAAACACGGTCAGTGCATTTTGGGACAACCACTGAATAGTTATGGTCTAATGAGAAATACCGCTTGGAACTTGGACTCAGAGACAGCACATATTTCTCCCCATGGAAAGTATTAGTAAAATGAATATAAAGCATGCAAAGTAATATGATAAGGGAGGAATATTACCGCCTATGTCTGGAACTTAAGATGCAAAAAATGCCAATTAAATGTTAAAGTGTGAGTTTGGTGATGATAAGGTGATCAGCTCTGGTTTAAGCATCTATATCAACAAAATATGTTATATTTTTTCTTTTCATATGTAACCTCAGATGCAATTTGTCCTTTGTTTTTGTTTTTTTTCTATTTTCTTCTTTTGTGTTATTTAAGCTCAATTCAAACCCCTGGCAATTTATAAAGTTAGCAGATAAGGTCCAAGAGTGGCATGCACCAGCATTTTTAGGGGTAGAAAACTGAGGACCAGCACTTGTCATGTATATCAAATGATTGTTGTATTGCCATCTTTATAGATCTTGTACACATTTTTCTATCTATTTTTTTTTCCTCAATAAAAAAAATTAAAAAATAATAATATAATATGTACTTTAATTACTTTACCTGCAAATGTATACTGCAGTGCCTCACCATTAACCCTTAATTATTAGTTTCTGAATTGTAAAGCTCTAACTCCCCCCACACAATTCCTTTTATGGCTGTATCTATGTTTATTGTTCTTTTGGTAAAATGCAAAAGTGAATAGGGATTATCTGCTGGAGCATGCCTAGAACCTGTGTTGAAATACAATGCCTGTCTGATAAGAGGGGTGGAGTTAGCTGCTCCCGGCAGTTTAGCTATGTAATTCATTTTGCTTATTTTTTTAAATTATTCTAAAATACTTGCCAGCAATTTTTAAACATTTTTTTTATGCAAACTATTTTAAATTAATTAGCCCTTTTAGGATATGCACAGATCTCAACCTGTTTTATGGCACTTTAATTTCAGCAACAAAGGCATTCAGATTGTTTAACACTTATAATTAATACCTCTCTATCCAACTGCAGAACACACACAGACTCCATTAATCCATTTGGTATTTCAGTGATCTGCATCCATTATCAGCAATGAAAATCAAATCTAGAGTGAGTCTTTGGGCTACATTTATGAAGCAGCAGATGCTGCATCAGAGCCCTATCGTGTTAGGTACGCCTGAAACATAAGTTAAGAAGCAGTGGTCGTATCACTCCAACTATAGTAGCAATTTATAAAACATAGATAACACAGAGACGGTTGTCTTGTGGTACTTTTTGAAGGTTGTTAGCAGCCTTGTAAAATTTACATTCTTTTTGTGTGTAGTGACATAGTGCCTAATTTTAAAAAACATAATTTATGCTTACCTGATAAATTCCTTTCTTCTGTAGTGTGATCAGTCCACGGGTCATCATTACTTGTGGGATATTAACTGCTCCCCTACAGGAAGTGCAAGAGGATTCACCCAGCAGAGTTGCTATATAGCTCCTCCCCTCTACGTCACCTCCAGTCATTCGACCAAGGACCAACGAGAAAGGAGAAGCCAAGGGTGTAGTGGTGACTGAAGTATAATTTAAAAAATATTTACCTGCCTTAAAAAACAGGGCGGGCCGTGGACTGATCACACTACAGAAGAAAGGAATTTATCAGGTAAGCATAAATTATGTTTTCTTCTGTTAAGTGTGATCAGTCCACGGGTCATCATTACTTGTGGGATACCAATACCAAAGCAAAAGTACACGGATGACGGGAGGGATAGGCAGGCTCTTTATACAGAAGGAACCACTGCCTGAAGAACCTTTCTCCCAAAAATAGCCTCCGAGGAAGCAAAAGTGTCAAATTTGTAAAATTTGGAAAAAGTATGAAGCGAAGACCAAGTTGCAGCCTTGCAAATCTGTTCAACAGAGGCCTCATTCTTAAAGGCCCAAGTGGAAGCCACAGCTCTAGTGGAATGAGCTGTAATTCTTTCAGGAGGCTGCTGTCCAGCAGTCTCATAAGCTAAACGAATTATGCTACGAAGCCAAAAAGAGAGAGAGGTAGCAGAAGCTTTTTGACCTCTCCTCTGACCAGAGTAAACGACAAACAGGGAAGACGTTTGTCGAAAATCTTTAGTTGCCTGTAAATAAAATTTAAGGGCACGAACTACATCCAGATTGTGCAAAAGACGTTCCTTCCTCGAAGAAGGATTTGGGCACAAGGATGGAACAACAATCTCCTGATTGATATTCCTGTTAGTGACTACCTTAGGTAAGAACCCAGGCTTAGTACGCAGAACTACCTTATCCGAGTGAAAAATCAAATAAGGAGAATCACAATGTAAGGCTGATAACTCAGAGACTCTTCGAGCCGAGGAAATAGCCATTAAAAATAGAACTTTCCAAGATAACAACTTTATATCAATGGAATGAAGGGGTTCAAACGGAACACCCTGTAAAACGTTAAGAACAAGGTTTAAACTCCATGGTGGAGCCACAGCTTTAAACACAGGTTTAATCCTGGCCAAAGCCTGACAAAAAGCCTGAACGTCTGGAACTTCTGACAGACGCTTGTGTAACAGAATGGACAGAGCTGAGATCTGTCCCTTTAAGGAACTAGCGGATAACCCCTTTTCTAAACCTTCTTGTAGAAAAGACAATATCCTAGGAATCCTAACCTTACTCCAAGAGTAACCTTTGGATTCGCACCAATATAGGTATTTACGCCATATTTTATGGTAAATCTTTCTGGTAACAGGCTTCCTAGCCTGTATTAAGGTATCAATAACTGACTCAGAAAAACCACGCTTTGATAAGATCAAGCGTTCAATTTCCAAGCAGTCAGCTTCAGAGAAGTTAGATTTTGATGTTTGAAAGGACCCTGAATCAGAAGGTCCTGTTTCAGAGGTAACGACCAAGGTGGACAGAATGACATGTCCACCAGATCTGTATACCAAGTCCTGCGTGGCCATGCAGGCACTATTAGAATCACTGATGCTTTCTCCTGTTTGATTCTGGCAATCAATCGAGGAAGCATCGGGAAAGGTGGAAACACATAAGCCATCCTGAAGGTCCATGGTGCTGTCAAAGCATCTATCAGGACCGCTCCCGGATCCCTGGATCTGGACCCGTAGCGCGGAAGCTTGGCGTTCTGTCGAGACGCCATGAGATCTATCTCTGGTTTGCCCCAACGTCGAAGTATTTGGGCAAAGACCTCTGGATGAAGTTCCCACTCCCCCGGATGAAAAGTCTGACGACTTAAGAAATCCGCCTCCCAGTTCTCCACTCCCGGGATGTGGATTGCAGACAGGTGGCAAGAGTGAGACTCTGCCCAGCGAATTATCTTCGATACTTCCATCATTGCTAGGGAGCTTCTTGTCCCTCCCTGATGGTTGATATAAGCTACAGTCGTGATGTTGTCCGATTGGAACCTGATGAACCCCCGAGTTGCTAACTGGGGCCAAGCCAGAAGAGCATTGAGGACTGCTCTCAATTCCAGAATGTTTATTGGAAGAAGACTCTCCTCCTGATTCCATAGTCCCTGAGCCTTCAGAGAATTCCAGACAGCGCCCCAACCTAGTAGGCTGGCGTCTGTTGTTACAATTGACCAGTCTGGCCTGCTGAATGGCATTCCCCTGGACAGATGTGGCCGATAAAGCCACCATAGAAGAGAATTTCTGGTCTCTTGAATGGAATGAAGGACACGGCATGCATTTAGAAGTTTTGTTAACCTGTCCTCTGTCAGGTAAATCTTCATTTCTACAGAATCTATCAGAGTCCCCAGGAAGGGAACTCTTGTGAGTGGAAAGAGAGAACTTTTCTCTTCGTTCACTTTCCATCCATGCGACCTTAGAAATGCCAATACTATCTCTGTATGAGATTTGGCAGTTTGAAAGCTTGAAGCTTGTATCAGTATGTCGTCTAAGTACGGAGTTACTGAAATTCCTCGCGGTCTTAGTACCGCCAGAAGAGTGCCCAGAACCTTTGTGAAGATTCTTGGAGCCGTAGCCAGTCCGAATGGAAGAGCTACAAACTGGTAATGCCTGTCTAAAAAGGCAAACCTTAGATACCGGTAATGACTTCTGTGAATCGGTATGTGAAGGTAAGCATCCTTTAAATCCACTGTGGTCAAGTACTGACCCTCTTGGATCATGGTCAAAATTGTTCGAATAGTTTCCATCTTGAACGATGGAAATCTTAGGAATTTGTTTAGGATCTTTAAATCCAAGATTGGCCTGAAGGTTCCCTCTTTTTTGGGAACTACAAACAGATTTGAGTAAAACCCTTGTCCTTGTTCCAACCGCGGAACTGGATGGATCACTCCCATTAATAAAAGATCTTGTACGCAGCGTAGAAACGCTTCCTTCTTTGTTAGGTTTGTTGACAACCTTGACAGATGAAATCTCCCTCTTGGGGGAGAGGATTTGAAGTGCAGAAGGTATCCCTGAGATGTGATCTCTAACGCCCAGGGATCCTGAACATCTCTTGCCCAAGCCTGGGCGAAGAGGGAAAGTCTGCCCCCCACTAGATCCGGTCCCGGATCGGGGGCCCTCAATTCATGCTGTCTTAGGGGCAGCAGCAGGTTTTCTGGCCTGTTTGCCCCTGTTCCAGGAATGGTTAGGTTTCCAGCCTTGTCTGTAGCGAGCAACAGCTCCTTCCTGTTTTGGTGCAGAGGAAGTTGATGCTGCTCCTGCTTTGAAATTACGAAAGGAATGAAAATTGGACTGTCTAGCCTTGGCTTTGGCCTTGTCCTGAGGCAGGGCATGACCTTTACCTCCTGTAATGTCATCAATAATCTCTTTCAAGCCGGGCCCGAATAAGGTCTGCCCTTTGAAAGGAATATTAAGCAATTTAGATTTAGACGTAACATCAGCTGACCAGGATTTTAGCCACAGAGCTCTGCGTGCCTGAATGGCAAATCCTGAATTTTTAGCCGCAAGTTTAGTTAAATGTACTACGGCATCTGAAATAAATGAATTAGCTAACTTAAGGAATTTAAGTTTGTGTGTGATGTCATCTAGTGTGGATGATTGAAGTGTCTCTTCCAGAGACTCAAACCAAAATGCTGCTGCAGCCGTGACAGGCGCAATACATGCAAGAGGTTGCAATATAAACCCTTGTTGAACAAACATTTTCTTAAGGTAACCCTCTAATTTTTTATCCATTGGATCTGAAAAAGCACAGCTATCCTCCACTGGGATAGTGGTACGCTTAGCTAAAGTAGAAACTGCTCCCTCCACCTTAGGGACCATTTGCCATAAGTCCCGTGTGGCGGCGTCTATTGGAAACATTTTTCTGAATATAGGAGGGGGTGAGAAAGGCACACCGGGTCTATCCCACTCCTTAGTAACAATGTCAGTAAGTCTCTTAGGTATAGGAAAAACGTCAGTACTCGTCGGTACCGCAAAATATTTATCCAACCTACACATTTTTTCTGGGATTGCAACTGTGTTACAATCAATCAGAGCCGCTAATACCTCCCCTAGTAACACACGGAGGTTCTCAAGCTTAAATTTAAAATTTGAAATGTCTGAGTCCAGTTTATTTGGATCAGAACCGTCACCCACAGAATGAAGCTCTCCGTCTTCACGTTCTGCAAACTGTGACGCAGTATCAGACATGGCCCTTGCATTATCAGCGCACTCTGTTCTCATCCCAGAGTGATCACGTTTACCTCTTAGTTCTGGTAGTTTAGCCAAAACTTCAGTCATAACAGTAGCCATATCTTGTAATGTGATTTGTAATGGCCGCCCAGATGCACTCGGCGCTACAATATCACGCACCTCCTGAGCGGGAGATGCAGGTACTGACACGTGAGGCGAGTTAGTCGGCATAACTCTCCCCTCGTTGTTTGGTGAAATATGTTCAATTTGTACAGATTGACTATTTTTTAAAGTAGCATCAATACATTTAGTACATAAATTTCTATTGGGCTCCACTTTGGCATTAACACATATAGCACAGAGATATTCCTCTGAATCAGACATGTTTAACACACTAGCAAATAAACAGCAACTTGGAAATACTTTTCAAAGTAATTTACAAATAATATGAAAACAAACTGTGCCTTTAAGAAGCACAGAAAAATATTATAACAGATAAAATAATTAAGTTATAGCATCAATCTTTGTCAAAATATACAGTTTTAGCAAAGGATTGTTCCCCTCAGCAAATGATAACTAACCCAGGCAGCAGAAAAAAATACACAAATAAACGTTTTTTATATCACAGTCAATACCATCAGCACAGCTCTGCTGTAATGATTACTTCCCTCAAAAAAGGCTTTTGAGATCCCTGAACTCTGTAGAGATGAACCGGATCATGCAGGAAGAAAATGAACCTCTGACTGAGTTTTTTCTGATGCGTAGTGAAAGCACCAAAATGGCCCCTCCCCCACACACATAACAGTGAGAGGGATCAGTGAACTGCTCTAATTTAAATCAAAACTATTGCCAAGTGGAAAAAAAGTGCCCAAAATATTTTTTCACCCAGTACCTCAGAGAAAAAAACGTTTTTACATGCCAGCAAAAAAACGTTTTACCTCAATAATTAATTGTCATTTAAAACCTATTGCAAGTCCCTGCAAAATAGGTTAAGTCTATGTATACAGTTTAAAAGCCAGAGAAGTACCATTTCCCAGAAAACTGAAGTGTAAAATATACATACATGACAGCCTGATATCAGCTACATCTACTGCATTCAAGGCTGAGTTTACATTATAACGGTATGGCAGGATTTTCTCATCAATTCCATGTCAGAAAATAATAAGCTGCTACATACCTCTTTGCAGATTAATCTGCCTGCTGTCCCCTGGTCTGAAGTTTACCTCTCCTCAGATGGCCGAGAAACAGCAATATGATCTTAACTACTCCGGCTAAAATCATAGAAAAACTCAGGTAGATTCTTCTTCAAATTCTACCAGAGAAGGAATAACACACTCCGGTGCTATTATAAAATAACAAACTTTTGATTGAAGATATAAAAACTAAATATATCACCATAGTCCTCTCACACATCCTATCTAGTCGTTGGGAGCAAGAGAATGACTGGAGGTGACGTAGAGGGGAGGAGCTATATAGCAACTCTGCTGGGTGAATCCTCTTTCACTTCCTGTAGGGGAGCAGTTAATATCCCACAAGTAATGATGACCCGTGGACTGATCACACTTAACAGAAGAAATAAGATTACCAGTGAGTAAAGGGCCATTATAGTCGAAAAATGACATGTTCTACTCTGTAATTTTAAGATGATCAACCCTGCATTGGGGTTAAACACACAGTAGATATACAGCTGTGGACTCATGGTGCACTGTTTCATATGGAGAGGAATATTGTAGGAAGAGTGTAGAATATTTGTTTGCATGGAAACTCTGCCAAATGGTAGTAGGTGAGTGAGTGGGGAGGGGATGGTTGAGACAGAGGATCCACTATTTGCATATATGACCTAACAATTTCATGTCTTTCTAGACCATGATGGCTCCTCAAACTATGAGTGGCTGTATGCTCCTCCTGTAGACCAACCCATTGTTTCCCCTCCTAAATGTTTGGCCTAGTAATTAAGCCTTATATTAGGGTCTCCCTGTCCCCTCCTCTCTTTGCCTATAGGTCATCTGTTTGGCCGCTGCGGGGCCTAAATTTGTCCAACATAAATTTATTTATGAAGGCTTGGACATCTACAAAATATCTACTTGGAACTGGAACTGGTGTTGTCTGGAAGAGGGACTAAAGTATAGGGAGTATTGTTATTTTGATAGCAAAAATACGTCCCGGCCATGATAAAGGTTTGGATTGCGATGTAGCCAGTTCAGCTTCAGTGTCTTGCAGTAGGGACATATTATTCTGTTGGTAGATGTTAGGGACCTTGATATCCTTAAACCTAGGTACTAGGGCTGTGCAAGTAATCACATGATGCAATTAAGCACGATATGAGGCTACACAATATCTAAATCGGATGAGGCTGCAATTTTTTATTTTATTAAAACAAAAAAATAGTCCAAACAGCTTTCTTAACATGTCATGACATATTCACACAAACCCCCATTTGTAGCCCAGCAGGAGTACTGATCACTCCTCCATATCACAGTACTCGCCTTGTGATTTGTTGCTTCAGTCCTGAGGTGTGCACAGACAAAAAAGGTGGCGGATTGGCAGTGTTTTTTTCTCTTCCCTATTCACTCTAGAACAAATTGCAAGGGGAACAAGCCAATGTTTTGAACTTTTAAATGCATTTTTCAATGCAAAATGCATGTTTACAAATTTTTTTTTTTAGAAAATTGCAATTAAACTCGCAATCAATTTTTTTTCCATGTTGCACAGCCCTACAAGGTACCTAATATCATGTGTAACTATATGTTAATCATTTTATTGTGCTAAAACTGTAGAGGTAGCAGAAATATTCAATATTTCAGACTTATTCTTGTTGATTAGGAAGTTAGACTTTTTGCTATATTCTGTTATTTACAGGTCTATATAACATGGGATTAATAAGTGTTAAAAGGACATCCTCAGCAAATACAGATATTTTATATTTGGAATAATTTAATACTAGGCATTGGATTTGGTTATTGCTACTAATTCTGCAAGCTAAAATTTCTATAGTTGAGACAAATAGAATTTTACATAAGGGACAGCCCTGTCTAGTGCCATTATCGATTGTGAATTTTTTCAACTATTCTCCATTTACTTTAATCCTATTCTCTAGTTGGTTATGTAAAGCGAATACAGGGAGTGCAGAATTATTAGGCAAATGAGTATTTTGACCACATCATCCTCTTTATGCATGTTGTCTTACTCCAAGCTGTATAGGCTCGAAAGCCTACTACCGATTAAGCATATTAGGTGATGTGCATCTCTGTAATGAGAAGGGGTGTGGTCTAATGACATCAAAACCCTATATCAGGTGTGCATAATTATTAGGCAACTTCCTTTCCTTTGGCAAAATGGGTCAAAAGAAGGACTTGACAGGCTCAGAAAAGTCAAAAATAGTGAGATATCTTGCAGAGGGATGCAGCACTCTTAAAATTGCAAAGCTTCTGAAGCGTGATCATCGAACAATCAAGCGTTTCATTCAACATAGTCAACAGGGTCGCAAGAAGCGTGTGGAAAAACCAAGGCGCAAAATAACTGCCCATGAACTGAGAAAAGTCAAGCGTGCAGCTGCCAAGATGCCACTTGCCACCAGTTTGGCCATATTTCAGAGCTGCAACATCACTGGAGTGCCCAAAAGCACAAGGTGTGCAATACTCAGAGACATGGCCAAGGTAAGAAAGGCTGAAAGACGACCACCACTGAACAAGACACACAAGCTGAAATTTCAAGACTGGGCCAAGAAATATCTCAAGACTGATTTTTCTAAGGTTTTATGGACTGATGAAATGGGAGTGAGTCTTGATGGGCCAGATGGATGGGCCCGTGGCTGGATTGGTAAAGGGCAGAGAGCTCCAGTCCGACTCAGACGCCAGCAAGGTGGAGGTGGAGTACTGGTTTGGGCTGGTATCATCAAAGATGAGCTTGTGGGGCCTTTTCGGGTTGAGGATGGAGTCAAGCTCAACTCCCAGTCCTACTGCCAGTTTCTGGAAGACACCTTCTTCAAGCAGTGGTACAGGAAGAAGTCTGCATCCTTCAAGAAAAACATGATTTTCATGCAGGACAATTCTCCATCACACGCATCCAAGTATTCCACAGCGTGGCTGGCAAGAAAGGGTATAAAAGAAGAAAATCTAATGACATGGCCTCCTTGTTCACCTGATCTGAACCCCATTGAGAACCTGTGGTCCATCATCAAATGTGAGATTTACAAGGAGGGAAAACAGTACACCTCTCTGAACAGTGTCTGGGAGGCTGTGGTTGCTGCTGCACGCAATGTTGATGGTGAACAGATCAAAACACTGACAGAATCCATGGATGGCAGGCTTTTGAGTGTCCTTGCAAAGAAAGGTGGCTATATTGGTCACTGATTTGTTTTTGTTTTGTTTTTGAATGTCAGAAATGTATATTTGTGAATGTTGAGATGTTATATTGGTTTCACTGGTAAAAATAAAAAATTTAAATGGGTATATATTTTTTTTTTGGTAAGTTGCCTAATAATTATGCACAGTAATAGTCACCTGCACACACAGATATCCCCCTAAAATAGCTAAAACTAAAAACAAACTAAAAACTACTTCCAAAAATATTCAGCTTTGATATTAATGAGTTTTTTGGGTTCATTGAGAACATGGTTATTGTTCAATAATAAAATTAATCCTCAAAAATACAACTTGCCTAATAATTCTGCACTCCTTGTATGTAATTAATAAAGTCGGAACCCTAAACCCAAACCTAGATAGAGTGGTTGACATAAAGGACCAGTCCACCCTATAAAAGACCTTTTCGGGGGCCATGACAATGATAAAATGGTTAGACAAATTTTTAGAGTGGTTTATTAGCTGTAATATTTTTATAATATTGCCTCTGGCTTCGCTGCCTGGGAACAAGCCAAATTGATCTTTATGAATCAGCTATGGTACTATAGAATTAACCCTAGTTGCTAAGTTATTAATGTTTAAAAAGATTCCTTCTGGATTTAATGTGTTGACATACTTTTTGCACTCACAATAGAAGTAAATTCAACAGTGGAGTCAAACCTTCCTTTGTGAACCAGTTAACACCAATTCAGAAGCCTTTGAAGGACCATCTTGGCTCTTGTACTGCATTTTTATTCCTGTCTTCAGGACAGCTTGGTAAACAGAGGCCCTCCAGTTTTTAGGTTGAAGGCAACATTTCTGGGCTGTTGTGTTTATGCTTTTTAGCATCAGACCCACCCCTTTGTATGCCCTGTATAAGGAATGCTTGTTTTGAGAGTTGCATTCTGTGCTTCTTTGTTTGTTATATATTTTTAACAAAAACATTATTTTTAAATATTACCAGCTCAGGAGTCAAGTGTGGTACTACACACTAGTAGGGCTTTCTTATCTCCTATATTACCACTTGTAAAGCACAGTCAGTGTCTCAGGATGTTTGTTACACAAATGCAACAATCTATCTAAAAGTCTTAAAGGGACACTGTACCCAAAAAAAATCTTTCGTGATTCAGATTGAGCATGAAATTTTAAGCAACTTTCTAATTTACTCCTATTATCAAATTTTCTTCATTCTCTTGGTATCTTTATTCGAAATGCAAGAATGTAAGTTTAGATGCCGGCCCATTTTTGGTGAACAACCTGGGTTGTCCTTGCTGATTGGTGGATAAATTCATCCACCAATAAAAAAGTGCTGTCCAGAGTACTGAAACAAAAAAAAGCTTAGATGCCTTCTTTTTCAAATAATGATAGCAATAGAACGAAGAAAAATTGATAATAGGAGTAAATTAGAAAGTTGCTTAAAATTGAATGCTCTTTCTGAATTACAAAAGAAAAAATTTGGGTACAGTGTCCCTTTAAAGCTTTTTTATTTTTTTGCATGTTCAGAAAATAGAAAGATCAGCTTCCAAAAATGATATTGGAAAAACTAATCAACTTGCTTTTTTGAATAATATATGCTTTCTAAAAGATGGCACTTAAAAATGTAAAGAGATATGTAAATAAATATTCAGAGCAAGCCTGTGTTGGAAACACTACATATAATACTGTTGTATTTCACACTGCAATAACAGGTTAAACTTAAAGGGACATAGTACTCATATGCTAAATCACTTGAAAATGATGCAGCATAACTGCAAAAATCTGACAGGAAAATATCACCTGAACATCTCTTTGTAAAAAAGGAAGATATTTTACCTCACAATGTCCTCAAATGCTGTGTAAAAAAAAAAAAATTTTCAGTTACTGCCCAGCTTCAGGTAAAAAAAAAAAAAAAAAAGAGAAGGAAGAAATTAACAGCAGCCAATCAGCATCAGCAATGCTGAGGTCATGAACTTTTTTTACTGTGATCTCACAAGATTTCACTTAACTCTGATGAGATTTCATAGTAAACTTCCTTAAACTGAATAGGGAAATAACATAAGTGTGCATGAGGCACGCTCCCTTGCAGGTCCCAGGACAGGCATACTGATTTGCTGCTTCAAGTCCTTTACAATGGGGTGTGAATACTTAGGACATTTTGAGGTAAAATGTTTTTTTTCTCTTGTAAGGTGTATCCAGTCCACAGATTCATCCTTGTTGTGGGATATTCTCCTTCCCAACAGGAAGTGGCAAAGAGAGCACACAGCAGAGTTGTCCATATAGCTCCCCCTCTAGCTCCATCCCCCAGTCATTCTCTTTGCCGGCTCTAAGCAATTGGAAGGGTAAAGTGAATGTGGTGTTAGAAATGTAGTTTTTATTTTCTACAAGCAAAAGTTTGTTATTTTAAATGGTACCGGTGTGTACTATTTACTCTCTAGCAGAAAGGAATGAAGAGTTCTGCAGAGAGGAAGATGATTTTAGCATGTTGTAACTAAAATCCACTGCTGTTCCCACATAGGACTGAGGAGTGCAAGAAAACTTCAGTTGTGGGGAACGGTTTGCAGGTTAGGCTGCAATAAGGTATGTTCAGTCATTTATTTCTAGACAAGACTGTGATAATGCTAGAAGAGACTGATAATATCCCCATGAGGGAAGGGTAAGCTGTATTCAGAGACTAAGTATGGAATTGCAAGCTTACATAACAGGGCTAGTTTATGCTGGTTGACACTATTTAATGGCAAACGGTTTTTATTGAAAAATTTCGTTTTTTGAAACACTTTGAAGGTTCCTTTGGGTTTCTTTCAGGGGTTATTACCCACATGGCTATTACTAAAACACTTGGGAGTGTTTCTTTAGGCCTCACAAGCACCGGAGTGAGGTGGGAGGGGCCTAATTTTGTGCCTCAGATGCGCAGTTATTTTGACTAGAAGTTAAGGCTGTTCACATGGAGGGTCCTGCTGCAGTTTGAGGGCCTATAAGAAGCTTTTTCCCCACAAATCTGGTCCTAAGGGTGCAGGTAGGGAGGTGCTGAAGTTTCTTTAACCGTTTTTTTTTTACTACTGTCGATCCGGTTTGGGCATTAAGGGGTTAATCGTTTATATTGCTAGTGGTGCAATCTTACTAATGCTTTAGGTACATACTGTAAAAGATTCGAAAAGTTTGCTGCATTTTTTCACTATTTTTGCAAGATTGTGTGCCTTTTTTATTTCTTAAAGGCACAGTACCGTTTTTTTTTCAAAGTGTGTTTTTACTTGATTAAAGTGATTTCCAAGCCTGTTTATATTACTACTAGTCTGTTAAACATGTCTAACACTAAGGAAAGTCCTTGTTCAATGTGTTTAGAAGCCATGGTGGAACCCCCTCTCAGAATGTGTCCCACTTGTACTGATATGTCTATACACTTTAAAGAACATATTGTTGCACTTAAAAATATGGCCCAAGATGATTCTCAGACAGAAGGTAACAAGGTTAGCCCGTCAACCTCTCCCCAAGTGTCACAACCAGTTACGCCCGCTCAAGCGACGCCTAGCACCTCTAGTGCGTCTAACTCTTTTACCTTGCAAGACTTGGCGGCAGTTATGGATAATACCCTCTCAGTGTTCTTATCTAAACTGCCCGTGTTACCTGCAAAGCGTGATAGCTCTGTTTTAAGAACAGATAATGAGCATTCTGACGCTTTAGTAGCCGTGTCCGATATGCCCTCACAACACTCTGAAGTGGGGGCGAGGGATGTGCTGTCTGAGGGAGAAATTTCCGATTCAGGAAAGGTTTTTCCTCAGACAGATTCAGATACGTTGGCTTTTAAATTTAAACTTGAACACCTCCGCTTATTGCTCAGGGAGGTATTAGTTACTCTGGATGACTGCGACCCTATGGTGGTTCCAGAGAAATTGTGTAAAATGGACAAGTACCTAGAAGTTCCTGTTTACACTGATGTGTTCCCGGTCCCTAAGAGGATTGCGGATATCGTTACTAGGGAGTGGGATAAACCAGGTATTCCCTTCGTTCCCCTCCTGTTTTTAAGAAAATGTTCACCATATCTAACCCCATACGGGACTCGTGGCAGACGGTCCCTAAGGTGGAGGGGGCTGTTTCTTCACTTGCTAAACGCACAACTATACCTATAGAAGACAGTTGTGCTTTCAAAGACCCTATGGATAAAAAATTAGAGGGTTTACTTAAGAAAATTTTTGTTCAACAAGGTTTTCTTCTCCAACCTATTGCGTGCATTGTTCCTGTAACCACTGCAGCTGCTTTCTGGTTCGAGGCGCTGGAAGATGCGCTCCAGATGGAGACCTCATATGAGGACATTATGGACAGAATTAAGGCTCTTAAGCTGGCTAATTCTTTTATCACAGATGCCGCTTTCCAACTAGCTAAGTTAGCTGCAAAAAATTCAGGTTTCGCCATTTTGGCGCGTAGGGCGCTATGGCTAAAGTCCTGGTCGGCCGATGTGCCGTCAAAATCCAAACTATTGAACATCCCTTTCAAAGGAAAGACCCTCTTCGGGCCTGAATTGAGAGAGATTATTTCAGAAATCACTGGGGGAAAAGGCCATGCTCTCCCCCAGGACAAGTCCTTCAAGACAAAGAATAAACAAAATAATTTTCGTTCCTTTCGGAATTTCAGGAGCGGTCTCGCTTCATCCTCCCCTGCTGCAAAGCAAGAGGGTAACACTTCACAACCCAGGGCAGCCTGGAAACCTTACCAGGGCTGGAACAAGGGTAAACAGGCCAAGAAGCCTGCAGCTGCCTCCAAGACAGCATAATGGGGTAGCCCCAGATCCGGGACCGGATCTAGTAGGGGGCAGACTCTCTCTCTTCGCTCAGGCCTGGGCAAGAGATGTACACGATCCCTGAGCCTTAGAGGTTGTATCTCAGGGATATCTTCTAGAATTCAAGGACTCCCCTCCAAGGGGAAGGTTCCACATTTCTCGATCTAAAAATTCTAAACAAATTCCTCAGAGTCCCATCATTCAAGATGGAGACTATTCGGACAATCTTACCAATGATCCAGGAGGGTCAATATATGACCACCGTGGATTTAAAGGACGCGTATCTGCACATTCCTATCCACAAAGATCATCACCAGTTTCTCAGGTTCGCTTTTCTGGACAAGCATTACCAGTTTGTGGCTCTTCCTTTCGGGTTGGCCACTGCTCCCAGAATTTTCACAAAGGTGCTTGGGTCCCTCTTGGCGGGTTCTAAGACCGCAGGGCATAGCAGTGGCGCCTTATCTAGATGACATCTTAATTCAGACGTCGACTTTCCAAAGAGCCAAGTCTCACACGGAAATTGTATTGGCTTTTCTGAGGTCTCACGGGTGGAAGGTGAACATCAAAAAGAGTTATCTCTCCCCCCTCACAAGAGTTTCCTTCCTAGGATCTCTAATAGACTCGGTAGAAATGAAAATATTTCTGACGGAGGTCAGAAAGTTAAAACTCTTAACCACTTGCCGAGCCCTTCATGCCATTCCTCGGCCATTTGTAGCTCAGTGCATGGAGACAATCGGGCTAATGGTAGCGGCAATGGACATAGTCCCTTTTGCACAGATACACCTCAGACCACTGCAACTATGCATGCTCAAACAGTGGAAAGGGGATTATGCAGATTTGTCTCCTCAAATACAGCTGGACCAGGGGACCAGAGATTCTCTTCTCTGGTGGTGGTCTCAGGATCACCTGTCTCAGGGAATGTGTTTCCGCAGACCAAAGTGGATCATCGTAACGACCGACGCCAGTCTTTTGGGCTGGGGCGCAGTCTGGGACTCCCTGAAAGCTCAGGGTTTATGGTCTCGGGAAGAAGCTCTTCTCCCGATAAACTTTCTGGAACTGAGGGCGATATTCAACGCTCTCCAGGCATGGCCTCAGCTTGCTGCAGCCAAATTCATCAGATTTCAGTCGGACAACATCACGACTGTAGCTTACGTCAATCATCAAGGGGGAACAAGGAGTTCCCTAGCACTGACGGAAGTAACCAAAATAATCAGGTGGGCGGAGGATCACTCCTGCCATCTCTCAGCAATTCACATCCCAGGAGTAGACAACTGGGTGGCGGATTTTCTAAGTCGTCAGACTTTTCACCCGGGGGAGTGGGAACTCCACCCGGAGGTATTTGCCCAGCTGACTCAGCTATGGGGCACTCCAGAATTGGATCTGATGGCGTCCCGTCAGAACACCAAGCTTCCTCTTTACGGGTCCAGATCCCGGGATCCCCAGGCGGTGCTGATAGATGCTCTAGCAGCGCCTTGGTCCTTCAATCTGGCCTATGTTTTTCCACCGTTTCCTCTCCTCCCTCGTCTGGTTGCCAGAATCAAGCAGGAGAGGGCTTCGGTGATTCTAATAGCGCCTGCGTGGCCATGCAGGACCTGGTATGAAGACCTAGTGGACATGTCATCTGTTCCACCATGGACACTACCAATGAGGCAGGACCTTCTAATGAAAGGTCCTTTCAAACATCCAAATCTAATTTCTCTGCGTCTGACTGCTTGAAGATTGAACGCCTAATTCTATCAAAGCATGGTTTCTCTGAGTCGGTTATTGATACCCTTATTCAGGCTAGAAAGCCTGTCACCAGGAAAATCTACCATAAGATTTGGCGAAAATATCTTTTTTGGTGCGAATCCAAGGGTTACTCATGGAGTAAGATTAGGATTCCCAGGATATTGTCCTTTCTCCAAGAAGGATTGGAGAAAGGATTATCAGCTAGTTCCTTAAAAGGACAGATATCTGCTTTGTCTATTCTTTTACACAAACGTCTGGCAGAGGTGCCAGACGTTCAAGCGTTTAGTCAGGCTTTAGTCAGAATCAAGCCTGTTTATAGACCTGTGGCTCCGCCATGGAGTCTGAATTTAGTTCTTTCAGTTCTGCAAGGGGTTCCGTTTGAACCTTTACATTCCATAGATATTAAACTGTTATCTTGGAAAGTTTTGTTTTTGGTAGCTATCTCTTCTGCTCGAAGAGTTTCAGAGTTATCTGCTTTACAGTGTGATTCACCTTACCTGATAAGCAGATAAGGTAGTTTTGCGTACAAAACCCGGTTTTCTTCCTAAGGTTGTATCTAATAAGAATATTAACCAGGAAATTGTTGTTCCTTCTCTGTGTCCTAATCCTTCGTCGAAGAAGGAACGTATGTTACACAATCTTGATGTGGTTCGTGTTTTAAAGTTCTATTTACAAGCAACTAAGGATTTCAGACAAACAACTTCTTTGTTTGTTATCTATTCTGGTAAGAGGAGAGGTCAGAAGGCGACCGCTACCTCTCTTTCCTTTTGGCTGAAAAGCATCATCCGTTTGGCCTATGAGACTGCTGGCCAGCAGCCTCCTGAAACAATTACCTCTCATTCTACCAGAGCAGTGGCTTCCACATGGGCTTTTAAAAATGAGGCTTCTGTTGAACAGATTTGTAAGGCAGCGACTTGGTCTTCGCTGCATACCTTTTCCAAATTTTACAAATTCGATACTTTTGCTTCTTCGGAGGCTATTTTTGGGAGAAAGGTTTTACAAGCAGTGGTGCCTTCCGTTTAAGGTACCTGTCTTGCTCCCTCCCTTCATCCGTGTCCTAAAGCTTTGGTATTGGTATCCCACAAGTAAAGGATGAATCCGTGGACTGGATACACCTTACAAAAGAAAACAGAATTTATGCTTACCTGATAAATTTATTTCTCTTGTGGTGTATCCAGTCCACGGCCCGCCCTGTCATTTTAAGACAGGTGGTTTTTAATTTTAAACTACAGTCACCACGGCACCCTATGGTTTCTCCTTTTTCTTCCTAACCTTTGGTCGAATGACTGGGGGGTGGAGCTAGAGGGGGAGCTATATGGACAGCTCTGCTGTTTGCTCTCTTTGCCACTTCCTGTTGGGAAGGAGAATATCCCACAAGTAAAGGATGAATCCGTGGACTCGATACACCACAAGAGAAAGTAATTTATCAGGTAAGCATAAATTCTGTTTTTTACATAGAGATCTTCAGGTGATATTTTCTAGTAAGCTTTTTACAGCTATGCTGCATCACTTTCAAGTGTTTCAACATTTGGGTATGGCCCTTTAAGCACCCATTTTTTTTTAACTGTGTGTATTATGTTATATAAATAATATAATACACACTCATTTAAACATGTTTTCTTTGTTATGCATGACAAAGGCTGAAGCTTTCCCTAATTAGTTAATGGGATATGCACAGTATTCTGAAAATGACCTGGTAAGGGTTTACAACCCAATTTTCAGAATACTGTGCATATCCAATTAATTTATTTTGGAAAGCTTCAGCCTCTGTGAATTATACACACACATTTATTTAAAGGGACATTACGGTCAAAATGTAAATGCATATAGATGAATTACATCTTTGAACAGAAACATATTTGCAATATACATGTATTGGAAAAAATGCCTCTAGTAATAGTTATCACTGTTTTAGTGTTGACATATTTCTCTGCATGTGCACGTGAAGCATAGCTAGATATTCTCAGTGTACCTGCATTTTAACTACTGTAGTTGCTCAGGGCATCAGTGGGGCGTGTATCATGTCCGCAATTAACAAATTGAGTCTTTACCAGATGGTACAAGCACCTTAGGCTTTCTAAACAAGGGCTGTGTTTAAAATGCTGGTGCACGGTGCATACTTAAATACACTTTTGAAGCAGCTATAGCTTTTATTAGAAGCATTTTTGCTAATACATGTATATTACAAAACTGCTTGTATTCAAATCTGAAATACTTCCATGTGGATTCCAATTTTGGCTGGAATGTCCCTTTAAGAACAAAAAAATCCTAAGTATTTTGGTTGGCTCCTAGACTTAGAAGCAATTTGTATTTACTGATTTACTTTTTCTGCAATGTGCTGTTACCCTGCACCGCACTGGAGTTCAGGAAATTGAAGCAAGAGGAACGTAGTAAATTTTTACTTTGAGATAGTATAGAACAGTGACACCTACAGGTAGAAATGTAAATGCAGGCACAAATTGTATTTCAACTGCCACTGCTCCCCTCTTTCTGCAGACATGCTGCATTTTCTGCGATGAGATTGCAGCATGTTCTGCCTTGAGGGTGTATTTCCATCTTAAGATGGCATTGCCCATACATACACAAAAAAATTGATAAATAATATTACTCATAATAGGTAATACTAACTTATTTTACCTGATGCTAAGTTACCATTCAGTAATGTATCCTTCTTTCACCACCAACAGCTTCATTTGATAACAAATACAAGACAGCCTTCAAGAAGTTAGGAAATTCCATGGGAAAAGAAGAGCTGCGAAAAAGGCGAGCCCAGCTACCAAGCCCCAAAGCACTGGACTGCCGTAAGACATTTGGTGCCACTTTAGAATGCTGAAAAGTTCTGTGCATGGGTGAATTGCAGGTCCTGGAACTATGTGTCAGACAGAGTATATGTGTTTGAATAAAATGGTGACCTCATGCAGAGCAAATGGACTGCAGAACAACATCACTGTGATTTCCCTCAGAAGCTTGTCCTGATTTTTGGAGGAAGGTGAAGACATGCAGATGCCAACAAGACAGCAGGCAACGTCACTACTGAACATACTCTCCATATTACATTGTTATCCATCCACTAACACACTGAAAAAAACAACAACTCCCACTTACCATGATCTTCCATCAGAGCTTCTTCAGTTTCAAGAAATGGGTGCCCAGGATCCTGTGAATATTTTTTTCTGTGCTGAAGCTTTTAAGTCCAGGATCAACATTGCATGTGACTGTCATAGTATAATAGTAGTAGGGACATGCGTATCACTGCCAGTTGTTAGCCCACGTGAATGTTTAACATCAACAGTTCTTGCTTCAAAGGGTTAACCAAATATGCCAACCTACAGCATTTGAATCTTTGGATTTTTTTCTGGGTATCTGAACATGTTAATGTCACTAGGCATGTAAACTAGAACCATTTTTTATGCCAGGGTATAATAGACTCCAGTTTAGTAAAAGTGGCAAAGAATTGTATTTTGCGCCAAGGACTTGTCTTCCAAAGACGATGGTGGAAACTGCTGCTGTATTTACCTTAACAAACCTCACAGGGATGCCCACTGCTAGATTTTAGTTTCTTGCCAAAGCTTAGCTCCTCGCCAATGTCAAGAATTCCTCCTTTACATTTCATTGTGTTGTTTTAACCTTGCAGATTTCTAAGCTGAGTGTGTAAAAAAAAATCTGTTTTGTCAGTATTATTAAGATATGTATATGTTTCTTTTATTTATTGAGTGTGATTTATCATTTTTTTATGGCTTGAAGTTTTTTTTTTTTTACCTCTATAGTATTAACCATGTGCTGGCCCCTTCTGGCACTTGCTGCAGTAATGTCTGTAGATGCAGAATGGTCAGGCCTATTTTATTGTTTCTGTAGTTGAACTGATAGCCAGTGGCTTTCCTTTTTTTTACCCTCTTGTTTAACGTTAAGGCAGAATAATCTCTAATTACCAAATCACAAAACACATATATGGGTGTTTTATTTTAATATAAACATTTTATCATTTTGTTATCCAAAGTCTTTCTGATATTTCTACATACAGGAGAAAACAAAGTATTGTAAGAATGTATATTAACCTTCTGAGCTGCAGTCTGCGTACGAGTAGCATGGTTTGAGGGTAGCTAATCCCCCAGTGTTCAGTGCAATATGTTTGGGGACCCACTAACTGGAAGCTTTTTATGTCTTGCTAAAATAAAGTGTCTGTATCACACATTTATTTGTCTGTTTATTGCTGGGATAGCAGAACAATACGTAAATATGTAAACACACTGGTAAATAGTAGAGGTGCAACACTGGGGGATGTTTAGGTAGCTGGTGTAGCACTGAAATGCAGGGTATGTCTGAAGCTCTCTCACTTAATTATCTCACCAGCTGTATGCAGGTGAAGTTTTCTATATTCACAATACACTTATTTAAAGGGACATGAAACACAAATGTGTTCTTTCATGATTCTAATAGAGAATATAATTTTAAAGAACTTTTCAATTTAATTCTACTATTTAATTTGCTTCATTCTCTTTTGAATCCTTTGTTAAAGGAACAGCAGTGCTAGCTGAATGCATTGGATAAGCCAATAACATGAGGCATATATGTGCATCCGCCAATCAGCAGCTTCTGAGTCTACCTAGGTATCCTTTTTATCATAGGATATACCAAGAGAACAAAACAAATTAGACAATAGAAGTAAATGGGAAAGTTGTTTAAAACCACATGCTCTTTCTCAATCATGAAAGAAAAAAATTAGGTTTCATGTCCCTTTAACTGACAGAAAATTAATATATAGTAAACTATTGACAAAAACTAGTTAAATTGTAGTAAAATCATTTTAGTTTAATTTGTATTTTCTGCAAACTGAGAATTTATATCAGCCCCAGGTGTTCTCTAGTTAACGTCTCTCTCCCCTGTGAAATTCTGTATCCCATATTTCCAGGTTCTGCCCTTTTTCTTATAAAATTCAGTGAGTTCAGCTCCTGTACTATAATTTCTCTCCAGAGAAGAAAATCTTTGCTTATCGGGCCCATAGAAAGTAATGAAGCGCTATGAAAAACTGAAGCTGTCAGTTTTATTTTGAGTAGAAGAAATATGAAGTGCAATGTAATTTGTAAAAGATGACATAACTATACATGTATGAGCCTTATTTGTTGAATTTACACAGAAACTGTCAAAGCATAATCAGAATTTGTGGGGAAAAAAAACCCTAATACAAAGTGAATTACAAAATAAAAAATGCAACATTTAAATGCAATAGAACTTAATCTTAAGTCTTATGTAGTATTTTGCAATGGAATGTTCCTATTAAAATAATATCTTCTGATCTGCTGTCACTACAACAAAAACTATTAAAGGGGGTGGCCATGGGACCAAAAATAAGCAAAATAAACTATTTACACAAAGTATGGGTACTCAGGAAGCAAATTCCATGTGCTATCCTTCAGGCAATATTAGCAAGCTGCAAAATTATTGAAAAGGAAAGGCTTGAAATTTGGTCCACACTTTCTCCAAAATATAACTTGTTGTTTGTTATCTAAAAAGGACAACACAATTGTCCATAAATACTTTTAAAAAAAATACACTAAGAATATTGCAAGTGTTGCCTCAAAAGTAAAAACTATCTTCACAGCTAGGAAATTGAAAAATGTTGAAGGGACAGGGGTGGAGCCGATGGCTGAAGCGGCAGGACATGTCCTTTCAGAGCTCCTGAATCCAAAGCCTAATACTGGGGATTAATTTCTATATTCAGGTTTAAATTGTACTTGGGTATCTCCTATGATACCCCATGGAACACTGACAAGTCAAGACAGTAGCTTTGGGAACACGTTTTTAACCTATGCTCACTGCATGGTGAGTGACCACACCATCTCAGAGACTAACTCCATTATACTTGAACGGAAAAGTCGTCTTAGTTTAAATCAGATCCCTGCACCTTACATCAACATATGAGTTTACCCTAAGGGGTCTAGACAAATCTTCTGATTACTTTCTGAAGTGGGAGCTGCCATTTTAGACGACTAATCTTCTTCATTGTACTTTCATTTACCCATTCTCTCTGGTGTGGCTTACGAGCTGTGGAGAATATAATTTTAAAGAACTTTTCAATTTAATTCTACTATTTAATTTGCTTCATTCTCTTTTGAATCCTTTGTTAAAGGAACAGCAGTGCTAGCTGAATGCATTGGGTAAGCCAATAACATGAGGCATATATGTGCATCCGCTAATCAGCAGCTTCTGAGTCTACCTAGGTATCCTTTTTATCATAGGATATACCAAGAGAACAAAACAAATTAGACAATAGAAGTAAATGGGAAAGTTGTTTAAAACCACATGCTCTTTCTCAATCATGAAAGAAAAAAATTAGGTTTCATGTCCCTTTAACTGACAGAAAATTAATATATAGTAAACTATTGACAAAAACTAGTTAAATTGTAGTAAAATCATTTTAGTTTAATTTGTATTTTCTGCAAACTGAGAATTTATATCAGCCCCAGGTGTTCTCTAGTTAACGTCTCTCTCCCCTGTGAAATTCTGTATCCCATATTTCCAGGTTCTGCCCTTTTTCTTATAAAATTCAGTGAGTTCAGCTCCTGTACTATAATTTCTCTCCAGAGAAGAAAATCTTTGCTTATCGGGCCCATAGAAAGTAATGAAGCGCTATGAAAAACTGAAGCTGTCAGTTTTATTTTGAGTAGAAGAAATATGAAGTGCAATGTAATTTGTAAAAGATGACATAACTATACATGTATGAGCCTTATTTGTTGAATTTACACAGAAACTGTCAAAGCATAATCAGAATTTGTGGGGAAAAAAACCCTAATACAAAGTGAATTACAAAATAAAAAGTGCAACATTTAAATGCAACAGAACTTAATCTTAAGTCTTATGTAGTATTTTGCAATGGAATGTTCCTATTAAAATAATATCTTCTGATCTGCTGTCACTACAACAAAAACTATGAAAGGGGGTGGCCATGGGACCAAAAATAAGCAAAATAAACTATTTACACAAAGTATGGGTACTCAGGAAGCAAATTCCATGTGCTATCCTTCAGGCAATATTAGCAAGCTGCAAAATTATTGAAAAGGAAAGGCTTGAAATTTGGTCCACACTTTCTCCAAAATATAACTTGTTGTTTGTTATCTAAAAAGGACAACACAACTGTCCATAAATACTTTAAAAAAAATACACTAAGAATATTGCAAGTGTTGCCTCAAAAGTAAAAACTATCTTCACAGCTAGGAAATTGAAAAATGTTGAAGGGACAGGGGTGGAGCCGATGGCTGAAGCGGCAGGACATGTCCTTTCAGAGCTCCTGAATCCAAAGCCTAATACTGGGGATTAATTTCTATATTCAGGTTTAAATTGTACTTGGGTATCTCCTATGATACCCCATGGAACACTGACAAGTCAAGACAGTAGCTTTGGGAACACGTTTTTAACCTATGCTCACTGCATGGTGAGTGACCACACCATCTCAGAGACTAACTCCATTATACTTGAACGGAAAAGTCGTCTTAGTTTAAATCAGATCCCTGCACCTTACATCAACATATGAGTTTACCCTAAGGGGTCTAGACAAATCTTCTGATTACTTTCTGAAGTGGGAGCTGCCAATCTTCTTCATTGTACTTTCATTTACCCATTCTCTCTGGTGTGGCTTACGAGCTGTGGAGGGTATGCTGCCGCATAAATTCCCCCCCCCCCCACCCCCCCGAAACCGGGTTACTACACTATAACTGCCATTCCTATTGAAACTGTGGAGCAAGACCTAACATTGCACCAAATAAAAAACTTCTACTGGACAACCTTCTGGCCTATGTAACCAGCAGACATCACATATTTAGACCGTTGCTACTAAAATGGAAGCTGCAGCTATAATATTGCTGCATGAAGCAGAGGCAAGGCTCTATACCCATTTCACTGAGCTCCAAGAAGTGTTTACAGAAGAGTGGATCTGAGAGAGGCTTGTAGCTCCCTTATCCGTAAGCCACGGTCTTAAGCTAAGTGTCAAGGTGCCAGGAATCAGACTGAGACGAGAAGTGCAAAAATAATCACACCTTTATTAATAACAAAAATAATAAAAAGTCCACAAGTCAAACAACAAGCCAGGAGTCAAAGCCAGAGCTGGTAGTCAGACGAGCCGAGTCAGGAGCCAATGCGAGTACTCAGACGAGCCAGAATCAGGAACAAGGAGAACAGCAGAGTCAGGAACAAGCCAGGGATCAGGAACCAGGAGGGATGTCAGACAGCCAGGTAATACACAGGAACTGGAACTCACTAACAGGTCTGAGACAATGCAAGGGCAAAGCATAATGAACAGAGGCCCTTTAAATAATAAGTGATATCATCACAATTCTGAGACTGCAACCTGTCTAAAGGAAATGAGCAGCATCACACACTCTGCACCAGACTCGGCAAGAGAGGTGAATAAATGGCTGCCAGCAGCACATGGCAAACAAAGCAGGGAAAAAACCCTGACAGTACCCTCCCCTCAACGACCCCTCCCCTGCGGGAGGACAAAAGGCTTATTGGGGAAACGGGCATGGAAGGCACGGAGGAGGGCGGGAGCATGAACATCAGAGGAGGGAACCCATGAATGCTCCTCCGGACCGTAGCCCCTCCAGTGAACCAAATACTGTACGCGGCCCCTGGACATACGAGAGTCAATAATGCTGCTGACCTCATATTCTTCATGGTTGTCAACAGAGATAGGACGGGGACGAGGCAACACAGTGGTAAACCGATTACAAACCAATGGTTTCAAGACGGAGACATGAACAACAATTGAGATACGCATTGCAGGAGGAAGGTCAAGAGCGTAGGCCACAGGATTGACCCGTCGGAGTATTCGAAAAGGACCAATATAACGGGGAGACAGTTTATTGGAAGGCACACGAAGGTTCAAGTTGCGGGAGGACAGCCAAACCCTCTCACCAACCTGGTAGGAAGGTGCGGGCAGATGCCTACGATCAGCCTGGATCTTTTGGCGTTGCATAGAACGATGAAGGCAATCCTGAATCTGGACCCACGTGGAACGGAGTTGCCGGAGATGCTCCTCCAAAGCCGTAATACCTTGAGACATGACTGAATCGGGCAACAAGGATGGTTGAAACCCATAATTCGCCATGAACGGGGATAACTGGGAAGAAGTATTAATAGCACTATTACAAGCAAACTCTGCCCAAGGTAACAGTTCAGACCAATTATTGTGGTGATCTGAGACATAGCAACGGAGGAACTGTTCCAGAGCTTGATTAGACCGTTCCGCAGCCCCATTGGATCGAGGGTGATATGCCGAGGAGAAGGAAAGCTGGATCTCCATTTGAGCACAAAAGGAACGCCAAAATCTGGAGACAAACTGGCTACCCCGGTCCGACCCTATCTCCTTGGGTAATCCATGTAAACAGAAGACCTCCCGGGCAAAAATTTAAGCAAGCTCCTGAGCGGTAGGCAGCTTCTTCAAGGGAATGCAATGTGACATTTTAGAAAAACGGTCAACCACCATAAGGATAACAGTATTGCCACTGGAAATAGGGAGCTCGACAATGAAATCCATGGAAAGATGTGTCCAAGGACGCTCACCATTAGCAATAGGTTGAAGAAGACCGACAGGGAGACGTCGAGGAGTCTTATTCTGTGCACAAACTGAGCAGGAGGCAACATACGCAGCAACATCAGAACTAAGAGCTGGCCACCAGAATTGTCGAGTGACAGACCAAATCATTTGGTTCTTGCCCGGGTGACCTGCAGCTTTAGGATAGTGGTAAGTGTGCAAAAGTTTAGTTCGAAGATTCTCAGGAACAAAGCACTTACCACTAGGTTTCTCAGGAGGTGCATTGGTTTGTGCAGCCAGGATCTCCTCCCCCAAGGGAGAAGTCAAATTAGTATGTATGGTAGCCAAAATATGGTCAGGAGGTATAACTGGAGTAGGTACAGACTCCTCCTTGGACAGAGACGAAAATTGTCGAGAGAGGGCATCAGCCCTAACATTCTTACTACCAGGCAGGTAGGAGACCACATAATTAAACCGAGACAAAAATAGCGCCCATCTGGCCATTCGGGCGACAAACGTTTTGCTTCGTATAGATAAGTTAAATTCTTGTGGTCTGTAAGCACTGATACGCTAGTACCCTCGAGAAGATGCCTCCATCCCTTGTGTAATGTCAGGGTGCCAGGAATCAGACTGAGACGAGAAGTGCAAAAATAATCACACCTTTATTAATAACAAAAAATAATAAGAAGTCCACAAGTCAAACAACAAGCCAGGAGTCAAAGCCAGAGCTGGTAGTCAGACGAGCCGAGTCAGGAGCCAAAGCGAGTAGTTAGACTAGCTGGAATCAGGAACAAGGAGAACAGCAGAGTCAGGAACAAGCCAGGGATCAGGAACCAGGAGGGACATCAGACAGCCAGGTAATACCCAGGAACTGGAACTCACAAACAGGTCTGAGACAACGCAAGGGCAAAGCATACTGAACAGAGGCCCTTTAAATAATAAGTGATGACATCACAATTCTGAGACTGCATCCTGTCTCACACGGATGATGTACACCAGTCTGGCCATAAGAGGGCGTGCAGGAAATGAGCAGCATCACACACTCTGCACCAGACTCAGCAAGAGAGGTGAGTAAAATGGCTGCCAGCAGCACATGGCAAACAAAGCAGGAAAAAACCCTGACACTGAGCCCCTAAACGCCTACCACTTACCTTCTGATCGGGAGACTCCCGCAAATACTCCTACCTATCAGACAGATGTCGGCGACCTCCAGCAATACATCTCAGAGGAGAGGATTATATCCAGTCAGGTCGTGATGTCTTCAATGGAGGAATCTTAAGCGCCGAGCGACTCCAGAAAACAGCTGATCGAATCAGAGATCGCAATTACCGTAATAGATAACAGAGAGGATGTTCTGCTTAGTGGATTGGATGCTTATCCTCTTGTGTAGTTTCTGGGTGATATTGAGGACATGGCAGCTACTTGCAACCCCTTGCTAAATCTTAAGGAGACTGATACTTGGCAGGCTCTGGGTATTGGCGTTATGCCCTTTCAGGGACCCTGTTCCAGAGGACAGCAATCTCTGGCCCATCTGATCGGGGATATATAGGTGGGATGCTCTCAGACAAAACAAACTTGCCACACATATGTGAGACTCTTGTGCATGGCTTCATATTCCTGTCATAGCTCTCATGAGTGAAAAGTAGGTGTGGGTTAGATCTATCTAAATAATTAGTATTTATGTCAATAAATAACTCCAATATAGAATACTTATTGAATACCCACATTTTCCAGTATCCATAATGAGCCCTGGCATCCCCCCATCTGTTACAGGTTTTTCTATTTTTTTTTCTTCTGAAGTTGTTTTCATACATGAGAGAGTCCCCTACCTGACACAAGAAACATTACTATATATCCATAATTCACTCCAACGGGTACACAACATAGTAAGCTCTAATGATAACTCATATACCCTATGGTATATCTACCTATATCAGGGGGTAGTGTCAATGGGGGGATATGTATTAAGCTGTCATGTATGTTGCATTCGCCGTCATCAATACGCTCACCTAACGTCGCGGCTGCGGATCTCAATACGCTCTCCTTATTTATGAAAAAAGACACGCACCAAGTACGGGGCGATGAGCATCGGATTGTTGTTAACTAGCAGTCATCGATCTTGCGTCTATTCGGCTTTTTCCCAACTTTATTTATACCCTGTCACTAAACACTGCCACTTTACTAAAATGTTTAACCCCTATCCCGCCGCACCCAAATATTGCTGCAACCTAAATAAAGTTATTAACCCCTAAACCTCTGGCCTCCCACATCTGTAGTGCAAAGGTGTTCCGGTGCAAAAGGTGTTCCGGTGTGAGTGACTCTTTGATAATCCTACAGGGTATGGTAAAGGACCGGAGTTCCAAACAGGATATTGGTTAACAGATGGATTAGTATGAGTAGGTCCTGGGACATTGATTACACATATGGAGCAAGCTCAAACAAGGTTTTAATAGCTGCCCAATGTACCTGTCCTATCTACTTACGTATCCAATCTGTTGCTTACAATAGTACTATTAATCTGGTGCACAGGAGCAATCGGCAAATCTACGCGTTTCAGCCGCCAGGGGCCTTTATCAAGATCTTTTTTGGCCAGACTTGGAAATACCGCAAATCCACTTACGTAAATTGCGTATCCTCTTTTTTTTCAATGGAACTTGCATAGCGCCGATATTACGAGTGAGCGGTAGACCCTCTCCTGTCAAGACTGGTACCGCATTTTAAAGTCAGTAGTTAAGAGTTTTACACTACAACGCCGTAGCATAAAACTCTTAACTAAAGTGCTAAAAAGTACACTAACACCCATAAACTACCTATTAACCCCTAAACCGAGGCCCTCCCTTATCGCAAACACTAAAATAAAAATTGTAACCACTAATCTGCCGAACTGGACATCGCCACCATCATAGAAAAACATATTAACCCCTAACCCGCCGCACTCCCGTCTCGCAAACATTAGTTAAATATTATTAACCCCTAATCTGCCGTCCCTAACATCGCAGACACCTACCTACATTTATTAACCCCTAATCTGCCGCCCCCAACGTCGCCGCCACTATACTAAAGTTATTAACCCCTAAGTCTAACCCTAACACCCCCTAACTTAAATATAATTAAAATAAATCTAAATAAATATTCCTATCATTAACTAAATAATTCCTATTTAAAACTAAATACTTACCTATAAAATAAACCCTAAGCTAGCTACAATATAACTAATAGTTACATTGTATCTAGCTTAGGTTTTATTTTTATTTTACAGGCAAGTTTGTATTTATTTTAACTAGGTAGAATAGTTACTAAATAGTTATTAACTATTTAATAACTACATAGCTAAAATAAATACAAAGATACCTGTAAAATAAAACCTAACCTAAGTTACAATTACACTTAAATACAATTAACCCCTTAACGACCGAGGACGTGCAGGGTACGTCCTCAAAAAAGGCAGTTAACGCCTGAGGACGTACCCTGCAAGTCCTCGGTGTGGAAAGCAGCTGGAAGCGATCCTGCTTGCTTCCAGCTGCTTTCCGGTTATTGCAGTGATGCCTTGATATGGAGGCATCCTGCAATAACCTTTTGTAGCCATCCGATGCAGAGAGAGCCACTCTGTGGCCCTCTCTGCACCGGACATCCATGGCTTTCCTCGTTGGTGGGTGGGAGCCTGTGTAGGAGGCGGGTGGCGGCCATCGCTGGCCCTGGTGATGTGGAGGGGGGCGGGGATGGCCAGGGGCGCGCACGGACACAGGCGCGTGCATGGGGAGGGAGCCGATGGGAAGCGCTACACTACAGAAAAACATGTACTAAAGCTGAATAAAAATGGGGATAAAAAAAACAAACAAGAAAACACATCAGTCAGGTGGTGGGGTTGGTCTGTGGGGGGGAAAGCTACACTACATAAAAAAACATTTAGCTGCCAGTACCCAAGATGGCCCCCAATAAGGCAGAGGGGGAGGGTTAGAGAGCTGTTTTGGGGGGGGGATCCTACACAGCAGCATATGTAAATATGCTTTAAGAAAAAAAACTTTTATTTTAGTACTGGCAGACTTTCTGCCAGTACTTAAGATGGCGGGACAATTGTGGGGGAGGGAAGGGAGCTGTTTGGGAGGGATCAGGGGGTGGGATGTGTCAGGTGGGAGGCTGATCTCTACCCTAAAGCTAAAATTAACCCTGCAAGCTCCCTACAAACTACCTAACTAACCCCTTCACTGCTAGCCATAATACACGTGTGATGCGCAGCAGCATTTAGCGGCCTTCTAATTACCAAACAGCAACGCCAAAGTCATATATGT
Organism: Bombina bombina; assembly: GCF_027579735.1. Lineage (NCBI taxonomy): Eukaryota > Metazoa > Chordata > Amphibia > Anura > Bombinatoridae > Bombina > Bombina bombina. The sequence goes on from NC_069499.1 coordinate 1,368,826,723, forward strand.
CTGCTATTTCTGAACAAAGGGGATCCCAGAGAAGCATTTACAACCATTTGTGCCATAATTGTACAAGCTGTTTGTAAATAATTTCAGTGAGAAACCTAAAATTGTGAAAAATGTGAGGGCGGAGCTAGCCAGCAATAAGAGCAGAAGCAGTTTCCAGCAGCTCTGCTCAAATATTGTCAATAATCGGCTATAAAGGCGATATTTTCAGCTAAACTTGCCCTAATCCCAGCCTGGGGGAAGCTGTGTGGTGAAGAGGATCACTTTTTATGAAAATCCGCAAGTTTTGAGGAAGATCGTAGAGGGCCGGTTTAGAGAACCAGGGAAAAAGTAGGAAAGGCCGCGTTTGCAGCCTACACCGGACCCCAGCTCGAAAGTCGCCACCACCAAAAAAGAAAATCGGATTGGATTAAATCTGGGGGCTTCAGCGGACATACACCTTAAGACTAGGGTAAGAGCCCATTACTTTTATCCCTAATTATTGCCTAAATAAGACACAGCACCCAGAGCTCACAGACCTAAGCTACAGTGGTCTCAAAGCAACCAGAGGTGAAATACAGATAAGACACACTTGGAGAGAGTACTGGCTTACTCAGGGGACTTGCAAATTATAACTATATCATAAGCTGTGTGGCAAGAAGATACAGGAGAGGGGATTGAGGCGGGAAAGTCGCCATTTTTTCTCAACCTACACATATAACCTCTGCATCAAAACCCTCATAGTGTGCAAAAGTATCTATAGTGGTTGGGAGGTTTATTTACTAAAACTCTTTATATTACCATTGGAAAGACTGCTAATCAACTAGCCTGTGCAACGTTATAAAATACCACTATACAACAGTTTAGAGTTCTTGGAACTTTGGAATTAATTAGAGCTCTGTCTCTCTCCCCCCCCCCCCCCCCTTTACTACCATCCTCTGTGGTGGTGGGTCATATCCCCAATTCCCTGCTCCGTGATCGTCCTGTGAGGAAAAAAATCCCTGGGGAGGGAGACTTTATGGCAGGACAAACCTAAGCAATCTACAGTACCTGAGAGGAGTGTTTGCTACAGTTAAAGGACTTTACAGACACCGGTGGCTTCCTCCCCAGCCCTGCAGGAGTTAGTTGGGCCTGGGATGCCAAGGGAGCAGCACTCACTAAGCCTTAAAAACTGGCACCCTTTAGGTACATGCTGATTCATCTGTTGCAACCTGTTAAATATAGTAACATGGAGCTGAATTAAAAGCATACTTTTCAGGCGGACTGAGTGGGGACCCTCTCCTATGCATTTATAACAAGTGCACTGATTGCTGTGGCTGGCCGGCGCTTTGTCAATAATTATTGATTTTTGGTTCCTGTTCCCTGCTGTGATTCACCTAGTCTGACATGATGAAAGGAAGGAATCAGTCAGTCAAAGAATGTCTCTCTAGATCTCAGCTAAAAAAGAAACAAAGTGTTGGGGAATTTTCTGGAGATGCAGATTCCCAACCACTCTCCCCAAAAAGCCCCCATACAGCTGTGGAAGGGGGTATACAGAGTAGCGATCTTCTATTGCAGATTAAGCAAATGTTTAAGGAAGAGATGAGGGCAGCTCTCTCCGAATTAAAACAGGACATCTCAGAAATTGGAGATAGGACGGCAACTTTGGAGGATAAAATGGATGACATTGCGGAAGAAATACCTAATCTGCAAAATGTTATACAAACACAGCAGGAGCAGATACAAAGGCTGGATGATGCATTGGAGGATCTAGAAAACAGATCCAGAAGATCTAATATTAGAATTCAAAATCTGCCAGAATCCTACACCAATCTACAAGAAACTCTGCTAAAACTATTTCAACAGTTAGTACCAGATACAGAACCTTCGTTGTTTCTAATGGACAGAGCACACAGGGCGCTGGCCAGACCACCTACAACAGCTACAGCAAGAGATGTGATCATCAAGTTACATTACTATCATATCAAAGACCAAATCATGCAAGCAGTACGCAATGTCTCTAAAATAGCATTTGAAGGTCATACTATCCAGCTCTTCACAGATCTCTCGCCAACTACCCTTAGGAGAAGAAGAGAGCTTAAACCAGTGGTCTTGGTATTAGTCAAGGCACAGATCAAGTATCGCTGGGGTTTCCCGTTCAAGCTCATATTCATGCATGAAAAGTCATCATATTCTTGTTCATCTCTGTCGGAAGGACAAAGCATTCTAGAAAAACTGAAGCTACAGAGAACAAATGAAGCAGAGTTATCTCCCCCAAAGCCTCAACGCAAAGCGATCATGAAAGAATGGACATCGGTGGGCAAAAACAGCAAAAAATGCTCGACCTGGTAGAAATCAAGAGAGCCCTACTTGAAGAGAGTAGTTGGGAACACTTCCAATATTTAGAGTTGATTCCTCAGCTTTAACTCCCCAGGAGTTGAGCACCCAATACAGAGTGACTAGTACTGTTACTTTTCAATCAGTCCACTAGTTCAGCCGGGAGTCCCTAGCGGATGTCCTTTCATGTTGGCCCTCTTGCTGGACTGTTACCCTTATCTCCCCTCCCCCCTCTCCCTTCCCACTTAGTCCGCTAACAGTTATTTCTTACAGGTTTTTTCCTGATTGTTTTTTGTTCTCATTCTGTTATGTTCCCACACCCAGAGGTAGGGGTACACATAATGTTGTTTGTATATTCAGTTCTACTGTTTAACATTATTGTTGGCAATGTTTATTGTTCTTTTCTCGGCAGGTCAAGGTCTATCAAGTCAGGTCAGGTTCTCGTCTATTGGTAAGGAGAGATGCACTATGGTTATCTAGAGAAACGTTTAATATTGTACATATGTTGAAAGCAGATATTAACTGTTACATATATGTCACTTAAGGTACTCACATATAATGTCAAAGGTCTTCATTCCAATGTAAAGAGGCTTAAAGCCATTAGCATGTATAGATCCCTAGGGGCACACATTATCTTCATGCAGGAAACACATTTTACCAAGACAGCAACCCCCAAATACTGGGACAGAGCGTATTCATTACAGTATCATGCCACTTGTAGTAAGAAAAAGTGTGGCGTCTCTATACTTATGCACAGTAGTATCAATTTCAGGAAGAGGAGGCTGTAATAGATGCACAGGGTAGATACATAATTCTTAGGGGTAAAATTCATGATACTCCAGTTGTAATAGGTAACATCTATGCCCCTAATGAGTCTCAGGCCCCCTTCTTGGCTAAGCTCAGCAAATTACTTACGTATTGGTAACAGTATAGGCTAATCATTTGAGGGGATTTTAACACGGTGGTAGACCATGAAATGGATAGGTCAGGGACGAGATCAGTATCCCAAACACAGAAATTCAGAAAAGTATTATATGATTTTATGTTAGATCATAACCTTTTAGACAGCTGGAGAGTGCAGAATAGAAATAATAGGGACTATACCTTTTATTCCACAGCCCATAAGGTTTATTTGCGAATTGACCATATACTTTTAAGCCAAATACTAGCTCCATTAATTGTGAAATCAGACATAATAGTTAGCACTTGGTCGGATCATAATGTGGTTTTAACGACACTCTCAGGATTCATTGACCCGCTTAGAAATAGAAGTTGGCATTTAAACCCCACCCTATTCAAAGATAAATTGTTTTTAGACTTTCTTAGAAAGGAAATTGGAGTCTTTATTAGAACTAACCAACAGTTAGTAGAAAACCCTACGTATGTATGGGGAGCGTTTAAGGCCTTTGCGAGAGGCTTATTAATTAGAGAGTCTAGCTCCAAATTAAAAGCAGCACATGCTCATGGTGAGAGGTTGAAGGAAGAAATTAAGCAGCTACATAATCATCACTGTGTTACTCAAAGTGCAAACACACTTAAAAGGCTGAATAATAAAAGGGAGGAAATAGATACATTGCTGTCCCAGGAAGCATCTCGGTCCTTAAAACTTATTGATACGCAATATTTCATTCACGCTAACAAGCCTGACAGAATGTTAGCTTGTAGGTTGAAAGATATGACTAGGCTTGCAACGATCCCCCAGTTGCAGAAGCCGGATGGCTCTACCACTAGTCATCCTAAAATCATAGCAGATACCTTTGCATCATATTACCAATCATTATATGCACTCCCTCGGGGGGACAGGAATTCCCAACAATTTGAAAACTACCAGGAAGTTTTGGTTTGATTTACCTAAATTAGACACAGAAGAGGTGAAATGGATAGGTCAGGGACGAGATCAGTATCCCAAACACAGAAATTCAGAAAAGTATTATATGATTTTATGTTAGATCATAACCTTTTAGACAGCTGGAGAGTGCAGAATAGAAATAATAGGGACTATACCTTTTATTCCACAGCCCATAAGGTTTATTTGCGAATTGACCATATACTTTTAAGCCAAATACTAGCTCCATTAATTGTGAAATCAGACATAATAGTTAGCACTTGGTCGGATCATAATGTGGTTTTAACGACACTCTCAGGATTCATTGACCCGCTTAGAAATAGAAGTTGGCATTTAAACCCCACCCTATTCAAAGATAAATTGTTTTTAGACTTTCTTAGAAAGGAAATTGGAGTCTTTATTAGAACTAACCAACAGTCAGTAGAAAACCCTACGTATGTATGGGGAGCGTTTAAGGCCTTTGCGAGAGGCTTATTAATTAGAGAGTCTAGCTCCAAATTAAAAGCAGCACATGCTCATGGTGAGAGGTTGAAGGAAGAAATTAAGCAGCTACATAATCATCACTGTGTTACTCAAAGTGCAAACACACTTAAAAGGCTGAATAATAAAAGGGAGGAAATAGATACATTGCTGTCCCAGGAAGCATCTCGGTCCTTAAAACTTATTGATACGCAATATTTCATTCACGCTAACAAGCCTGACAGAATGTTAGCTTGTAGGTTGAAAGATATGACTAGGCTTGTAACGATCCCCCAGTTGCAGAAGCCGGATGGCTCTACCACTAGTCATCCTAAAATCATAGCAGATACCTTTGCATCATATTACCAATCATTATATGCACTCCCTCGGGGGGACAGGAATTCCCAACAATTTGAAAACTACCAGGAAGTTTTGGTTTGATTTACCTAAATTAGACACAGAAGAGGTAGATGGGCTAAACGCACCTATCACATTAGCTGAAATTAGACAGACAATCAAACAGACAATCAAACATCTTAAAGTCAATAAAGCACCTGGTCGGGATGGATACACTGGTATTTCTCTTGTTAAGTGTGTTCAGTCCACGGGTCATCCATTACTTATGGGATATATTCTCCTTCCCAACAGGAAGTTGCAAGAGGATCACCCAAGCAGAGCTGCTATATAGCTCCTCCCCTCACATGTCATACCCAGTCACTCTCTTGCAACCCTCAACAAAGAAGGAGGTCGCGAGAGGAGCTGGAGTTTTTACTTAACTATTCTTCAATCAAAAGTTTGTTATTTTAAATGGCACCGGAGTGTGCTGTTTTTCTATCTCAGGCAGTATTTGGAAGAAGAAACTGCCTGCGTTTTTTTTCTATGATCTTAGCAGGCGTAACTAAGATCCACTGGCTGTTCTCGACATTCTGAGGAGTGGGGTAACTTCAGAAACTGGGAATAGCATGCGGGGTCCTCCGCAAATGAGGTATGTGCAGTACATTATTTTCTGGGAATGGAATTGACTAAGAAAATACTGCTGTTACCGTATGATGTAAGTACAGCCTTAAATGCAGTAGTGGCAACTGGTATCAGGCTGATAAATGTATGCGCAGTCAAGTTATTTTCTAGGGATTAGAATTTGACTGAGAAAATACTGTTAAAACTGAAATAATACTTAAGCCTTATCTGCAGTGGTAGCGACTGGTAGCAGGCTTAGAGATAACTTTGCATGACATTGGAAAATGTTATTTTTTAATAAAACGTTTACTGGCATGTTATTCGTTTTTGTGAGGTACTTTGGTGTTAAATCTCTTTGGGCATGATTTTTTTCCACATGGCTAACATATATTTTCTGCATGGAAACCGTTATATCAGGGCTCCCACTGTTGTGATAGGAGTGGGAGGGACCTTGTTTTAGCGCCTTGTTGCGCAGTTATAATTCTAGCACAGTCTTCCTGCTTCTTCCTCCTTGATCCAGGACGTCTCTAGAGAGCTCAGGGGTCTGCAAAATTCATTTTTGAGGGAGGTAATCAGTCAAAGCAGATCTGTGACAGTGTGCTTGACTGTGATTAAAAGCGTTGAATCTTAATTGATATCCGTTTTATCCGTTTTGGGTATTGAGGGGTTAATCATCCTTTTGCTAATGGGTGCAATCCTCTGCTAATATTACACTTCTTGTTAAGAATTGTTTAATTATATCTGTATTTTTGAAGCGCTGCAGCGTTTTTTATATTGCTTGTAAACTTATTGAAAGTGATTTCCAAGCTTGCTAGTTTCATTGCTAAGTCTGTTTAAACATGTCTGATTCAGAGGAAACTGTTTGTGCATCATGTTCAAAAGCCAATATGGAGCCCAATAGAACGATGTGTACCAATTGTATTGATATTGCTTTGAATAAAAGTCAATCTGTACCGATAGAGAAACTATCACCAGACAACAAGGGGGAAGTTATGCCGCCTAACTCTCCTCACATGTCAGTACCTGCGTCTCCCGCTCGGGAGATGCGTAGGATTGAGACGCCAAGTACATCTAGGCCCTTACAAATCACTTTACATGATATGGCTAATGTTATGAAAGAAGTATTATATAATATGCCCGAATTAAGGGGCAAGCGCGATAGCTCTGGGTTAAGGACAGAGCGCGCTGATGACACGAGAGCCATGTCTGATACTGCGTCACAATTTGCAGAACATGAGGACGGTGAGCTTCATTCTGTCGGTGACGGTTCTGATCCGGGGAGACCGGATTCAGAAATTTCAAATTTTAAATTTAAGCTTGAGAACCTCCGTGTGTTACTAGGTATTAGCAGCTCTGAATGATTGCGACACGGTGGCAATCCCAGAGAAATTGTGTAGGTTGGATAGATACTATGCGGTACCGGTGTGTACTGACGTCTTTCCTATACCAAAAAGACTTACAGAAATTATTAGTAAGGAGTGGGATAGACCCGGTGTGCCTTTTTCCCCTCCCCCGATATTCAGAAAAATGTTTCCTATAGACGCCACCACACGAGACTTATGGCAGACGGTCCCTAAGGTGGAGAGAGCAGTTTCTACTTTAGCCAAGCGTACCACTATCCCGGTGGAGGATAGCTGTGCTTTCTCAGATCCAATGGATAAAAAATTAGAGGGTTATCTTAAGAAAATGTTTGTTCAACAGGGTTTTATTTTGCAGCCTCTTGCATGCATTGCGCCTGTCACGGCTGCAGCGGCATTCTGGTTTGAGTCTCTGGAAGAGGCGATTCGCACAGAGCCATTGGATGAGGCTTTGAGCAAAGTTAGAACCCTTAAGCAAGCTAATGCGTTTGTTTCAGATGCCGTAGTACATCTAACCAAACTTACGGCTAAAAATTCCGGATTCGCCATACAGGCGCGCAGAGCGCTCTGGCTTAAATCCTGGTCAGCGGATGTAACTTCCAAGTCTAAGCTACTTAACATTTCTTTCAAAGGGCAGACCTTATTCGGCCCCGGCTTGAAGGAAATTATTACTGACATTACGGGAGGTAAGGGCCACGCCCTTCCTCAGGACAGGGCCAAACCAAAGGCCAAACAGTCTAATTTTCTTGCCTTTCGTAACTTCAAGGCAGGAGCAGCATCAACTTCCTCCGCTCCAAAACAGGAAAGAACTACTGCTCGTTACAGACAGGGTTGGAAAGGCAACCAGTCATGGAACAAGGGCAAGCAGGCCAGAAAGCCTACTTCCGCCCCTAAGACAGCATGAAGACAGGGCCCTCTATCCGGAGACGGATTTAGTGGGGGGCAGACTTTCTCTCTTCGCCCAGGCTTGGGCAAGAGATGTGCAGGATCCCTGGACGTTGAAGATTATATCACAGGGATACCTTCTGGATTTCAAAACCTCTCCTCCACAAGGGAGGTTCCATCTTTCTAGGTTATCAACAAACCTAGTAAAGAGAGAGGCATTTCTACAATGTGTACAAGACCTCTTAATCATGGGAGTGATCCACTCAGTTCCACGATCGGAACAGGGACAAGGATTTTACTCAAATCTATTTGTGGTTCCCAAAAAAGAGGGAACCTTCAGACCAATCTTGGACTTAAAGATCTTAAACAAATTCCTAAGGGTACCATCGTTCAAGATGGAAACCATTCGAACCATCCTACCCATGATCCAAGAGGGTCAATATATGACCACAGTGGACTTAAAGGATGCTTACCTTCACATACCGATTCACAAAGATCATTATCGGTACCTAAGGTTTGCCTTTCTAGACAGGCATTACCAGTTTGTGGCTCTTCCCTTCGGGTTAGCCACGGCCCCGAGAATTTTTACGAAGGTTCTGGGCTCACTTCTGGCGGTACTAAGACCACGAGGCATAGCGGTGGCTCCGTACCTAGACGACATTCTGATACAAGCATCAAGTTTTCAGAATGCAAAGTCTCATACAGAGATAGTTCTTGCATTTCTGAGGTCGCATGGGTGGAAAGTGAACGTGGAAAAGAGTTCTCTGTTACCACTCACAAGGGTTCCTTTTCTAGGGACTCTTATAGATTCTGTAGAGATGAAGATTTACCTGACGGAGTCCAGGTTATCAAAGATTCTCAATGCTTGCCGTGTCCTTCATTCCATTCCAAGCCCATCAGTAGCTCAGTGCATGGAGGTAATCGGCTTAATGGTCGCGGCAATGGACATAGTGCCATTTGCACGCCTGCATCTCAGACCGCTGCAACTATGCATGCTCAGTCAATGGAACGGGGATTACTCAGATCTGTCCCCTTTGCTAAATCTGGACCAGGAGACCAGAGATTCTCTTCTCTGGTGGTTGTCACCGGTTCATCTGTCCAAAGGAATGACCTTTCGCAGACCAGATTGGACGATTGTAACAACGGATGCCAGCCTTCTAGGCTGGGGAGCAGTCTGGAATTCCCTGAAGGCTCAGGGTTCGTGGACTCAGGAGGAGAAACTCCTTCCAATAAACATTCTAGAATTAAGAGCAATATTCAATGCTCTTCTAGCTTGGCCTCAGTTAGCAAGACTGAGGTTCATCAGATTTCAGTCGGACAATATCATGACTGTGGCTTACATCAATCATCAAGGGGGAACCAGGAGTTCCCTAGCGATGTTGGAAGTCTCGAAGATAATTCGCTGGGCAGAGTCTCACTCTTGCCACCTGTCAGCGATTTACATCCCAGGCGTAGAGAACTGGGAGGCGGATTTCCTAAGTCGCCAGACTTTTCATCCGGGAGAGTGGGAACTTCACCCGGAGGTATTTGCTCAACTGATTCGTCGTTGGGGCAAACCGGATCTGGATCTCATGGCATCTCGCCAGAACGCGAAGCTTCCTTGTTACGGATCCAGGTCCAGGGACCCGGGAGCGGTGCTGGTAGATGCATTAGCAGCCCCTTGGGTTTTCAACATAGCTTATGTGTTTCCACCATTTCCGTTGCTACCTCGACTGATTGCCAGGATCAAACAGGAGAGGGCATCGGTAATTCTGATAGCGCCTGCGTGGCCACGCAGGACCTGGTATGCAGACCTAGTGGACATGTCGTCCTGTCCACCATGGTCTCTTCCTCTGAGGCAGGACCTTCTAATTCAGGGTCCTTTCAACCATCCAAACCTAATTTCTCTGAGGCTGACTGCCTGGAAATTGAACGCTTGATTCTATCTAAGCGGGGGTTTTCGGATTCGGTTATTGATACATTAATACAGGCTCGGAAACCTGTGACCAGAAAAATTTACCATAAGATATGGCGTAAATATTTATATTGGTGCGAATCCAAGAGTTACTCATGGAGTAAGGTTAGGATTCCTAGGATATTGGCTTTTCTACAAGAGGGTTTTGAAAAAGGTTTATCCGCTAGTTCGCTAAAGGGACAGATTTCAGCTCTGTCTATTCTTTTACACAAACGTCTGGCAGAGAATCCAGACGTCCAGGCCTTTTGTCAGGCTTTGGCTAGAATTAAGCCTGTGTTTAAAGCTGTTGCTCCTCCGTGGAGCTTAAACTTGGTTCTTAAAGTTCTTCAGGGTGTTCCGTTTGAACCCCTTCATTCCATTGATATTAAGCTTTTATCTTGGAAAGTTTTGTTTTTGATGGCTATTTCCTCGGCTCGAAGAGTCTCTCAGGCCCATTTATCAAGCTCCGTACGGAGCTTGAAGGGCCGTGTTTCTGGCGAGTCTTCAGACTCGCCAGAAACACAACTTATGAAGCAGCGGTCTATATACCGCTGCTCCATAACCCTGTCCGCCTGCTCTGAACAGGCGGACAGGAATCGTCGGAAATCAACCTGATCGAATACGATCGGGTTGATTGACAGCTCCCTGCTGGCGGCCGATTGGCCGCGAGTCAGCAGGGGGCGGCGTTGCACCAGCAGCTCTTGTGAGCTGCTGGTGCAATGTTAAATGCGGAGAGCGTATTGCTCTCCGCATTTAGCGAGGTCTTGCGGACCTGATCCGCAGTGTCGGATCAGGTCCGCAAGCCCTTTGATAAATGGGCCTGTCTGAGTTATCTGCCTTACATTGTGATTCTCCTTATCTGATCTTTCATTCAGACAAGGTAGTACTGCGTACTAAACCTGGGTTTTTACCTAAGGTTGTTTCTAACAGGAATATCAACCAAGAGATTGTTGTTCCATCATTATGTCCTAATCCTTCTTCAAAGAAGGAACGTCTTATGCATAATCTAGACGTGGTCCGTGCTCTGAAGTTCTACTTACAGGCAACTAAAGATTTTAGACAAACTTCTTCTCTGTTTGTCGTTTACTCTGGACAGAGGAGAGGTCAAAAGGCTTCGGCTACCTCTCTCTCTTTTTGGCTTTGTAGCATAATACGTTTAGCCTATGAGACTGCTGGACAGCAGCCTCCTGAAAGAATTACAGCTCATTCCACTAGAGCTGTGGCTTCCACCTGGGCCTTTAAGAATGAGGCCTCTGTTGAACAGATTTGCAAGGCTGCAACTTGGTCTTCACTTCATACTTTTTCCAAATTTTACAAATTTGACACTTTCGCTTCTTCGGAGGCTGGTTTTGGGAGAAAGGTTCTACAGGCAGTGGTTCCTTCTGTTTAATGTTCCTGCCTTGTCCCTCCCATCATCCGTGTACTTAGCTTTGGTATGGGTATCACATAAGTAATGGATGACCCGTGGACTGAACACACTTAACAAGAGAAAACATAATTTATGCTTACCTGATAAATTTATTTCTCTTGTAGTGTGTTTAGTCCACGGCCCGCCCTGTCTTTTTAAGGCAGGTTCTAAATTTTAAAATTATAACTCCAGTCACCACTGCACCTTATAGTTTCTCCTTTCTCGTCTTGTTTCGTTCGAATGACTGGATATGACATGTGAGGGGAGGAGCTATATAGCAGCTCTGCTTGGGTGATCCTCTTGCAACTTCCTGTTGGGAAGGAGAATATATCCCATATGTAATGGATGACCCGTGGACTGAACACACTACAAGAGAAATAAATTTATCAGGTAAGCATAAATTATGTTTTTTTATAAGACATTTCTAGACGAATTGGGTCCCTTGTTGGTGACCACCTTTAACCATATGTTACAAGGGGGATATATCCCGAAAGAATTCCTACTGGCTCGAATCTCAGCGATTCCGAAGCCGGGCAAAAACAAGCAACATTGCAAAAATTACCGTCCTATTTCCTTAATTAATCAAGACATTAACATTTTTTCTAAAATTCTAGCTACCAGGCTCAATAAACTAATGCCTAAACTGGTCCATCCGGACCAGGTGGGGTTCATAGCGAACAGGGAAGCCCAAGGTAATGTGAGGAAGGTGATAGATTTGATTAATTTTGCGACGGTTAACAGGGTGCCTTCTCTGTTCCTCTCTCTGGACGCAGAGAAGGCATTAGACCGTATTTACTGGGATTATCTTGATAGGGTGTTGGATGCATTTGTCATAGTGGGAAACTTTAGAAAAGCGATCTCTACGATATATTCTCATCCTTCAGCTTTTGTTAAAATTGCGGGGTATAGGTCAGGACCCATTGAAATTGCAAATGGCACTAGACAAGGATGCCCTCTCTCCCCGCTACTATTTGCCCTGTGTATCGAACCCTTAGCGGCTAGTATCAGACGAAATGTAGATATTACAGGCATACCTATAAAGGCAACAGAATACAAAATAAGTCTTTTTGCAGATGACATTATTCTCTCGATTATAAGGGCACTTATCTCTCTCCCAATACTGTATACCATTATAGACACATTTGCTGTGATATCAGGCTATAAAATTAATAAGGACAAGTGCGAGGCTATTAGTGTAAATTTGCCAGCACACACTAAAAAACTTATAGAGATTAATTTTTCTTTCTCATGGGCTGAGAAGGGAATGAGGTACTTAGGAGTGATGCTTACAAATAGGACTGAAGACCTGTATCAATTAAACTACATGCCCTTGATGTCGCAAATTAAAAACTTGCTACAGAAATGGGAAAAGTTGAAAATTTCGCTATATGGCAGAATAATTGGTATAAAGATGACAATTCTCCCAAAAATATTATATCTATTTAGGTGCCTGCCAGTCTCACTAAAACAACTCCAGAAAGATGTAATCTCGTTTATTTGGCAAGGGAAAAGAGCAAGGGCTAATAGACAGACTCTTTGTAGAAGTAGAGGAAGGGAAGGGATGGAGTTACCAGATTTTCTAGCGTATTACCACGCGGCCAGGGTGGCTCAGACTGCATTATGGCATAATAAGGTTGATAATATCCAGTGGGTACGACTAGAGTCAGATATGGTTGGGGTGGAGCCAATTTATAAACGTTTGTGGACTAGGAGAGTTCATAGACCTAACATATGGAAAACTTTTGCAGCAGTAGCACACTCCGTCTCGATGTGGGACTTTTTGACTACCAAATTTAAGTTAATTTCAGATACCTCTAAGGCAATGCCGTTAATAACGCTCTCTACTACACTGGACGTGGGGCTTCAAAATAAGTGGGCTAATAGGGGATTGTACAGAATTGCTGATACTCTAAGGGGACAGAACTTTTTGGATTTTAACACATACGCTAGCCTCAGTGAACACGATAGACCCAGTTGGTATCAATATCTTCAGTTGAAGGCAAGAGTTAGCGAGGTGATAGGGAACTCATACAGAGGGAATACTACCTACTTAGAGCAAATTTGCTTAGCTAGACAGAGAATGAGAGGGACTATTTCTGGACTGTATGCCATTTTTAATTCTTCATTAATGATTCATAAGCTTCCTTTTATGCTAAAATGGGAAGAGGAATTTCAATTTACATGGTCACTAGAAAAATGGAAGGATGTATTGTTTAGGGGACCCTCCTTCTCTATATGCGCCCATTTAAAAGAAAATTATATGAAAACAGCCTTTCGTTGGTACTTCCACCCCTCAAGACTCCATAATTTGGAGATGAGTAATACAAAATGTCTAAGAGGGTGCGATGAGTTAGGTACCTACTCACATATGTGATGGGACTGCCCACGGGTAGCGAATATCTGGAGCCAAACCTTTAATCTATTAGGCAACATTTTTGGGCGCAATTTCCGAGTGTCAGCCTCTCAAGCCCTTTTGCATGAGCCTATTCCATGGTTTAACAGGGCGCGAAACAAGTTTATTTTTACCATCTTTACCATTGTAAGATTAACAATTGCCCAGTACTGGAAAGTTGAGATTCCTAACTTTCAGATTATTTTAAATAAAATTGGTTACTATTACCAAATGAGTAATAATGCGGCTATCATGCTTGATACTGAAGAACAGTTTATCTCTGTCTGGGAACCATGGATAATGTTTTCTGAGGCCAGAGATGTTGGTTGATAACCCAAGGTTCTGGGAGTATTTATTGTTTACTGAATTTGGTTCATAATAAGACCTGAAATGTACGGTAAAATTTATTGATGTTTAAATGACCTGTTGACCTGCCGAGACTTGCCTCAATGTACTTCAAATTTTGTTGATGTGACATATGCATTTATTTTGTTATGTAATTCATAAGAAAAATGTAATAAAAACCATTTCAATTAAATTTTGAAAAATGTAAAGTTTTTTTAATTTGATCGCATTTGGCGGTGAAATGGTGGCATGAAATATACCAAAATGGGCCTAGATCAATACTTGGGGTTGTCTACTACACTACACTAAAGCTAAAATTAACCCTAGAAGATCCCTACATGCTCCCTAATTAACCCCTTCACTGCTGGGCATAATACATGTGTGGTGCGCAGTGGCATTTAGCAGCCTTCTAATTGCCAAAAAGCAAAGCCAAAGCCATCTATGTCTGCTATTTATGAACAAAGAGGATCCCAGAGAAGCATTTACAACCATTTATGCTATAATTGCATAAGTTGTTTGTAAATAATTTCAGTGAGAAACCTAAAGTTTGTGAAAAGATTTGTGAAAAAGTGAACAATTTTTTTTATTTGATCGCATTTGGCGGTGAAATGGTGGCATGAAATATACCAAAATGGGCCTAGATCAATACTTTGGGATGTCTTCTAAAATATATATATATATATATACACATGTCAATGGATATTCAGGGATTCCTGAAAAATATTAGTGTTCCAATGTAACTAGTGCTAATTTTGAAAAAAAAAGTGGTTTGGAAATAGCAAATTGCTACTTGTATTTATGGCCCTATAACTTGCAAAAAAAGCAAAGAACATGTAAAAATTTTGAAACTATTTAGCATGGTTTTTTTTTGGTGGTTGTAGATGTGTAACAGATTTTGGGGGTCAAAGTTAGAAAAAGTGTGTTTTTTTCCATTTTGTCCTCATACTTTATAAAAACAATTATAGTAAATTATAACATATGATAAAAATAATGGTATCTTTTGAAAGTCCATTTAATGGCGAGAAAAATGGTATATAATATGTGTGGGTACAGTAAATGAGTAAGAGGAAAATTACAGCTAAACACAAACACCGCCAAAATGTAAAAAAAGCCTTGGTCCCAAACGGACAGAAAATGGAAAAGTGCTGTGGTCATTAAGGGGTTAAATACAATTATCTAAAGTACAAAAAAAAAAAACACTAAATTACAGAAAATAATAAACAAATTACAAATTTTTAAAACTAATTACACCTAATCTAATCCCCATAACAAAAAAAAAAGCCCCCCCAAAATAAAAAATGCCCTACCCTACACTAAATTACAAATAGCCCTTAAAAGGGCCTTTTGCGAGGCATTGCCCCAAAGCAATCAGCTCTTTTACCTGTAAAAATAATTACAAATCCCCCCAACATTAAAACCCACCACCCATACAACCAACCCTACTCTAAAACCCACCCAATACCCCCTTAAAAAAACCTAACACTAACCCCTTGAAGATCACCTTACCGGGAGAAGTCTTCATCCAACGGGGCCAAAGTCCTCAACGAAGCCGGGAGAAGTCTTCATCCAAGCCAGGCGAAGTGGTCCTCCAGACGGGCATATGTCTTCATCCAGACGGCATCTTCTATCTTCATCCATCCGGCGCGGAGCGGGTCCATCTTCAAGACATCCGACGCGGAGCATCCTCTTCATCCGACGGCTAAGACTGAATGAAGGTTCCTTTAAATGACGTCATCCAAGATCGCATCCCTTCAATTTCCGATTGGCTGATAGAATTCTATCAGCCTATCGGAATTAAGGTAGAAAAAATCCTATTGGCTGATACAATCAGCCAATAGGATTGAGCTCACATTCTATTGGCTGATTGGAACAGCCAATAGAATGCCAGCTCAATCCTATTGGCTGATTGCATCAGCCAATAGAATTTTTTCTATCTTAATTCCGATTGGCTGATAGAATTCTATCAGCCAATCGGAATTGAAAGGACGCCTTCTTGGATGACGTCATTTAAAGGAACCTTCATTCAGTCTTATCTCATCATGAAGATGGACCCGCTCCATGCCGGATGGATGAAGATAGAAGATGCCGTCTGGATGAAGACATATGCCCGTCTGGAGGACCACTTCGTCCAGCTTGGATGAAGACTTTGTTGAGGACTTCGGCCCGGTTGGATGAAGACTTCTCCCGGTAAGGTAATCTTCAAGGGGTTAGTGTTAGGTTTTTTTAAGGGGGTATTGGGTGGGTTTTAGAGTAGGGTTGGTTGTGTGGGTGGTGGGTTTTAATGTTGGGGGGATTTGTAATTGTTTTTACAGGTAAAAGAGCTGATTACTTTGGGGCAATGCCCCGCAAAAGGCCCTTTTAAGGGCTATTTGTCATTTAGTGTAGGGTAGGTCTTTTTTTATTTTGTGGGGGGGCTTAGGTGTAATTAATTTAAAAATCTTGTCATTTGTTTATTATTTTCTGTAATTTAGTGTTTGTTTTTTTGTACTTTAGATAATTGTATTTAATTGTATTTAATTGTATTTAATTTAGGGAAATAATTTAATTATAGTGTAGTGTTAGGTGTAATTGTAACTTAGGTTAGGTTTTATTTTACAGGTAACTTTGTATTTATTTTAGTTAGGTAGTTATTAAATAGTTAATAACTATTTAATAACTATTCTACCTAGTTAAAATAAATACAAACTTGCCTGTAAAATAAAAATAAATCCTAAGCTAGCTACAATGTAACTATTAGTTATATTGTAGCTAGCTTAGGATTTATTTTATAGGTAAGTATTTAGTTTTAATTAGGAATTACTTAGTTAATGATAGGAATTTTTATTTAGATTTATTTAAATTATATTTAAGTTGGGGGGTGTTAGGGTTAGATTTAGGTTTAGGGGTTAATAAATTTAGTATAGTGGCGGCAACGTTGGGGGTGGCAGATTAGGGGTTAATAAATGTAGGTAGGTGGTGGCGATGTTAGGACCGGCAGATTAGGGGTTAATAATATTTAACTAATGTTTGCGAGGCGGGAGTGCGGCGGTTTAGGGGTTAATATGTTTATTATAGTGTCAGCGACGTTGGGGCGGCAGATTAGGGGTTAATAAATGTAGGTAGGTGGCGGCGACATTGGGGATGGCAGAGTAGGGGGTTAATAAATATAATGTAGGGTTCGGCGATGTTGGGGGCAGCAGGTTAGGGGTTCATAAGTATAATGTAAGTGGCGGCGGTGTCTGGAGCGGCAGATTAGGGGTTAATAATTATAATGTAGGTGTCGGTTATGTCGGAGGCAGCAGATTAGGGATTAATAAGTGTAAGATTAGGGGTGTTTAGACTCGGGTTCATGTTAGGGTGTTAGGTGTAGACATAAAATGTATTTTCCCATAGGAATCAATGGGGCTGCGTTAATGAGCTTTATGCTACTTTTTTGCAGGTGTTAGACTTTTTGTTCAGCCGGCTCTCCCCGTTGACTCCTATGGGGAAATCGTGCACGAGCACGTTACACCAGATCACCGCTAACGTAAGCAGCCCTGGTATTGGAGTGCGGTAATGAGCAAAATTTTGCTCAACGCTCACTTCTTGTCTGGTTTGTAAAAACCCGTAATACCAGCGCTGTTTGTAACTGAGCGGTTAGCATAAGCTGCTCGTTAGCACCGCACAGCCTCTAACGCAAAACTCTTAATCTAGGTGAATGTTACAAAAAAAAAAAAATAACGAAAAATAAAAAAAATAATTATCAAAAATAAAAAAGAATTACACCTAATCTAATAGCCCTATCAAAATAAAAAAGCCCCCCCCCAAATAAAAAAAACCTAGCCTACAATAAACTACCAATGGCCCTTAAAAAGGTCTTTTGCGGGGCATTGCCCCAAAGAAATCAGCTTTTTCCTGTAAAAAAAATACAAACAAGCCCCCCAACAGTAAAACCCACCAACCAACCAACCCCCCCAAATAAAAAAACCTATCTAAAATAACCTAAGCTCCCCATTGCCCTGAAAAGGGCATTTGTGTGGGCATTTAGCTCTTTTACATGCCCAGACCCTAATCTAAAAATAAAACCCACCCAAAAAAAACCTTAAAAAGCCTAACACTAACCCCCAACGATCTACTTTCAGTTCTTGAAGTCCTGCTTGAAGGATTCATCCAGCCGGAGAAGTCCTCATCCAGGCGGCAAGAAGTCTTCATCCAGATGGCATCTTCTATCTTCATCCATCCACAGCGGGTCCATCCTGAATACATCCGGCGCAGAGCATCCTCTTTATATGGTCGCTGCCGTAAACTGGAACTTCAATGCAAGTGACCCCATCCAAGATGGCGTCCCTTGCATTCCTATTGGCTGAAAGATTAGAGCTGCTAAAATCCTATTGGCTGTTCAAATCAGTCAATAGGATTTGAGCAGCTCTCATTCTATTAGCTGCTCCAATCAGCCAATAGGATTTGAGCTCTCATTCTATAGGCTGATTGGAACAGCCAATAGAATGAGAGCTCAATCCTATTGGCTGATTGGAACAGCCAATATGATTTTAGCAGCTCTAATCCTATTGGCTGATTGAAATCTTTCAGCCAATAGGAATGCAAGGGACGTCATCTTGGATAGCGTGACTTGCATTGAAGTTCCAGTTTACGACGGCGACCGTATGAAGAGGATGCTCCGTGCCAGATGTCTTCAGGATGGACCCGCTCTGCGCCGGATGGATGAAGATAGAAGATGCTGTCTGGATAATGATGGAAGAGGCCACCTGGATGAAGACTTCTTGCCGCCTGGATGAGGACTTCTCTGGCTAGATGGATCCTTCAAGCGGGATTAAAAGAAATGTAAGTCGATTGTCGGGGGTTAGTGTTAGGTTTTTTTTTTAAGGGTTTTTTGGGTGGGTTTTATTTTTAGATTAGGGTCTGGGCATGTAAAAGAGCGAAATGCCCTTTTAAGGGTAATGCCCATACAAATTCCCTTTTCAGGGCAATGGGGAGCTTAGGTTATTTTAGATTTTTTTTATTTGGGGAGGTTGGTTGGTTGGGTGGTGGGTTTTATTGTTGGCGGGGTATTTGTATATTTTTTTTTACAGGTAAAAGAGCTGATATCTTTGGGGCAATGCCCCACAAAAGGCACTTTTAAAGGCCTTTGGTAGTTTATTGTAGGGTGTGGGGGGTTTATTTTGGGGGGCGCTTTTTTATTTTGATAGGGCTATTAGATTAGGTGTAATTCATTTTTATTTTTGATAATTTGTTTTTTTATTTTTCGTAATTTAGTGTTTGTTTTTTTCTGTAATTTAGTATTTTTAATAATGTTTAATAGTATATTTAAATAATATGAGTAGGGTTAGGATTCTTTATTATGTAATTTAGTTTATTTAATTACACCTAGATTTAGAGTTCTGCGTTAGCCGGCAAAACCAGCGTTTGGGGCTCCTAATGCTGGTTTTGGCCGCCCGCTGGTAATTAGAGTCAGTCATGAAAGGGTCTAACGCTCATTGCAGCCGCGACTTTTCCATACCGCAGATCCCCCTACGCCATTTGCGTATCCTATCTTTTCAATGGGATCTTTCTAAAGCTGGTATTTAGAGTCTTGGCTGAAGTGAGCGTTAGAAATCTAACGACAAGACTCCAGCCGCAGAGAAAAGCCAGGAGTTAAGAGCTTTATGGGCTAACGCCGGTTCATAAAGCTCTTAACTACTGTGCTCTAAAGTACACTAACACCCATAAACTACCTATGTACCCCTAAACCGAGGCCCCCCCACATAGCCGCCACTCTATTTAATTTTTTTAACCCCTAATCTGCCGACTGCACACCGCTGCAACCTACATTATCCCTATGTACCCCTAATCTGCTGCCCCTAACACCGCCGACCCCTACATAATATTTATTAACCCCTAATCTGCCACCCCCAACGTCGCTGCCACCTACCTACAATTATTAACCCCTAATCTGCCGACCGGACCTCACCGCTACTATAATAAAGTTATTAACCCCTAAAGCTAAGTCTAACCCTAACACTAACACCCCCCTAAATTAAATATAATTTTTATCTAACGAAATGAATTATTTCTTATTAAATAAATTATTCCTATTTAAAGCTAAATACTTACCTGTAAAATAAACCCTAATATAGCTACAATATAAATAATAATTATATTGTAGCTATTTTAGTATTAATATTTATTTTACAGGCAACTTTGTATTTATTTTAACCAGGTACAATAGCTATTAAATAGTTAATAACTATTTAATAGCTACCTAGTTAAAATAATTACAAAATTACCTGTAAAATAAATCCTAACCTAAGTTACAATTAAACCTAACACTACACTATCAATAAATTAATTAAATAAAATACCTACAATTATCTACAATTAAACCTAACACTACACTATCAATAAATTAATTACATACAAATACCTACAAATAAATACAATTAAATAAACTAACTAAAGTACAAAAAATAAAAAAGAACTAAGTTACAAAAAATAAAAAAATAATTTACAAACATTATAAAAATATTACAACAATTTTAAGCCAATTACACCTACTCTAAGCCCCCTAATAAAATAAAGCCCCCCAAAATAAAAAATGCCCTACCCTATTCTAAAATAAAAATTGAAAAGCTCTTTTACCTTACCACCCACATACCCCTAATCTAACCCAAACCCCCCTTAAATAAACCTAACACTAAGCCCCTGAAGATCTCCCTACCTTATCTTCACCACGCTGGGTATCACCGATCCGTCCAGAAGAGGCTCCGAAGTCTTCATCCAAGCCCAAACGGGGGCTGAAGAGGTCCATCATCGGACTGAAGAGGTCCATCATCCGGCTGAAGTCTTGATCCAAGCGGGGGCTGAAGAGATCCATCATCCGGCTGAAGTTTTGATCCAAGCAGGGGCTGAAGAGATCCATCATCCGGCTGAAGTCTTCTATCAAGGGGCATCTTCAATCTTCTTTCTTCCGGATCCATCTTCATCCCGCCGACGTGGAACATCCATCCTGGCCGACGACTTCCCGACGAATGACGGTTCCTTTAAGGGACGTCATCCAAGATGGCGTCCCTTGAATTCCGATTGGCTGATAGGATTCTATCAGCCAATCGGAATTAAGGTAGGAAAATTCTGATTGGCTGATGGAATCAGCCAATCAGATTCAAGTTCAATCCGATTGGCTGATCCAATCAGCCAATCAGATTGAGCTCGCATTCTATTGGCTGATCAGAACAGCCAATAGAATGCGAGCTCAATCTGATTGGCTGATTCCATCAGCCAATCAGAATTTTCCTACCTTAATTCCGATTGGCTGATAGAATCCTATCAGCCAATCGGAATTCGAGGGACACCATCTTGGATGACGTCCCTTAAAGGAACCGTCATTCGTCGGGAAGTCGTCGGCCAGGATGGATGTTCCGCGTCGGCGGGATGAAGATGGATCCGGAAGAAAGAAGATTGAAGATGCCGCTTGATAGAAGACTTCAGCCGGATGATGGATCTCTTCAGCCCCCGATTGGATCAAGACTTCAGCCGGATGATGGACCTCTTCAGCCCCCGCTTGGATCAAGACTTCAGTCGGATGATGGACCTCTTCAGCCCGACGATGGACCTCTTCAGCCCCTGCTTGGGCTTGGATGAAGACTTTGGAGCCTCTTCTGGACGGATCGGTGATACCCGGCGTGGTGAAGATAAGGTAGGGAGATCTTCAGGGGCTTAGTATTAGGTTTATTTAAGGGGAGTTTGGGTTAGATTAGGGGTATGTGGGTGGTGGGTTGTAATGTTGGGGGGGTATTTTTTATTTTTTTTTTACAGGCAAAAGAGCAGAATTCTTTGGGGCATGCCCCGCAAAAGGCCCTTTTAAGGGCTGGTAAGGTAAAAGAGCTTTTCAATTTTTATTTTAGAATAGGGTAGGTCATTTTTTTTATTTTGG
The DNA here is from genome assembly GCF_027579735.1 of Bombina bombina. Taxonomy (NCBI): domain Eukaryota; kingdom Metazoa; phylum Chordata; class Amphibia; order Anura; family Bombinatoridae; genus Bombina; species Bombina bombina. The sequence continues at coordinate 1,368,848,483 of NC_069499.1, forward strand.
GGGGCTTTGTTATTTTATTAGGGGGCTTAGAGTAGGTGTAATTAGCTTAAAATTGTTGTAATATTTTTATAATGTTTGTAAATTATTTTTTGTACTTTAGTTAGTTTATTTAATTGTATCTATTTGTAGGTATTTGTATGTAATTCATTTATTGATAGTGTAGTGTTAGGTTTAATTGTAGATAATTGTAGGTATTTTATTTAATTAATTTATTGATAGTGTAGTGTTAGGTTTAATTGTAACTTAGGTTAGGATTTATTTTACAGGTAATTTTGTAATTATTTTAACTAGGTAGCTATTAAATAGTTATTAACTATTTAATAGCTATTGTACCTGGTTAAAATAAATACAAAGTTGCCTGTAAAATAAATATTAATCCTAAAATAGCTACAATATAATTATTATTTATATTGTAGCTATATTAGGGTTTATTTTACAGGTAAGTATTTAGCTTTAAATAGGAATGATTTATTTAATAAGAGTTAATTTATTTTGTTAGATAAAAATTATATTTAACTTAGGGGGGTGTTAGTGTTAGGTTTAGACTTAGCTTTAGGGGTTAATAAATTTATTAGAGTAGCGGCGAGGTCCGGTCGGCAGATTAGGGGTTAATACTTGAAGTTAGGTGTCGGTTATGTTAGGGAGGGCAGATTAGGGGTTAATACTATTTATTATAGGGTTATTGAGGCGGGAGTGAGGCGGATTAGGGGTTAATAACTTCATTATAGTAGCGATGAGGTCTGGTCGGCAGATTAGGGGTTAATAACTGTAGGTAGGTGGGGGCGGCAGATTAGGAGTTAATAAATATAATATAGGGGTCGACGGTGTTAGGGGCAGTAGATTAGGGGTACATAGGGATAACGTAGGTTGCGGCGGTGTACGGAGTGGCAGATTAGGGGCTAATAGTATAATGCAGGGGTTAGCGATAGCGGGGGTGGCAGATTAGAGGTTAATAAGTGTAAGGTTAGGGGTGTTTAGACTCGGGGTACATGTTAGGGTGTTAGGTGCAGACTTAGGAAGTGTTTCCCCATAGGAAACAATGGGGCTGCGTTAGGAGCTGAACGCTGCTTTTTTGCAGGTGTTAGATTTTTTTCCAGCTCAAACAGCCCCATTGTTTCCTATGGGGGAATCGTGCACGAGCACGTTTTTGAAGCTGGCCGCGTCCGTAAGCACCGCTGGTATTTAGAGTTGCAGTGGCGGTAAATATGCCTATACGCTCCCTTTTTGGAGCCTAACGCAGCCCTTCTGTGAACTCTAAATACCAGCGGTATTTAAAAGGTGCGGGGTAAAAAAAGGACGCGTAGCTAACGCACCCGTTTGGCCGCAGAAAATCTAGCCGTTAGTATTTTAATGTAATTGTAGTATAATAGTTAGGGTAGGTTAATTAATAGTTTAAAATAGTTTATATTAATTCTACAGGTAAGTTTTAATTTATATTAAGATAGGGATCTTATATTTTTAATTTAAAGTTAGGGGGTTGTTAGGTTTAGGGGATAATAGCTTAATTTAGTTTTTGGCAATGTGGGGGGCTGACGGTTTAGGGGTTAATAGGTTTAGTTAGTGGTGGTGATGTGGGAGGCCAGAGGTTTAGGGGTTAATACGTTTATTTAGTGGTGTCGGGGAGCGGCGGAATAGGGTTTAATACATTTTATTTAGGTAGCGGCGATGTCGGGGGTGGCAGATTAGGGGTGTTTAGACTCGGGTTTATGTTAGGGTGTTAGGTGTAAACGTTACTTGTTTTCTACCATAGAAATCAATGGGTTATATTTCTTTGTCTTGCAGCATCGAATATAAGCTTTCGCTGCTTTCAGGCTACCATTGATTTCTATGGCATCCGCGGCCTCCAGGGTGGCGGATTGAAAACCAGATACGCTGGGTCGAAAAAGATGCCAGCGTACCTGTTAAAAGTTTGATAACTGGGAAAAAGTGTCAGAGCCAAATGTGTATTCGGAACATCTGTAATTATGTAAGCATTGATCTGCATCGGATTGAGACAGGCGGATCGTATGTTACGTCACAAATTTCAACATTTGCCGATCTTGAGGCTTTGATAACTAGGTTGGATCAATCTCGCAACAAATACAATGTGGAATTGGTTGACAGCTTGATAGATAGGCCTTAATGTAACTACCCATTATACTTGCTACTCAATAATGCTTTCTAATCTACATTTGGCCCTTTTGTCAGCGGCCGAGACATAGGGGCCCATTATGCCCAGCTTTATCAGTTCTCTTAAAGAAGACCCTAGCTATCATTTGGGGAAACACTTTTTATATTATTTCATGCACACTTACAGTTAACCCCCACCTAGTTAACATAAGAGTCCTTAATTTCAGCATGACTTACACACTTTCGCCTATTATATAGGTTACCTATTTGTTTCTTATGCTCCAAATTGAAGAATCTCAAAGCTCACTAAGTTAGTTTTTATCTATTATTAATAGGATTGTTCGAGCCTGACAGATGAAAGTTATTAATGGCTGCTATAGTTTTAAGCTACTCTCCACAGTTTCCTTGTTTATTAGGGCCACGAAATGTATGGTTAGTGTATATATTATAGAAAAACTGGAGGACCGCCAAGGATTCCAGTAAAACATAGCTTTTATTCCACACAAATCAACATTAAAACAAGTGAATAATGCAGGGGGACAATCAAAGAAAAGAGGGGTGTGTAAGCAACCGGCTTATGTGTTTCGGCCGTACTTGGCTTAATCATAGCCTTATGGTTACAGAACATCTGTGAGTCCTTTTAAAAGGATAAAACAAATTCTTATTGGCTAAAACAGAATACACACCTCTTTGACTAAAGCACTAGTGCACAAAAATGGCAAAAAACATGCAAGACCAAGTACATTTATATATACATCAGAGTAGACATATTGTATAAACACAAATAAAAAGAGAGAAGAGTTCAACCTGGGAACGAACAATAGCATAATAGCTTGTTCTATGGCTAGTTACCACCCAAGAAGCCTCTTTTTGCTCAACATGTGCCTTTCACAGAGAAGAATTTTCCTGAAGCATATCAGTCTGATCCTGACTTCACAGTACCGTCCAGCCCCGAAATACCAGGCAATCCCTCTCTGAACAAGAGAAACAGCAATACCCCAGACGTATGTTTCGGCCTATTGTGGGCCTCGTCAGAGAGGTGCAGCCATATCCCTCTAGGCAAAATGAGCAACAGGTCCACGTCTGGATTCCCGCATCACACTTAAATGTCATAATTTGCATAAATAAAAAGAGAGAAGCACTCAACCTGGGAACGAACAATAGCATAATAGCTTGTTCTATGGCTAGTTACCACCCAAGAAGCAGCCTCTTTTTGCTCAATATGTGCCTTTCACAGAGAAGAACTCTCCTGTAGCATATAAGTCTGATCCTGTGAGGTGCAGCCATATCCCTCTAGGCACACTGAGCAACGGGTCCACGTCTGGATTCCCGCATCACACTTAGAGAAACTTCCTTGAGTGTCATAATTTGCATAAATAAAAAGAGAGAAGCGCTCAACCTGGGTACGAACAATAGCATAATAGCTTGTTCTATGGCTAGTTACCACCCAAGAAGCAGCCTCTTTTTGCTCAACATGTGCCTTTCACAGAGAAGAATTTTTCTGAAGCATATAAGTCTGATCCTGATTTCACAGTACAGTCCAGCCCCGAAATACCAGGCAATCCCTCTCTGAACGAGAGAAACAGCAAAACCACAGATGTACGTTTCGGCCTATTGTGGGCCTCGTCAGTGAGCTGCAGCCATATCCCTCTAGGCACACTGAACAACGAGTCCATGTCTGGATTCCCGCATCACACTTAGGGAGACTTCCCCGAGTGTCATAATTTGCATAAATAAAAAGAGAGAAGCGATATTGTTCGTTCCCAGGTTGAGCGCTTCTCTCTTTTTATTTATGCAAATATTGACACTTAGGGAAGTCTCCCTAAGTGATATGCGGGAATCCAGACGTGGACCCATTGCTCAGTGTGCCTAGAGGGATATGGCTGCACCTCACTGACGAGGCCCACAATAGGCCGAAACGTACGCCTGGGGTATTGCCGTTTCTCTCGTTCAGAGAGGGATTGCCTGGTATTTCGGGGCTGGACTGCACTGTTAAGTCAGGATCAGACTGATATGCTACAGGAAAGTTCTTCTCTGTGAAAGGCACATATTGAGCAAAAAGAGGCTGCTTCTAGGGTGGTAACTAGCAATAGAACAAGCTATTATGCTATTGTTCGTTCCCAGGTTGAGCGCTTCTCTCGTTTTATTTATGCAAATTATGACACTTAGATAAGTCTCCCTAAGTGTGATGCGGGAATCCAGACGTGGACCCGTTGCTCGGTGTGCCTAGAGGGATATGGCTGCACCTCACTGACGAGGCCCACGATAGGCCGAAACGTACGTCTGGGGTTTTGCCGTTTCTCTCTTTCAGAGAGGGATTGCCTGGTATTTCGGAGCTGGACTGCACTGTTAAGTCTGGATCAGACTGATATGCTACAGGAAAGTTCTCTATGAAAGGCACATATTGGGCAAAAATAGGCTGCTGATAGGGTGGTAAATTGCCATAGAACAAGCTATTATGCTATTATTCATTCCCAGGTTGAGCGCTTCTCTCTTTTTATTTATGTTTTTACAATATGTTCCCAGGTTTATTGTATAAACAGTTTAGAGAGTGAAAAATAAACCTTGATTATCAAAAAGATTGTCACTAAAATAATGATAACAATAGCATGTATCTGAATTCACAAAACAGAAGAGTGGTCTATAAACACAGAGAGTATAGTTACAGTCAATATAAATAATATTATACAGTCCTCACTATACAAATTATTTGATATATATACTTAAGGCAACATTGGACAATTACTCCCAGTAGTTAATAAGGTCATAATCCGAATTAAGACCTTGGGGAAAATGAGTGTTCAACTTGAACACCCAAAACATCTCTCGTTTATTGAGTAATTTATGTCTATTACCTCCTGTTTTGGGAACATTGACTTTTTCAATAACGCACCATCTAAAAGTGCTTAGATCTTTATGGTGATTATTTACACAATGCTGTACAATGTGAGTTGTTAACTTGCCCACATTTATTGTAAAACAATGTTCCCTAATTCTAGAGGATATATTCCTAGTAGTGAGGCCTATATATTGCAGGTGACAACATTTACATATGATGAGATAAATTACATAAGTGCTAGGGCAATTATGGCAACCATATATTTGAAATACCTCACCAGTGGTCATGGAGGTAAAGGAATCATAAATATGCGCATAATCACAAGGCTTACATTTTCTATGGCCACATCTGAACATGCCATTGTTTAAAAGCCAGGAACTACGGGTGGGTTCAGTTATGGTCAGTTTAGTAGGGGACATATCGTTTTCAATAGTCCTACACTTGCGGTAAGAACATCTTAGGCCAGATTAACAGTATTCTGTAATTTGTCATCAGCTGATAACATAGAGAAATGATTTTTCAAAATTTTGCAAATTTCTTCATACTGGGCACTATACTCAGTTACAAAAGTAACCCCTTTGTGTAGATCATTTTTCTTTCCTGATTGTCTGCCAATAAAGAATTTCTATCCAGTTTATCAACTTCCCATCTAGCTACTGTATGTTAATAACAATAATAATAATAGCTTTAAGTCTTTCACTTAGTTCCTCTGCCTCTTGTACATAATCATCACAAACAGAGCAGTTCCGCCTGGGTCTGACAAACTGGTCTTTGGCTACAGCATAAGGGACATGAGGGAGATGGCAGCTGGTAGCGTTGAGTAAGGTATTACCAGTAATAGGCTTGCGGTAAACCCTAGAATGTATATGTCCATCCATAGTGGCTGTCAATGTAATATCCAAAAAGTTTATACATTCTTTCTGAAATTCAAAGTTAAACCTCAAGCCTATTTCATTGTCATTAAAGTAATGTATCAATTTCAAAACCTCATCAGATGTACCATCCCACACCATCAGGAGGTCATTAATGTAACGCTGATATATAAGGACATTGGACCTGTAGGGATTAGTATCTCCAAAGATGTAGGACCGCTCCCACCAACCTAAAAAAAGGTTGGCCTAGGAGGGGGCAAACTTAGCCCCCATAGCAGTCCCACATCTCTGGAGATAAAAATTGCCCTCAAAGGTAAAAAAAGAGTCAATAGGAAATGAGTTACCTTGACCACAAATTTCTGAAAAGAATCACCATAGTTAGTATGATGTTTCAAAAAGTATACAATGGCTTTCAGACCTGCCTATTGAGGTATAGATGTGTATAAGGCCACAACATAAACTGTTAACCAGCTTGATGTAGTCCAAGAAATAGTGTTTTTTTAAATATTTTTTAAAACGTTTAGTATGCGAGTGTAACTAGCCAGAGAGGTAACAAGTGGTTTTAAAATGCTGTCTAACCAGCGGGAAAGATTTTCCAGAATGGACTTGATGCCACTAAAAATCGGACGTCCAACAACATTACATAACGATTTATGAACCTTAGGTAGATGATGGATCAAGGGGGTACGTGGAGACTCAATGATCAGAAATTGCACAGTTTCTAAATCCAAAAATCCACCCTCGAGTCCATCATCTACCAGGCTCTTCAATTCATTCTGAAATCTGTTGGTTGGATCACAAGTGAGGACTGTGTAGTTGATGGGATTATCAAGCCGTTGATGGGCTTCTTTGACATAATCAGCCCTATTCATCACTACAACTGATACTCCCTTGTCCGCAGATTTAATTACAATCTGTGTGTTAGACTGTAGCTCTAAAAGAGCCTCCCTTTCCTTAGATGTAAGGTTGAAATGTATATTGTCTTGTTTATATTTCAAACTCTTCAGATCTTTTTCCACCCTTTTAAAAAAGGTCTGAATTATAGGGCCCCTATTGTGTACAGTGTAAAAATCCGATTTATTCTTAAATTTAGGTTTTTTTTAACAAGTCTGAACCTGAGACTGACTTTCATGGGCCAGGGACTCAAGTGACATAAGCTCACATTGTTCTGAAAAATTAAAATCAAAACTCATAGAGTCAACAGTTAAACTCTCAGGATTGTCAGCATTACCCAATGAGTCCGAAGACCCTGAAAAATGTTTTTGCAAAGTAATACCTCTTATTAGCCTATTGACGTCAATAACCGTCTGAAATAGGTTAAAATTAAGAGTAGGTGCAAAGATAAGCCCCAATCCTAAAACCTTGTACTGTGTAGGAGTTAATGTCACGTCTGAAAGGTTAATCATTGTACTTGGTCTGACCCCTGTTCTCCCTCAGTGGATATTTGCTGAGGTTGTGTACCCCCTCCCTTGGGAGGGTTGCTGACCTGGGGAGAAACCTGATCGATTACAGTTTTATCTGGTACCATAGTATGCCCAGTGTTAGGAATAACATCAGTTGATGTCACTACATATTTAGAGTAGATTGTAATACTATATCAAATTTTGCAAAGTCTGTTTTAATGCTTCTATCATTAAGTATAATCTGCATTTCATCAATTTCACATCTAATATCAATAAGTAAGTTGTTTTTTTTTTGCTTTTTTTAAAAACAAGCTTTATTAATGACAAGAGTTACATCACAACTCACAGTTCAACATAATAACAGTAATAACGTATACATAGGTTTGATTATTTAGTTATGTCTTATAGGAATGTTCATAACACTGCACTCATAAGTGCATAGATGAAAGAGTTTGGCTGCTAGGTGATCCATTACACAGGGTTACAGGGTTGCTCGCTGTAATAATGAATACTTATTGCTTATCAAACATAATCTTATGACCTTTACATCAGGTAGTTAATTTCAACATTAATATAGATACTCAGCATGCTTGCTTCATACAGCTGAGGTTATCACAATACCTGATGTCATCACCCAGAGGGGTGAGAAGGTAGGGGAAGAGAGTAAGAGACAGAAGGGAGAGTAAAGAAGAAAAAAAAAAAAGGGAAGGGGCATGGGAAGGGGAAGGGAAGTTTGTTGAAATAGTTTTCAGCGGGTATGAGAGTGACCTTCGTGCTAAAACTCTCTGCCTGCCCAAGTTAATGCAAGTAAGTTGTTTTTATAAGTCAAAAGCATATTCATTAATCTCAAAGAACATTCAGTTAATATCATATTCCATGCATTAATAAACTCTTTGTTATATATTTTTAGACCTCTTGGTATTATTTGTATCTGCAAATACCGCTCTACAGTCCATACATCCCACTGTAATCTCGCCTCTTTAATGAGTAACTCTTCCATGGAGTCAAAGAGAGCACTCCGTGTAAAGTCTCTTTTATCCACCGAGAAAATGCGTTCCAGTTCTTGAGATTGGCTTCTAGTTGAAGCTGCCATTGATGAAAAGTACTTCTGATTGTCACCCCCATCCATGTTAAACTGCATAGTCCTGTATAGGGCCTAGATAACGGCACCACCCTATAATATATTATATTCATACCAATAGTTTACCTAATTGTAAAAACAATGTTATGTTTCTATTATTCTTAAGCGGAGTAATATGTAAAAGTTATTTTAGGGTCCAAGAGCGGCCCTATATTCTCAAATACCCTCCGGCTATTATCATTCTTGTTAGTATTGAGAGTCCAAGAGTGGCTCTAGCTTTTTAGAGGAGGTGCAAGATCTTTTGAAGTTCAAAAAAAAAAAAGGAGGTCTTAAGGCTAAAGATCTTCGATGATTATATAACTCTATTATTTTTTTATTTCTTTTTTTAAATTCAACTGACAGTAGATGTGATTTTGCAAACTTTTTCAAAGTATTACAGAATGATATCCGTGACACTTAATCAGTATAGGTGAACATCCAACGTAAATGTTGAGCATTTCAAAAGAATGGATCACAATTTACCTCATCTACATAAATACAGTTAAACAGTATAATTAATTTCGTTCAACAGGTCAATGTGGGGAGGTCAATACAACATTTAAAAATGTTACAGTTAAGTTATTAGTGTTTGTGGTTACTGCCTCATATTATAGCTGCTTTTGTTCCCATATGTATAAGATGTCTGCAATAAAATCTTGCTTACCTAAGAAGGTGTAGTGTATTTTTTATAGGGATAAGATATGATCTATTTCTTTCAGCCACATGGGGACAGTAGTAATCATGCATCTAAATAGCTGCCTATGGTAAATACATGATATGGGGGTGGGTGTCATGTAGAAGAACCATACTGGGCGATAGTGTGAGGTCAAGCCCTAGTGTAAAGTTAATACATTTGTTGATGTCTTTCCAGTATGTTTGCAAGGAGGGGCATGACCACCAGATATGAGAGAGAGTTCCCGTACTGCCACAATGCCTCCAGCATAGTGAAGAGAAATTTGGAAAAATACTATGCATTGTGGGGTTAGATACCATCTAGACAGAAGCTTATAGTTAATTTCCGCGAATACTAGTGAAGGGGATGATTTTTTGGCTTCCACGAAAATATGGCTCCATTGGGTTTTAGTTAAGACTAGATTTAGTTCTTTTTCCCATTTAGATATGTATGAGGGTTGTTTAGTAGGGTATGAACCTCTAAGTAGCCTGTATATAGTGGAAATATGGGATCTCGTCATTGATACCGTTATGCAGAGTGTTTCGAAGGGATAAAGAGGTCTAAAGAGGTCGGCAGTGTGGGAGATATTAAGTAAGGCATGTCTTAGTTGCAGGTAAAGGGAACCAGAGATGAAAGGGGGGACCAAGCAACTGAGAGAGTTCTTGTTGTGTGCAGATCTGGCCTTTATTATGCACTAAGTGCGCTGGAACGTTGGAGGGAGAATTAGCGACAAACGGGGTTTGCAAGGAGTGTGGGTGAAGCAGTAGAGGGTTGTTGAGAAGAGGAGTTAGAGGAGAGGGTATGGATGATATTAGAGTATCTGAAATTAGGGTTTTATCCCATACTTTTAAAGTAGTGGCTATGTAATAATTTTAGTGGGTTTCAGGTGGTTTGTGTTTGGGCAGAGTCCAGCACAAGTCTCCAAGGTAATATCCCCCAATTAAGGAGGATTGTACTTGAACCCATGGTTTCTCGTGGTGAGAGTTTTTCCACACCACTATCCACGCTAAGTGGGCTGCCTTGTAGTATGCAGTTAGATTTGGGGCACCTAGGCCACCATGCTCTCTGTCTAAGTATAGCGTGTTCTTGGTCACTCTGGTGCGCCTCTGAGGTAATTATTAATTACAGTAAGTTTGTTGTCAGATTGTGAGGTCGGGAGATTATATAGGGAGGAATAGTAATTTGCAAATGTATTGGCTATCTCCGTGTTTTTAGAGAATGAAGATCCAGAGGGAATTGCGATTTTTGAGGTAAAGGATTTATATCTCTTCTTTTTGAGAGATCTAGCTAGTAGCCAGACGGTTTTATTGCTCTCTATATAGAATTTGGATTTAGAGGTGAGTGCACAAAGATGTGCATTTTTTATTAGGTGTTGATAAAGGGCTTCTCTGTCCAATTGTGATTGTAAAAGGAGCTGTGGAGAGAGGGGGCTCAATTTTAAAGCTTTTTCACTATTTTGGAAATTTGTCACTAAGGATAGGTGTTGAGCCACCCTTTATTTGTGTATTCTGTGTGTGTGAGTTAATATTACTCCTTTTATGTAACACGTATACGAGTCAAGCACCAAACTTAAAGAGAATAGAAGGGTTAGAGGACGAGGTGCAAGGTAGGAGGGGAACAGAAGGAGGGGGAGATAGGGAAGAAAAGGAACCTGGCGGGGATTAATCCGACAGGGGAAATGGATGAGTACTGTATAAGAAAGAAGATAAAACAGAAGGGGAAAGTACAGCTCAACGGAGCCCCCCCCCCGCCCCCCCCCCCAACAGGCATAGTTACATAAACAATAGTTGACTTTTAAACATTTGAATATTCGAATTCTATAAAGGGGGAATTGAACAGTGTCATCTGAAACACAATATAACATAATAAAACAATCATGGCTTTTGCAACTCAGAGAAGGGTCAATAAAATTTTCACGCATCTATGGTTAGTAAGACGCAGCAATTATTTGCCATAGTTGCTAACCAGGCCATGAATAAATCTCAGTCTGTGAACAAGTAGAAAACTAGAAAAAAAACAACCCAAACTGGGTTACGCCAATTCAGTAATGACTTAATTGACAGTGTGCGGTAGTGTACGACCTAAAGGGAAAAAGCCAGGTATGTTAGGGTTAAGCAGACAATAGATGTTCATTAATTGCATATTTATCATAATAACCATGAGGGTAAAGAGTCCCAAAGTCAATTGGCTGCTTGAAGCAGGAGTCTCTTGATATGACAGTCAATTTCAATACAAACAGTACAATTTGCAGGAGTGGGGTCTCCTGTCTACCATACTCACATAGTCCTGGGGGTACAGGTTACTGTATAGAAATCAGGAGGTGTCCAGTGGGTGAACTGAGTCAGGATTTTGTCTCTTTTTAGCTTGCTTGCTGGCAATCTCAGACCACAATCTACCCTACGGTTTTGCAGATATTGGTGGAGCCTTAGGCAAGGAGGATTCAGGTATTTCTGGAAGTGGGAGTACAAGCTGCTTGCAAAACTCAGGTATGGCAGCAGGGTTGACGCATTCAAGATGTCTGCCATCTTTTATTACTTACAGGGAAACCGGAATACCCCATCTATAAGGAATTTTCAATGAACGTAGATGTTTAGTAAATAAAGCAAACTCTCTTCTTCTGAGTAGCAAAGTTTGTGTTGAAAGGTCCTGATATATTTGGATTTTAGCACCCATGAAAGAGAAGGATGACTAAGTTCTGAGAAAACAACAATATGAGGGAAACACTTCTAAGACTCAATATAAGCTACACCTAAAAATTACAACCTTCCTCAAGATGTAAATAATAATAATAATAATGAAAACAGACAATAAGGTGAGCGCTAACTTAATAGCAAATTGAGAAAATAAAATATGTGATAATGTATGAAAATAATTTGGATACCTAATATAAAAGGTGATCACTAAATGAGAGTATAAAATGTAATAATTCATGATAACTGTTATACTATATAAAGGACTAAAGGAGACCTAAAGCTCTGTTTAAAAATGTAAACACTTTAATATGCAGGTGAGTAAATTCATATAAACATTAAAAACACTGAACCTTGCAAGGTATTAGCTAACAACTAAAATGGCATTGAGTGAGATGCAATATGTCAAGAACAATATTTTAAGAACATTATGTGCAAACAATTAAAATAATAATATCTAAAAAATCTATAAAATTAGAAGTGCATTTCTTGATAAGGGTACAATGCAAATCTAAAATAATTCTCTCTTAGAACGGTGGTTAAATAACCGTAAACAGTACCTTAATAGACCAGAAGCCCAAACAATCCTTTTGCGAGGATGAGCAGTTATATCTTTCAACAACTGCTAATGAAAGAAAAAGGCTAAAAAAGTGTTGATTTTGATGATTTTGCAGGTTAGGATGAGCAGTTATATCTTTCAACAATCGCTAATGAAAGAAAAAGGCTAAAAAAGTGTTGATTTTTATGATTTTGCAGGTTAGGATGAGCAGTTATAACTTCCAACAACCGCTAATGAAAGAACAAGGGTAAAAAAGTGTTGATTTTGCAGGTTAGGATGAGCAGTTATATATTTCAACAATCGCTAATGAAAGACCAAGGCTAAAAAAGTGTTGATTTTGATGATTTTGCAGGTTAGGTGGAGAACATAGATCATGTAATTCACTCCAGAGTGTGTCATAGGAGGAAAGAGTGACAGCTGAGTCTGTGTGTGTTTTGATATTCCAGAAAGACAGCGTTTGGTTGATAGTTTTCCACAGGTGATGAAGCAATGCAGAGGCTGTAGTGACTTCTTACAGACAACGTCTGTGTAAAACAATGGATTTCCTGACAGACAGTGTCTGTTCTAAGTTCAAGTAAACTGCGAAATTAAATTGCGAGATCCTGCCAATCACTAAGTTAAAAGTGATTTGCGCCGAGGACTCCTAAATGCAGTGTTATTTAAAAGTTCCAAACAAATGTCAAAGTAACAGTGAACTCTCAAGAACAGAAACTGTCTGTCAGGAAATCCATTGTTTTACACAGACGTTGTCTGTAAGAAGTCACTACAGCCTCTGCATTGCTTCATCACCTGTGGGAAACTATCAACCAAACGCTGTCTTTCTGGAATATCAAAACACACACAGACGCTGTCTGTTGAAATTGCAGCACTCAATTACAGACGCTGTCTGTTGAAGCTATTTCTTATAGTAACCCACCAATCCCAAGATTTGGATTGTGAGCTGACTCAGCTGTCACTCTTTCCTCCTATGACACACTCTGGAGTGAATTACATGATCTACATTCTCCACCTAACCTGCAAAATCATCAAAATCAACACTTTTTTGGCCTTGTTCCTTCATTAGCGATTGTTGAAAGATATAACTGCTCATCCTAACCTGCAAAATCATCAAAATCAATACTTTTTTACCCTTGTTCTTTCATTAACGGTTGTTGAAAGATATAACTGCTCATCCTAACCTGCAAAATCATCAAAATCAACACTTTTTTAGCCTTTTTCTTTCATTAGCGATTGTTGAAAGATATAACTGCTCATCCTAACCTGCAAAATCATCAAAATCAACACTTTTTTAGTCTTTTTCTTTCATTAGCAATTGTTAAAAGATATAACTGCTCATCCTAACCTGCAAAATCATCAAAAGCAACACTTTTTTATCCTTGTTCTTTCATTAGCAGTTGTTGAAAGATATAACTGCTTATCCTCGCAAAATAATTGTTTGGGCTCCTGGTCTATTAAGGTACTGTTTACGGTTATTTAACCACCGTTCTAAGAGACAATTATTTTAGACTTGCATTGTACTTTTATCAAGAAATGCACTTCTAATTGTATAGATTTTTTAGATATTGTTGTTATTTTAATTGTTTGCACATAATGTTCTTAAAATATTGTTCTTGACATATTGCATCTCACTCAATGCCATTTTAGTTGTTAGCTAATACCTTGCAAGGTTTAGTGTTTTTAATGTTTATATGAATTTACTCACCTGCATATTAAGGTGTTTACAGTTTTAAACAGAGCTTTAGGTCTCTTTTAGTCCTTTATATAGTATAACCCTTATCATAAATTATTACATTTTTATACTATCTCATTTAGTGATGTCTAAGCTCTGGCAAGCGGAAATATTTTTTCTCTATCTCGATAGCTCTGGAACCAGATGATGATGTCCCTTGGGTGCTGGTTTTCCTTGGGCCTAGGGCGCAAGGCCCGGTGGACTATTTCAAGTGGTATCTCCTCAACCACCCTTTGGTTGACTCTGGCCAAGGACTGGAACAGGTTTTGCAGATGGTCATGTATATCTTCTCTGCCCACAGATTCGGGCACTCCACGGAATCGTAGGTTATTCCTTCTTGTTCTGTTTTCTATGTCGTCCAGCTTATTCTCTAACTCTGCGATCTTGGTGTGCTGTGTGTCAATAGAAAGGGTTATGCCAGACATTTCTTTATTTAATTCTTCTCTGTCCTCTTCTAGGATTTCCACTCGGCGGCCTAGATCGCTGATCTCTTTTTTCAAGTCTGCACAATCAGATTTAATACAAGACTTTACTTGATTTATGAGAGCTTCCATTGCCTTCAGAGTTACAGGTTCGTCAGCAGTTGGCACGTGTAAATTAGGTAAGGATGCAGGCATCAGGGAGGTGTCTGGGTTGTCAGACATAGTTTCATCATCGCTACCACCTTGAGATACCTTTGGTTTCTTCATTCGTTCAGAGCTCTTAAAAAAAGTAGTAACTGTGGAAGCATTAGCATTCGACTTTAAGCCCTTTTCTTGTTTAGTGTTTCTTCTTAACGCCATTCTAAGGTCTGCAAGGTAGACACCTCAGCTGGTGTGACTGTAAAAGGTATGGTTTTCTGCGTTAGAGGACTCACGAGGGGAAGTTTGAATTGCTTATGGGGGCCTGGGTAATAGGCGGCATCAGAACATGCAACAAAACCCGTTGCTTAAAAACTGCAGGGTAACGAAAAACTGCTGCCTTTTGTGCCCTTTCACCTTCCGATGTCCCCTTTTAGGTTAGAAAGATAGAGCAGAGCCCCTGTATGAGCAACAAATGGCTATATGATAGGTTTGGGGAGCTGCCAATATATTATGCGTCCCAGCCAGGTTTTCACTGCACTGTAAACTTTAACTGATTGTGAAGCTGCATCACTGAGAGCATTTATTAGTTGGGGGTATTGTGTGTTCGGACTACATGATAACATAGCTCAGAGTCAAAGCTATGTAATATTTTGTTGAGTAGGAACATTATAATGGTTGATTTTAAGCACTGTTTGTGTAGCAATGTTCAGTGCAGGCTTACCCCCAAAATGGCGCCTCTGAGACGTAGTTGCGTTGCGCATCAAACCCTGCCAAGTCGGGCTGTTTCTGGGCTGAGTCCTTGAGGGGTGTGAGGAGCCTGTATACTGCGCTCCGGGTGGATCCTGTGTTCTCTAAGGCCCTCTGATGAGAGGCTGACTACCTTTGCGGCGCGAGGTCTTTAAATTTACCAGCGCCGTATGTACGGCCTACACCGTGAGTCACATTGGGGCCAAGCAGTGTCGATCAGCGCACTGGTGGAGTGTCTGTGAGGTCAGGTAGCACTCCTGGATGTTCTTCCCCCAAAGTCAGTGTGTCTAAGGCTCAATCTACATGCCTGGGAGAGGGCCCTGCCACTGCCGGATCCGGAGCTCTCGTGTGGTGTGGCCATTCCATACGCCCGCATGCTCCGCCCCCATAACTCTATTATTTTTATGTTAGAAATTGTCTTACACAATATGTATTTAGCAATCACTGTGGTGTATCTTTTCTATTATTTAACCACTAAATGTTTATTTAACCTTACTATCTATATCTCTCGTACTGATCTACCTACTGTGAGCTGTTGTAATTTCCCTGAGATATGATACGTTTGTGTATTGATCTTAATCAGTTGATTTGTTATTGCCTAAACCTCAATAAAATAATATTTAAAAAAGAGAGAAAGTAAGAAAGAAATACAATTTAAAAATGAAAAAAAAAAATGTTGAAGGGATATAAAACCCAATTTTTTTCTTTTGTGAGTCTGACGGAGCATACAATTTTAATTTTTTTTTTTAAATTTACTGATTTTACATATTTTATCAAATGTAATCAGTTCTTTTGGTATCCTTTGTCGAAAAGTATAACTAGATAGGCTCAGGAGCTGGGAACTAGCTGCTCATTGTTAGCTCCACATGTATGCCTCGCGATTGGCTTAATGATGTGTTCAGCTAGTTCCAATGAGTGGTGCATTGCTGCTCCTTCAAGAAAGGATAGAGAGAGAATGAAGCAAAATAGAGGATTAAAGTAAATTGAAAAGTTGTTTACAAATGTACGCGCTATCTGAATCATTAAAGAAAAAATTTTGGGTTTCATGTCTCTTTGACCACTAACTGTAGGAACCCTCATTTTCCTGGCTAACTGCTCATCTCACCATCAGGTGCTAACAATGTATAAACAAATGAAAAAAATAAAAACCCAAACAGCTTTGTATGTTGGTCCATAATCAGATTATTTCAAGCCAATAATGTGAATCTGAGACATAGAAAGGAGTATTTAAAGTCCTTTTTCATAAGCCAGAGTCTGTGTTAATCATGTCACACACACTTTTATTTTTTTGACCACTTACGTACTTGTCTTGCTTACGATTTTCAATTAACCATACATAATTCCATGCAATATACTCCGTAATCCAAAAATTGTGGGTTGGGCAGTCATGTAATATAAACAAATCACTCCATACGAACAAACACGGTAGTGATGGCAATGGATTGCAGTACAGATCCATAGGTTTGTGACTGCAGCTACAGTTCATTAACTCAGTTCATCAATGATATGCTTAACAGGTAAAATGTATGCTTAAAGGGACCGTCTACTCCAGAATTGTTATTGTTTAAAAAGATAATCCCTTTATTACTCATTAACCAACACTATTATATTAATATACTTTTACCTCTGTGATTACCATGCATCTAAGCCTCTGCAGACTCCCCTGTTAGCTCAGTTCTTTTGACATACTTGCATTTTAGCCAATCAGTGCTGACTAGCGCTGTCTAGCTGTGAAAAACTGTCAAAATGCGCTGAGATAAGAGGTGTCCTTCAAGGGCTTAGAAATTAGCATATGAGCCTACTTAGGTTTAGTTTTCAACAAAGAATATGAAGAGAATAAAGCTAATTTTATGATAAAAGTAAATTGGAAAGTTGTTTAAAATGGTATGCCCTATCTGAATCATGAAATTTTAATTTTGACTAGATTGTCGCTTTAAGCTGCATTGATCTCTACTAAATTGCACAAGAAAGTCATAACTGAGAAATGAGGATTGTGATTGATATTGATGTTTATAGGAAATACATTCCGGGTAACTTTGGGCAAAGTGAGATTAAGTTCACAAAAGCCTCAATAACCATAAATACATAGCTGTATTATGTTACAGATGATGGTACATTGGTTTCAAATTATAAATATATTTGGTAATTATGTTCCTTCATACCTCTGGGGTGTACAGTATCCAATAGGAATATCTACTTGGTTTCCCATCTAAGTAATTTTTCGCTACTAAACTCTCCAGACCCCAACACCTCAATTCATTCTCATTACCCTTATGGCAGTGTAGACAATGGTTTCCTTCTTAGCTGATGAGAGTCCATAGCTTTATAACATGGGATATATTCCAGTCTATCAGGAGGAGGTCAAGAACCCTCACAGAGCTTTAGTACCTCTCACTTCCTATCTCCAGTTTTGTTCTTGACCTCCAAGGAGAGTGCTTGAAGATTTCAGAAATGCTCTACTATCAAGAGTTTATTTTTTCCCCATATGTTTTGTGGACTCAGACCTGACTTGGGACCCAGTACCCCTATCCAACTTCACTCCAAGAAGATTTAAGAAGAGACTGAGTGAAGCAGGGGTAAGGATTACCTCTAAAAAACCAAATACAGGGTGCGCTAATGAAAGCTGCTAATCAAGAGGATTAAGTAGAACTAATAATTGCAGAATATGTGAAAAACAAGTGGATAAGATAATATCATAAAATATATTTTAATACATTAAAATAAACCCTAATACAAATGAACTAACAATGAAAATCTTTAGAAATGTACTCTAAATGAAAAGTAACAAAAGGTATGAAAATATAAAATAAAATGAAATAAAATTAAATATAAAACCACCGGTGGAAAAAATCAGGAAGAAAAAATGGAAAAATGAAAAAAATGGAAGTCCGTTAGAGGCTTAAAAATATATCCAAATAAACACAGTTCATAGGTTAAAATTGCAAATGAAAAAATATATAAGTAGTGGAAGTCAAATGAGAGCACGGAAAGCAGCTAAGTCAGTCTGTGTGGCTGTATCAATGTGATTTTGCATCAATGTAACATTCGGGTAGAAAGTTCCGTCGATGGCTACAAAGACGATCTGCATTCAAATGAAAAAGTCAGTGACATAAATGGTTCATCTTACAAGTTGGACTCACCCAGAATACGAAGCTATTTTCTATTTGCTTCTCCGTGTGTTAGAGTAGTAGGTCCGAAGTAAACACGTTAGACCCTTGGTGGTTGAGAAATTACCTTTCAGGTGAGTAGTATCGCTCCAGCGTGTACTGTGGTTTGCCGGATTGTGCAGCGTGTGCGGGGTCACGTGATATTTTGTTCCAATTAGATGCACGGATTACCGGGTGGTCTGTGATTCAGCGTGTAAGTGATGTCTGCAGATTCTGATCGTCACAGCTAGCCAAACTTGTTGATGAGATGGAGAACAATGTTACATAGCAGTTAGGATTGTTTACGAAGAGTTCCAAAGTGGAAAACAACAGAGCGCTCTGTGTGTTATATAAAACTTGGTAGTAAAACAATCTCGATGTTGCGGATCAACGCGTTTCAGCTGATGTAGCCTTTTTCAATCTTGAAAAAGGCTACATCAGCTGAAACGCGTTGATCCGCAACATCGAGATTGTTTTACTACCAAGTTTTATATAACACACAGAGCGCTCTGTTGTTTTCCACTTTGGAACTCTTCGTAAACAATCCTAACTGCTATGTAACATTGTTCTCCATCTCATCAACAAGTTTGGCTAGCTGTGACGATCAGAATCTGCAGACATCACTTACACGCTGAATCACAGACCACCCGGTAATCCGTGCATCTAATTGGAACAAAATATCACGTGACCCCGCACACGCTGCACAATCCGGCAAACCACAGTACACGCTGGAGCGATACTACTCACCTGAAAGGTAATTTCTCAACCACCAAGGGTCTAACGTGTTTACTTCGGACCTACTACTCTAACACACAGAGAAGCAAATAGAAAATAGCTTCGTATTCTGGGTGAGTCCAACTTGTAAGATGAACCATTTATGTCACTGACTTTTTCATTTGAATGCAGATCGTCTTTGTAGCCATCGACGGAACTTTCTACCCGAATGTTACATTGATGCAAAATCACATTGATACAGCCACACAGACTGACTTAGCTGCTTTCCGTGCTCTCATTTGACTTCCACTACTTATATATTTTTTCATTTGCAATTTTAACCTATGAACTGTGTTTATTTGGATATATTTTTAAGCCTCTAACGGACTTCCATTTTTTTCATTTTTCCATTTTTTCTTCCTGATTTTTTCCACCGGTGGTTTTATATTTAATTTTATTTTATTTTATTTTATATTTTCATACCTTTTGTTACTTTTCATTTAGAGTACATTTCTAAAGATTTTCATTGTTAGTTCATTTGTATTAGGGTTTATTTTAATGTATTAAAATATATTTTATGATATTATCTTATCCACTTGTTTTTCACATATTCTGCAATTATTAGTTCTACTTAATCCTCTTGATTAGCAGCTTTCATTAGCGCACCCTGTATTTGGTTTTTTATATTTTTTTTTTTTATATTTATTGTTTAGAGGTCTTCTGGAACTTACCTCTTTTTTCAGGGTAGCCATTCTTGTGCTAATTCACAGACCTCCTTTTTTCCTTGTAAGGATTACCTCTGTTATGTGCTTTCCATTACCCTAGTGGGTAATCTAACAGCCATAACTGCCCTCAGGTGTCGCAGTGACCCATCCCTCCACAGTATCCTCTGTAGTGTATTTAATTGCACTGGATGGGCTCTGGATCAGCAAACTGTGAGGGAGAAAGCCCTCAGCATGCTGGTAACCCATATAGAAGAAAAATATATTTGAAATATATTTTAAAAAATATATTTTTGGCATATTATTTCGTTATATTTTGAAATATATTTTAAATATTACAATTTTGGCCACATTCAATATATTTAAAATATATATTTCAATATATTTTTGAATGTATTATTGAACATATGTTTAGAATGCCATAAATATATTTCAAAGTGTATTTCGGAATGTATTCTGAAATATGCTAATATGCTTTGACTGTATTCTGCAATATATGTTAACTGTACTTCAAAATGCATTAAGGAAAAATATTGCCGCAGCCATAAATATATTTAAAAGTGTATTTCTGAATGTATTACGAAATATGCTGTGACTGTATTCTGGAATAAATGTTAAATGTACTTCAGAGTGCATTAAGAAATATATGGCAGATAAATCAAAAAAATAATGTCTATGATATTCTGAAATGCACTTCCAATATATTTTATATATGTTGTAGGCCTATAAAATCAGCAAATATTTCTACTGATTTTCAATTAATATATTTCAGATGCATTCCAAATTTTAATCCGTTTCAGTAAAAAAAAGGTATACCCATTGAATTCCAAAACATTTGCTGGGCATGGAAAAATAAACAGAACAGTACAATATACACAACTTTTTTGTCATTAAAAATAAAAATTTTAAAACTTGTAGAAGACATAGAATAGAACTATACAATATTTTTTAAACTGTGGTAAATTACGTTTTTATTTTCGTGATTCTGTTGAGGGGGCATATTTATTAATGTGCGAGCAGACATGATATGATGTAGCCTATTATGTCCGCTGCACATCGATAAATGCATACTGTCAGCATTTATCATTGCACCAGCAGTTCTTGTGAACTGCTGGTGCAATGCCGCCCCCTGCAGATTCGCGGCCAATCGGCCACTAGCAGGGGGTGTATTCAATCGGGTTGATTTTTGTCCGCAGCCTCAGAACAGTTATGGGCATCAATTGACCCAGAGGTCTTGAATGATGTTTCCTTTAAAGGGATTTTAAACCCAATTTTTTTATTTTCTGATTCAGATAGAGCATGATTTTTTTTTATATATATATATTTTTTATTGAGGATATAACTTAAACATTTCCAAAAATAGAGTATAAAACAAATCAATGTCATACACATCAATCCACATATACATTGTTATTGCACCACAATAGGTACATCAAAGTTACAGAGTATCAAAAATAAATATAAGGATTAAAGGGCCACTAAACTCAAAATCTTTCTTTCATGATTCAAATAGAACATACAAATTTAAACAACATTACAATTTACTTCTATTATTTATTTTGCTTCATTTTTGAGATATCCTTATTTGAAGAAAAAGCAATGCACATGGGTGAGCCAATCACATGAGACTTCTATGTGCAGCAACCAATCAGCAGCTACTGAGCATATCTAGATATGCTTTTCAGCAAAGACTATCAAGAGAATAAAACAAATTAGATAATAGAAGTAAATTAGAAAGATGTTTAAAAATGCATTCTCTTTCTAAATCATAAAAGAAAAAATGTGGGTATCAGGGCCCTTTAAGGTAAACTTTATAATATGTTTTAGGTTAAATTACTCACTATATAGCTAGATGTGGCTCCAAATAGGCACTTATTGACTGTAGTATCCTCAGTTTTAATTTTATTTAGAGAAGGTACAATAAGCAAAAGTAAAGGTAACCCCTACTTGCGAGTGTCAAGACTTATGAACATGCAATCCCCTTGAAAAACTCAGGGCCTCTCTTGGACCATTAGTAATAGCATGTATTAGTAGGGGGATATAGTAGGGGGAAATGGTAGGGGACGCTTATGAACATTAAGTATACAGGCCACTTTTAAACCCTTAATGGGTATATATAATAATATGCTGATAATTATGCAAAATTTGTGTGTATCGCGTAACTATAGATATTATAAGCTTTTCGTGTAAAATAAGAGCACAAGTGACTAGCTTAGAAGTATATTCATATTAGTAGTGATATTAGTGGGCTATAACATAAAGCACAGTATCAGAAATATTGTATGTGGAAGTGGCACTATAGGTATACATTAATACTTAGGGTTGCGGCATAGGCAAGACAAACCGCACAATTAGTCCTCCTAGACTAGGAGGTACCTTATATGGGGGGGGAGGCGGTAGCATATATAGATATAACCTTTTAATAATAATATAGTATGTAAGAAATTCCTAATTGGAACATAGGAGGAAGGAAGAGAACTATCCATCTGGTAATGATGTTTTACAGGAGGGGTTTAACACACAGTAAGATTTCCTAGATCACAGCTATTAAACAAACAATGTAGAGGGAAAAACAATATTTAAAAGTGAATATATATAATTACAAAAGTGGTATGCTATGGGAGAGCCGTAGTATAACACTTTGAGCACAAATACAGTACCAGAGTATTTTTATATATATGTGGGGGGGGGGGGGGGATGATATTAGCCATAAATAAACCAGATAATGTGAGCAAAATATACATTGTGTGGAGGTAAAAGCTTGTCTCCCATAAATGTACTGGACATCTTGATTACTTGGGTGAATGAAACATTCAGATTTACTTATAGACCCCTATATATTTGGCTATAGTAACAGTAGTTCAACACAGGGATCAGTATCCATGTATATACCAAAACACATAATTAGGATTTTCATATAGGAGACATATAAGCATGACAATCCCCAACAGTCTAAGATGTAGTTACATGAGTAGAAAAATAGAAAATAGGTCTGCCACAGGGGCCCTATGCCCTGCAGCATTAGACATAGAGTTCTGACAGACAGTTGAGAACAGTATAAAATCTCCATTGTAATACCCACAGTATCTAGCAAATGTATAGCCATCTCAATCCCAATCTGTCTTTTTTTTTTCTTCTCCCATTTCCAACCATATAGTGTGTATAATAAAACAGAAGCTATCCATTAGAATTAGGAGTAGAAGTTCCCCATCCACATACACCCAATTGTTGCACACACTTAATAATATAATTTATCAAAGTAAATATAGTGTAGGAAGTGTGCCTGAGTTATACGTACTGATACTAGAATATGCACTGGATCCAAGTTTTTATTGCTGGAGTACTGGAGACCATATCAATATCAAAATTTGTCTCCCGCTTACTATAAGAAACCCTGCTGCTTTAGCCAGCGCCAACTGCGCTGTGAAGACAGTAGAATGAGGGACCTCCAGGGTCCCACCGCAGGCTTGGTAGTGTACACCAAGCTAGTAGCCAGGAATAACTTGGGTGTGCCCTTCTATTAGTCTGTGCTGACACCCTAGTTTCGGCCACCACTTTAGGGTTGGGCCTTTGCTCTCTTTTAATCCCCTGTTCACTGGACTGCTGAATAGAGTATAATTTTGTACTCTCTCTGATCAGCCAATCCAATGAACAGTTATCATCAAAGTCTCTAGCCAGATTTACTTTGATGTATGAGGGTAATGCTTTATAAAATAAATTTACAAATTCTGAGCTTTTAAATTTGGGATTGTTTTCGGCCATACTGTAAGCACCTTTTAGTGTAGAAAGGAATTCGATTGGGCTTTGGTTTGCACCACATTTCAAACCGTATACAGCTGCTTTAGCAGAGGTGGCAGTACAATACTGCCCGAACTCCCTTTTGCACTGTTGTTTTATTTCACTCCAAGTATGAATATTCATATCTTTCAGTGGAATAAAAAACTTATAATATTTACCTTCAAATACCCATGGCAGAAATTCAATTTTAGACTGCTCACTATTAACATTTAGTATAGATAAAGCATTTTCATAGGTCTCTAAGTGGTTGATTATAGAAATGGCCCCCTTTTGGAGAATACAGGTACTGCACTGTTTAAGAATTTAATTATCTTATGGGTGTCATACACGTTATTAGGTACATCTTGGGTTCTCCTAGGGACCTTATAATTAGGGCTGGAGCACCCCTTATCTGTCCTATTTTTAATACGGGGAGATCCCTTACGTGTATTATTATTATATGGGCAATCTGGGTAGCTGGCTCCGCCCTCTGACTTGCTAGAATAACTGTCCTATCCCTCTAAAGTGTAGAAATTCTCTGAATAAGACTGTTGAACACATACCTATTCTATATCTAAAGCTCACTATGTAGAAACCATTTTCCTTGGTTACGTTACACTCTCCTCCACCTGACTTGCTCAACTGGAAATATTTTACAAGCTTTTTGGATAAATCGTCTTGACATGAGTCGGACGTCGTCACCTGGATGATATATTCTTGCTTGTTCCTTGCCGAAGCACTGGCCATACTTTTAGAGGGCGTGTTAACGAGGGAAATGAAACTTTATATTTCTGCTCCACCCAAGTGAACCTGACACTTTCAACTGTTTTCTGCACCTCGAAAACGAAAAAATCTTAAAAACACATTGCTACGGCACCCTCCCTGAGGTGATCAAGTCTTGCCCCTGGAACAACCGTCCTGGATTATTTGTGCTCCTCACAGAGTGGTTTCCAGAGAGATTCCCGGAATCAATCGATCACCATGCCTGATGTGGTGAGCTGTTCTAGGATAAAAGATCCGTTGGAGACCAGCTGATAGAGTGCCCGTGATCAGTGAGCTAACCGCTGCCAAGTGTTAGCCTGCCTATTGCACCCTGAACTAGGACCATAAGTGTTAATAGTATGAATAATTGGGAATAGTATTATTAGTTTTTTAGGGGGATAGGGATGCTATACTGCCTTTTTAGTTCATTTAGCTCTTTCTGGTGCTGGGTTTCAGCCTGATGATTTTTTTCTCTTAAGAAGAAATTTTCTTCTTGGCTCTCTGCGAGTTGTTCATTCAAACTTTCTATTTTGGCTGCTAATTTTTGGTTATGCTTTAGTAAGGTGGCCATGTTCTGGGCAAGCGCATTCATTTTATCCTGGACTTGTTCCACATCTTCTTCACCTAGTCTTAAGGAATAATTTTCATCCCTCAGTTGCTCCAATTGTGAGTTCTGTCCTTCAATCTGACTGGACATTTAATCGTTCACATAGTGGAGCAGACCCCAAGTTTAAAAAATTATTTAATCGCTGTTTTTGGGGCTGGCTATGTTTTAATAACCCTTGAAATATTTCACTTTCGCCACACCACATATTATTTGAAATATTTTTGGCCTTAGTCTTAGGCATCTTAATATAAGCGTCTAATTCCCCCCTAATATTTAATCTATTTTTATTAAGGTGAGTAATGGTTTCAGTTTTAAGTGTTTCTGCCTGACTTATAAGCAATTTTGGGGAACATATTTCAATATTGGGTATAGATTCATTTGAGTCACTTCTAGTGAAAGACATTATGATTTGAGCTTAGTATTTAGTTCATTTAAAACGCTAAAACAATTTTAACACAAAATATTTTTTTTTTTTTAAATATCACTAAAAAAAATTTTTTTTAAATTATAATTTCTACTTACTATAAAATATATTATATCAATGAGATAAAGTATAATGATTTTCATTATTTCTCCAATAAAATATTGATACATCTCAGGAGTGTCCTCCAGTAATGTTGGTGTATTTATCAGTGGCAATAGCCACCAACGTGTTACGTATTGTAATTATGAATATTAATAATTAATAGCAGTATAAAATTATTGTCAGCGATATCTCCAATTAATATAGCAGAATTGTATCAATACACTTCAGTAAGATGCTAAATTTCTATAGTGTACCCCAAAATAAACACTATTGAGATATCTATCAATTTGACAACAGAATTATTATTAAAAATTAATATTTAATCTCAGTAAATAATATCCCTAAATTCTGATCAGTTAATCCTTATATACACATTGACTTTATTTATCTAGTAACTGAATATCACCTATGACCAGTTATACTAATCAATCGATCAGTAAAATATAAGAATATAAAGCCTGGCTATAGAGATATTTAGATTAATTACTATTTAATTAATATTGTCTATTATCTCGTGAATGTACACAATATTTCTATAAATTAACCTTAACTCAAAATTAATTGCTTATTAAATATCACACAGGAATTATACTAGAATAATTTATAAATAGCCAGAAAGTTTAATCAATGCAATATGTATAGCTTATTTAACAAAAGTTAAAACGGATAAGTGAAGGGGAGCTAAGTTTCAATTAGTTGAAAAATAATTACAAAGTGCTTTTAGTAGTGTTGCAGCGTGGATCCAGAAATAATTTGAGATTGCACATTGCTAAAACTGAAATTGCTCATTGCTGAAGTTCTCATCTCTGCATCTTACCACGAAGTCCATTGGACATCACAACATAAGGAGATCTGTACCTTGCAACAGATAAAAACTTGCAACTGGGACACAAAGAATTTCTCCTTCACCTGCGAACACAAGTCCATACTGATAGAGTGTATTGGGACACCACAATTTCCAGGAAATTTTTCAGGACCCTCAGCAAAGGAAACTCTCCTCTATCTGGAACCAGATACCTGCTAACAGACCGTAGTACATACTGACAAATAGTATTGAGACAACCGCAACCCACAAAAAACTTCCAAGTTTTTTTAGCTATTACTAATAGCATATCCATACGACTATCTTCAAACGGATTCCACCAAACAATTAAGTAGTATTGAGAACCACTACTTTCTAAGGTACTTTTAATAAGGTGTTACAAGGCACCTTCAAATTTTGTCTCTTTTTTGACAATCAACCGCTTATATCAGCAATCACCTTATTTTAGGTTGTTTTATACATTTTTATTATAACTTTATTTTTATCCACTGCAGTGCGATACACATATAACATATATTTTGTGCAAGTATGTATTTAACGTCTTTTTAATCTGCTTATTCAGTATTTTAAATATAAACCAAATTATATTTGATTTTATTCTAACTTGTATTCGTTACATTTTTACAATATAAATTGTCACATTTTGTACAATACCCCAGATTTCTGTCCATCATTTACATTGATCCTCACAATCTTAGGCCTAGATTTGGAGTTCGGCGGTAGCCGCCAAAACCAGCGTTAGAGGCTCCTAACGCTGGTTTTGGCTGCCCGCTGGTATTTGGAGTCAGTGATTAAAGGGTCTAACGCTCACTTTTCAGCCGCGACTTTTCCATACCGCAGATCCCCCTACGCCATTTGCGTATCCTATCTTTTCAATGGGATCTTTCTAACGCTGGTATTTAGAGTCGTTTCTGAAGTGAGCGTTAGAGCTCTAACGACAAGATTCCAGCCGCCTGAAAATAGCAGGAGTTAAGAGCTTTCTGGCTAACGCCGGTTCATAAAGCTCTTAACTACTGTACCCTAAAGTACACTAACACCCATAAACTACCTATGTACCCCTAAACCGAGGTCCCCCCACATCGCCGCCACTCGATTAAAATTTTTAACCCCTAATCTGCCGACCGCCACCTACGTTATACTTATGTACCCCTAATCTGCTGCCCCTAACCCCGCCGACCCCTGTATTAAATTTATTAACCCCTAACCTGCCCCCCACAACGTCACCGCCAGCTACTTAAAATAATTAACCCCTAATCTTCCGACCGCAAAGCGCCGCCACCTACGTTATCCCTATGTACCCCTAATCTGCTGCCCTAACATCGCCGACCCCTATATTATATTTATTAACCCCTAATCTGCCCCCCTCAACGTCGCCGACACCTGCCTACACTTATTAACCCCTAATCTGCCGAGCGGACCTGAGCGCTACTATAATAAATGTATTAACCCCTAATCCGCCTCACTAACCCTATCATAAATAGTATTAACCCCTAATCTGCCCTCCCTAACATCGCCAACACCTAACTTCAATTATTAACCCCTAATCTGCCGACCGGAGCTCACCGCTATTCTAATAAATGTATTAACCCCTAAAGCTAAGTCTAACCCTAACACTAACACCCCCCTAAGTTAAATATAATTTTTATCTAACGAAATAAATTAACTCTTATTAAATAACTTATTCCTATTTAAAGCTAAATACTTACCTGTAAAATAAATCCTAATATAGCTACAATATAAATTATAATTATATTATAGCTATTTTAGGATTAATATTTATTTTACAGGCAACTTTGTTATTATTTTAACCAGGTAAAATAGCTATTAAATAGTTAAGAACTATTTAATAGTTACCTAGTTAAAATAATAACAAATTTACCTGTAAAATAAATCCTTACCTAAGATATAATTAAACATAACACTACCCTATCAATAAAATAATTAAATAAACTACCTACAATTAACCTAACACTACACTATCAATAAATTAATTAAATACAATTCCTACAAATAAATACAATTAAATAAACTAGCTAAAGTACAAAAAATAAAAAAGAACTAAGTTACAGAAAATAAAAAAATATTTACAAACATAAGAAAAATATTACAACAATTTTAAACTAATTACACCTACTCTAAGCCCCCTAATAAAATAACAAAGCCCCCCAAAATAAAAAATTCCCTACCCTATTCTAAATTAAAAAAGTTACAAGCTCTTTTACCTTACCAGCCCTGAACAGGGCCCTTTGCGGGGCATGCCCCAAGAAGTTCAGCTCTTTTGCCTGTAAAAAAAAACATACAATACCCCCCCCCCAACATTACAACCCACCACCCACATACCCCTAATCTAACCCAAACCCCCCTTAAATAAACCTAACACTAAGCCCCTGAAGATCTTCCTACCTTGTCTTCACCATCCAGGTATCACCGATCCGTCCTGGCTCCAAGATCTTCATCCAACCCAAGCGGGGGTTGGCGATCCATAATCCGGTCCAGAAGAGGCTCCAAAGTCTTCCTCCTATCCGGCAAGAAGAGGACATCCGGACTGGCAAACATCTTCTCCAAGCGGCATCTTCGATCTTCTTCCATCCGGAGCGAAGCGGCAGGATCCTGAAGACCTCCAGCGCGGAACATACATCCGGACCGACGACTGAACGACGAATGACTGTTCCTTTAAGGGACGTCATCCAAGATGGCGTCCCTCGGATTCCGATTGGCTGATAGGATTCTATCAGCCAATCGGAATTAAGGTAGGAATTTTCTGATTGGCTGATGGAATCAGCCAATCAGAATCTAGTTCAATCCGATTGGCCGATCCAATCAGCCAATCAGATTGAGCTCGCATTCTATTGGCTGATCGGAACAGCCAATAGAATGCGAGCTCAATCTGATTGGCTGATTGGATCAGCCAATCGGATTGAACTTGATTCTGATTGGCTGATTCCATCAGCCAATCAGAAAATTCCTACCTTAATTCCGATTGGCTGATAGAATCCTATCAGCCAATCGGAATCCGAGGGACGCCATCTTGGATGACGTCCCTTAAAGGAACAGTCATTCGTCGTTCAGTCGTCGGTCCGGATGGATGTTCCGCGCTGGAGGTCTTCAGGATCCTGCCGCTTCGCTCCGGATAGAAGAAGATCGAAGATGCCGCTTGGAGAAGATGTTTGCCGGTCCGGATGTCCTCTTCTTGCCGGATAGGAGGAAGACTTTGGAGCCTCTTCTGGACCGGATTATGGATCGCCAACCCCCGCTTGGGTTGGATGAAGATCTTGGAGCCAGGACGGATCGGTGATACCTGGATGGTGAAGACAAGGTAGGAAGATCTTCAGGGGCTTAGTGTTAGGTTTATTTAAGGGGGGTTTGGGTTAGATTAGGGGTATGTGGGTGGTGGGTTGTAATGTTGGGGGGGGGTATTGTATGTTTTTTTTTACAGGCAAAAGAGCTGAACTTCTTGGGGCATGCCCCGCAAAGGGCCCTGTTCAGGGCTGGTAAGGTAAAAGAGCTTGTAACTTTTTTAATTTAGAATAGGGTAGGGAATTTTTTATTTTGGGGGGCTTTGTTATTTTATTAGGGGGCTTAGAGTAGGTGTAATTAGTTTAAAATTGTTGTAATATTTTTCTTATGTTTGTAAATATATTTTTATTTTCTGTAACTTAGTTCTTTTTTATTTTTTGTACTTTAGCTAGTTTATTTAATTGTATTTATTTGTAGGAATTGTGTTTAATTAATTTATTGATAGTGTAGTGTTAGGTTAATTGTAGGTAATTGTAGGTAGTTTATTTAATTATTTTATTGATAGGGTAGTGTTATGTTTAATTATATCTTAGGTTAGGATTTATTTTACAGGTAAATTTGTTATTATTTTAACTAGGTAACTATTAAATAGTTCTTAACTATTTAATAGCTATTTTACCTGGTTAAAATAATAACAAAGTTGCCTGTAAAATAAATATTAATCCTAAAATAGCTATAATATAATTATAATTTATATTGTAGCTATATTAGGATTTATTATACAGGTAAGTATTTAGCTTTAAATAGGAATAAGTTATTTAATAAGAGTTAATTTATTTCGTTAGATAAAAATTATATTTAACTTAGGGGGGTGTTAGTGTTAGGGTTAGACTTAGCTTTAGGGGTTAATACATTTATTAGAATAGCGGTGAGCTCCGGTCGGTAGATTAGGGGTTAATAATTGAAGTTAGGTGTCGGCGATGTTAGGGAGGGCAGATTAGGGGTTAATACTATTTATGATAGGGTTAGTGAGGCGGATTAGGGGTTAATAACTTTATTATAGTAGCGCTCAGGTCCGCTCGGCAGATTAGGGGTTAATAAGTGTAGGCAGGTGTCGGCGACGTTGTGGGGGGCAGGTTAGGGGTTAATAAATATAATATAGGGGTCGGCGGTGTTAGGGGTAGCAGATTAGGGGTACATAGGGATAACGTAGGTGGCGGCGGTTTACGGAGCGGCAGATTAGGGGTTTAAAAAAATATGCAGGGGTCAGCGATAGCGGGGGCGGCAGATTAGGGGTTAATAAGTGTAAGGCTAGGGGTGTTTAGACTCGGGGTACATGTTAGAGTGTTAGGTGCAGACGTAGGAAGTGTTTCCCCATAGGAAACAATGGGGCTGCGTTAGGAGCTGAACGCTGCTTTTTTGCAGGTGTTAGGTTTTTTTTCAGCTCAAACAGCCCCATTGTTTCCTATGGGGGAATCGTGCACGAGCACGTTTTTGAGGCCGGCCGCGTCCGTAAGCAACTCTGGTATCGAGAGTTGCATTTGCGGTAAAAATGCTCTACGCTCCTTTTTTGGAGCCTAATGCAGCATTTGTTTGAACTCTCGATACCAGAGTTAATTTTATGGTGCGGCCAGAAAAAAGCCCGCGGAGCGTTAACAGCCCTTTTACCGCCGAACTCCAAATCTAGGCCTTAGATTCTTATCATCACACAAACAAGTAACCACGTATAAATTCTATGATTTTGACACTGTGTTCACTAACCACGCTGCAACACTACTAAAAGCACTTTGTAATTATTTTTCAACTAATTGAAACTTAGCTCCCCTTCACTTGTCCGTTTTAACTTTTATATCGATAACTGTTTGGAGGAACTTTTATCACTTAGAAGGGTTGTAGAGCATAATTTTAACCACTCAATTTTTTGTTCACTAATATTTAATCAGTTTCAAGGTGCACTCGCTCCATCCTGTTTTTAAATAGCTTATTTAACAACAAATGTAGGAACATAATGTCTCACATTTGACTATGGATTCTTGTTGTCAATACTTATATATGCTGATAAATATGTTTTCTTTCTTTTTTTTTCGTGTGTGTAGATTTTAACCATTATGGGGCAGGTCTTTTGGGAACTACTATTGAAATGTGGAACGGGGCTTCCATCGATTTTGCTCATGAGTCCTATACATTATGCGGTAATATGTTTTTTTGTATACGTGTGTATTACTAATTACTTGTGTGTGTATCTATAATACGAAAGAGTGTTTATATCAGCTCTATGACATAAACCAGGCGCGTCACAGATTAAAGGGACACTGAACCCAAAATGTTTCTTTAGTGATTCAGATAGAGCATGCAATTTTAAACAACTTTCTAATGTACTCCTATTGTCAATTTTTCTTCGTTCTCTTGCTTTCTTTATTTGAAAAAGAAGGCATCTAATCTATTTTTTTGGTTCAGCACCATGGAAAGCACTTGTTTATTGGTAGGTGATTTTACCCACCAATCAGCAAGAACAACACAGTGTGTTCACCAAAAATGGGCCGGCATCTAAATTTACATTCTTGCTTTTCAAATAAAGATACCAAGAGAATGAAAAAAAATTGATAATAGGAGTAAATTAGAAAGTTGCTTACAATTGCATGCTCTATCTGAATCATGATAGCAAAAAATTGGGTTGTGTCACTTTAAGGTACAGCGCAGTGTGTAAATTAGCTAGAAAAGAAAACGCAACAAATGTTTCACTGACAGAATTGAGAGGGAAAAGCGACTCAGTATTAGACGAGCGTCTCTACAGTGTAGGAAAGGGCATTTTGTTTGTGTCACTGCTGCTAGAGTAACAGGATGGCACTTCGTGTGAATGTAAATACTTTATTAATGGTAACGCTTATAACGGGAGCAAATAGTACTAATGTGTAAATATGCCGGAAACGTTAAAAGAGTGCATTTGTGTTGTGTCGATGTTACAATAGGACAGAAGACGCTGTCTGCCATGTCTCGCTGCCTGTCTATGACGTTTAGCACCTTCAATTTAATGTCTACAGTTGTGGCACTTCGCCAAAAAC